>NC_081215.1:25185273-25533606 GCF_902713425.1 Acipenser ruthenus
TGGTATCGATGTCGGGCTGGTCTGGGTGGTCCAGAGTCCCGTTCATTTTCTTAGATCTGTGGGTAAGAGAAAAACGCGCAGGCATTCTTTACTGCACTGCTTTAAATTCAGAGTAGAACAGAGCTTTGTGTGTGTAAAGCCGCACACCCTGGCCAGGTGCATTTACACCGGGCTCCACAAATTCAGAGCACGCATTTATAAAACGGGGATATCGATTAGCACTTCTAGACGGTTGGTCCAAGAAATAAAGATATCGCATGCTAAACAAAATAAAAGGCTGTATAAATCCACACATTCACCAATGACTGTACACAATGTCTTCAAAATATTTAGAATATGATCAGGAATGGATACAGTATAGAGGGGGGAAAGACTTTAAGTCATTCATTTTAAATGTAATTGAAATGAATGGGATGTGCAAGGAGCTGGCTCGCAACACAAACACTTCACAATCAGCTGTTCTAGATGTCCTGTAATTCACACAGAGGTGGAAACACAGCGTGGAATGCAGGTCGAGCTTCCCTGCAGTGGATTGACATGTTGACTGCTGGGTATGTCTCGACAGCAGCGGAAATCATCTACTGTAGCACCTCAAACCCCACACTCCCGGTCATCTGCCTCCTGTTCCGGCAGGTATAGAGATTGAGCATTTGACAACAAAGACAGCATGCAATGCATTTACAGCTACTTAAATAAGAAATCCGACTGTCCTACGTCAACGCTTTCAATACTGCCCTTCGGTTTAACAAGCATAAAAGGCTTTGTGTTATGCCCTAACTTGGTTGCTTAAATCTTGTTTATTTATTAAACTCTACACATATTTCTTCATATAATGTACAGCAGTGGTCGGCAAATGGCGGCCCACGGGCCAAATCCGGCCCGTGAGCAGGTGTCGCCTGGCAGATGCTGTATCAAGGGCTGAGCTAGAGCGGAACTTCATTTTAATATTACTGCAAGGGGGCTGTCATGTGGGATTCCCTGTATATCTTTCATATATTTCTTGCAAGCAAGCATAAAATTAAGTGTTTTGCAATATCGATTCCAAAGCACAGAACCTGCTGATTGTGAGACAGGAACGCAGAATAACATACAACACAATTCAAAAGTAGCATACATTTTTATTTTAAATTCTTCATTGCGTTATGACTAGGCTTGCTACTTTGATTTTAAATCAGTAAAGCTCGTTAAACGTCGAATTCACCAAAAATATGAGTTTGACTGAAATAAATGTATATAGGATTAACGTCGGTAAAACCACTGGCTATTTTTTTTTCTTACCAAAAATAATAATTTAAGAAATCATCTCGTCTGTGTAGTTTTTATACTTGCTGCCTGTCCCATCGCCGTTCCGCTCTCAATCGCTAGGGGTCGCTGTCAGTCAACTCAGTGGTTCCTTAATAGGCTAGAGTAGTTTCACCGTCACTCATTTCATCCTGTCCTGACAGAGCTTGTTGGCTGAAGCAGCTCTAGAATGCTCTCATTCGTTTAAATGACTGTCAATCATCAGACCTACTGTGCACTTTCATTTGCCAGCTATAGTCTGTCGTTCAAAGCGCCAACTTTGAAATTAGCGGGTTAAGGTGTAGGTAAGCATTTGCTATTATAGGTATATATGGTGACAGTTACTAGTTTGATTTGAAAATGCACAATACCCTGATTGACGGCAGACGTCTCCACGGCATGACGAAGTGGGCCAGTCTGCCTTGCCTCCAGTGAGTCCAGCTGTGCTTAAGGAGAGGGGCGGAGCTCGGAATAAGTGCAAGTTAGTTCTGTTCAACTCTAGTGTTTTGGTCTGTCTGTGCATATTGTTTTACTTGTAAATGTGTGATACAAAAGTCTGTGTAATACACTTTACATGCTGCGTTTTCTACGGTTTGAGACTTTTTTTACATTAAATTTGTGTATGATCTGTATCTACAAAGGTATAGCTTCGCTGTGGCCAAACGTTATTTCAATTAGAATGCTGGTAACCATGGTTTTGTTCCATGTAAAATATGATAAAGGGGTTTCTCTAAGACATTTCTCAATGGCATAAAAAGTCTTTTTTTTTTTTTTTTTTTTTTAAGCATAAAGGTCGATTTCACCCATGCTCTAATTGAATTGAAAAATAAAAAGATCGAAAAAAAAAAGGTAAATTCTTTAAAAAATAAACGTCGATATTAAATCGTCGATTTGGCAAAAAAAAAAAATCAAATAGTAGCAGGCCTAGTTATGACAAATTTAATGAGAAAATGGCACTTTCATTCTGTGATCAGCTTTAGAACACCAGGTGTGAAGATGTGACAGCAATACGTAGGCAGTCCTCCAAAGATTCTTGTGTCAGTCTGTTTCGTGCATCTGTTTTTAATATTGCATTCGTTGTGGAATAAGCCGCTTCGCATGTGTAAGTAGATCCAAACATGGAGAGCACAAACAGAGCCAGCGGTAGCTGTCTGGACATGTATAGGCGGACTAGAATGATTCCAGATACGCTTTGTTAATTCAGTTTTCAGCAACGACGATGCCTGCAAATATACTACTAGTTCTAGTTGCTGGCTCATCGATTGCAGGAAACTCTTGCTTTGCATGGGATGAGAAATCACCTTCGGGGTTGATTGAAAACCGCTCACGGACAAAAGCGATTACGTACCTGGGAATGCTGAAGTTGTCAAAGCGAGCACTGAAATTGTCTTTCAGCTGTACAATAAAGTCTGTCATTGTTGGGAGTCATTTTGAGTTACGTTTCACTTACCACATATCGGAATGTTAAATTAAACTAATATGTCTCTTAATAGATACAACACGGATGCTGTATTATTTTACTAATATTTATTTGGCGGTTACAAAGACATACTATCACAATTGTTACTTCTTTATTTTATATTGACGAGCTGGTATGCCTTGTGCCATGCTGCAACACATTTTTTGGGTGGGGTGGGGAGTATTGCATGTGGCCCGCTCTGCGGATGCCCGCAGGTCATTTGGCCCACCATCAAAACTAAATTGTCGACCACTGCTATACCGTAATAAGGCTGCTGCCAAACCCTGGTTGCCCTTGTAGTTACTGCAAGAGCTGCCTCTTTCCATTAATCCCCCACCCGCAGTCACTGCATTGCTCTATCGACCCTATGACCACCCAGTATGTAGAAATTATTTCATAAACAATTCTGTCACCAACAGCCAGCCCCCTACACAGGCTTTGTGTTTGCTTTAGGAAATCGACTGTTTAATTATAAAAAGGACAATCTAATTTTAACAAATCACAAAAGGCAATAAATCCCCCCATTTTGTATCCTCAATTCATAAACAAGGGTTCTGTAGGCAGTCAGGAAAGTACAGTAAAAACCAGACAACCAACAAACAAAGGGAGCCCTGTACTGCTACATTATATTGATTCACATTAACAAACATATGCATGCCCTACTGTAGTCACATTGCAATGGGGAAAGGACAGCATAGAGAATGGATGATACAACCAACCACAAGTTATACTTCTCCTTTTAATGTTTCTACTTCATGCACAGTATGTGTCCTGTGTTAGTACATTCCAGTTTAGTGAACAGGAAGTGGATTACATGCATTACAGTATGACCACAAATCACTGTAATGCATTCTGGGACATGTATAGTGAGTAGTTCCTGGTCTAAAAAGGAGGACAAAGGTAGCCTGGTAGCAGCTATATTCACTGTACTGGATTTAGTGTATGCAAATACTACCAATAATAAAAAAGGACCTGGTTAATACCAGTCAATAGTACTTAACTGTACTTGCATATTAGTAATTAGTAGATGAACAGGTTATATAAAAGGTTTATACAGTTTATATTCTGGTCCTTTTTCCTTATACAATTCCATTCAACAGATTTATAGCCTTCATTTTCATCTTTAACAAAAACCTTTAAAAAAAAACTAACAGAATGACCAGGACAAGTCAAAGTATTCTATAGTCTGGAAACATTGATCAGCTACATTAAAATAAGGACAGCTGAGCAGCCCGGTCACATCCCATTCAACAACTAAATGGGCAGAATTTACAGCTGAAAGAGAGAAAACCTTTAGACCTGATTCATTGTATTTAGTTATTGTCCCTGACCACTCAGAAAGCGTTCAAGTAAGTAAATATTAACTGAGGCAAAAGTTCACCTCTACAGCATGAACCACATTTAATGACGCTTTTAGAAACCTGTACAGATCCATCTGCTTTACAAACAATTAAAATGAAATATGCGGACATACAAGCTAGCCTAAGCTTCCACGCTGTACTGCACATGAGACGCTCTTTCCAACTTACAGCAGTACACACCAGTGCTCTTGTCCAGAGGGGAAATCCTTCAACTGGAACCAGTTTCCCCTCTCAGTCCTGCAGACAGAGGCACCTTCAGCTGCACACAACATCCCTCCAAACCTATTAATTTGCCAGCCAGTGTGATGGGAATTTGACAAAGCTGCTTGCTCGTGCAATTCACCAATTACCTCTTTACAGCTTTAACATTTCAGGTGCTTTCTTTATTGTTCTAAAAAAATGTTAGGAACAGCAGCAAATGATATAGCATGCACGTATTTAAAAATATTTAAGTGCAATATACATCACATTACCAAGGGTGTCCTGGTATTTCATTTGTTTTATCCCACATAAATGAGCTCATGAAGATGGCTTCAAATTTATAAAATAAACACAGACTCTTTGGCTTTAAAAACAGAGATTGTAATATGCATACCCTTTAGAATAGGGGTGTCCAAAGCTGGCTCTTCCACTCCTGGTCTTTGTTCCAACCCTGTTCTAAACCGTTTAATTGAACCAATTAAACCTCCATCCAGACCCTGAAGTAGGCAATTATATCATTTTACCTGTTAAACCTGGAGTGGAATAGCCCTCCAGGACCGTGACTGGACACCCATGCTTTAGAAGTACTCCTGACAACACAGAATTTATGGGGTTTAAAACACCTGCACACAACTTCAGACTTCAAACAAAGCTCAGCTGAATGAAGTGACAAGCCAGGAAAATATAGAACCATGGCCAAGTTACAGTACTGTGAGTCACTGAATTTCCCCTTGGCATCCAAAAAGCCAAAACCTAACTACTGAAAAATGTCCAGACCCACTTAATAAAACACTTTCAACGATGCAGTCCAAAAAACAGAGTAGCTATCGTTCCAGGTTTCAGCTGAAAACAGACTGCACCTCATTTGTTACCTTTACAATTATCTTTTGTAATGTATGCAGTACACTGTGAATCAAAGAGCAGCGAAACAGCACAGTAAGGTAAACCGTGGCAAACTCATTAAAACTACAGCTTTGAAACACGAACAAATGCATTCTAAGCGTAATTTGTAAGGGAGTCCCGCTTTTTTTTTTTTTTACTGTATCATAGGATTTTTTAATTATTTACTACTTCACTGCTGTAATCTCAGCAACTGTATGTAGACACACAGTTTTAGAGTTCCACGTGGTAGAAGTTTGGTAAAGGTTCTTTAAAAGAGCTGCACAGAATACATTGATCACATTTTCAAAAGGCACTACTGATTTCTACAGGAAAAGTGTGAAAACCTCCATGTGCCATGAAGCAAATCCCAATGCCTGTTTAGTTCAAGAAATCAGTGAGGCTCTCAGACAAACACTAGCATTATCAAAACCATCCAAACAGCAGTAATGTTGTAAATATGCCCGTGAGGTTTCTAGATTCTTACACAACACGCTAGAAACTAAAGGATAAGCCCAACTGAAAAAGAACCAGAATATTTTATCCTCACGTTTTTCGGCTATAGTGACAGCAAATAAAATAGTCCATTAAATAAAAGTAGTGATTGTTCTAAAAAGTTATTATCTCATGGTGTATAAATTGTTTGTATACTTACACAGGACTGGGATTTAAGGTACAATGATCCACCATCATTTCAGGCAAAAAATCCAGTTTAAAAGAACGCATTTTCCTACAACACACTCACAAACCTATTGCACTAAAATCAAAACTCTTAGGTTTAAATAATTATAATTTAAATACTGCTACAAAAACCCACAAAATATGCAAAAACAAAAAAGGTAGGTAAAGTCAACAGCTCACAATCTAGCAAGTCAAAGATTAATATACAAAATTATTTTAGAAGGGGGGAGAAAAAACAAAACAATGAACAGAAGTTGGTGAAAAACAAGCCAAGGACACAACAGTACACTTCGGACTGGGAGAACACTATGCCCCGTCCCAGACTGGATTAAAAAGGAGATGCTAGCCACTAAATGCAAATCGCTGTAATTTACAAAGAAAACTGCTGATGCGTTTTAGTTTTTTTGTGAACATTTTTACTACCAAAGCAGTACTGGGTGCAGAGTCAGATAAATGGACTGTCAGATTGATGTTGATAAGAGCGTGTGACAGGCTGAAATGAATGAAGACTGTGACTGGTTTCTAATCCAGTGTTAATGCGCAGTGCTGCAGACAATCACACTGGAATCAGCAGGGTCCCCTATTATTCCAAACAAATTGGGTGCTGGGGTGGGGGTCGCATGTCATAGGTCATGTTTTAGCAGTTTCAGTCAAGCGAAAATTTACAACAAAAAAAAAAAGAGAAAAAAAAGGTAGAAGTACTATTTTACTATTTTTTTTTTTTTTTTTTTTTTTAAATAGCCATAAAAAGCCATTTTTTATAGTGGGTTTTTAATAAACAAAAAAAAAGCTTAATGATTTACTTGTGTTGTTCATACACCAAGGAATACATTTTAAGTATGGTTATGCTATTCTTTTAGCAGATTGTAGTACACAAACACTAACGAAAGCTGTGTGTAATTATCAAATATTAACGCTGCATAAAATGCAAAAAGCCATCAGCGCCATTGTTCGTTTATTTTTATTTGGCACGTTTTAAAAGATGCTATTGTATAAAAGGACAGCAGCTCCATAATGAAGATGCCAAGGTTATTGAAACAATTAAACTAAAAGCTATTTCTCATACCGTACCATACAAAAGATCCCTCCATTAATTCACTGCGTGTATTTCACAGCTTGCTCCCTCATCTTAATATGAAGTGCACACATTTATTGGAAGAGGTTTTGCAGAGATCAAGTTCAAAAGACTCCCCCCACCCCCACCCCCACCCCCACCCCAGTAACTTTCAGTTCTATCACCCCCGTCAATCAGTAGCAGTGGGAGCATTCTTTGTAATATTCTAGGGTGGAGCTTACGATAGTGTACATCATGTAAGGGACACAAGTAGTAAGCTTTATTTTTTTATTCCAATCATGTGAAGCACGTGGTGTAACAGAAATGTGTATGCTTTAGTGCACAATGCTGAAAACCGCTCTTTTACTCTCCCTCGACAAACAAACATTTAAAATCCCTGCAGTACACAACATCAAAATAGTAACACATTGCAGGGTAGAGTAGGAAGGGAAAGCATGGGAAAAGAAAAAGAAACCCCAAATCCCCACGGGAAAATGTTCCACAGGATTTACTGAAAATCCCCAGGATGCTACTAAAGATAACTGAGCAGGCAATGCAGCCAAGTGCAAGATTAAAAGGACCGAATAAACATTTCAAACCAAACAGACGAGAAATGCTGTTTTTATTTGAGGCTTGTTAAACAGTTCTCAAAACAGCTGCAGAAATCCCTTGTAGAACAATCAAATCTTTTGCTTGATGCACTGCAATATGCACCTTTATTTTGTCTCCCAACTGATTTTAAATCCTGCGTCGGCAAATTATTATTATTTTTGTAATGTGTTGAACAGCTGATGTCTAGGACATAACCCCCCACACACTCAGCAGGTACGCATTCTTTGTAAATTCTCATTTATTTTTTAATCCATCAAGTGCTTGTATAGCAGGCGTGCACAAATCAGGTCCTTGAGGTGCAGAGTCGTCTGGGATTCAGGCATCTTTAAATAATGAAGTGATCAAGAACAGGAAGGAGGATAAATGGGTTCAAATAAGTGATTTACAGCTATGGCCAATGATATCATTTTCTAGTTTCTTTGATTACACGATGTTAATAAAAGATTTAAATTGTGTTCATATAGTTTTAAAAAAAATAAAATGTCTCAATCCTAAAATTCTAGGTGCTTTTGGCCATAGCTGTAGTGTATATGTGGACCTTGAGGACAGGAACTGTGCGACCTTGTATAGAACTCAACTTTCTGTACTTCAAAAATGGGAGTCAGCACTTTTACATTTCCTTTTTACTGTAATATTATTTTTAAAGGACTGCCCGTTAATGTCATATACATTTTTCTTTTTTAAAAAGGTACTGGAAAGTAACACTGCTTATTAAAACACATCATTGCTCTGGTTGCTGTACTGTAGCTTCTAGGAAATATTTATGTTCACCTTGAGGTGATTTCAATGTTATATTAATATCACAAAGCTTGTGTATAGATTGCGATTATTGATCCAAGCAGACCTAGTTACAAAAGGCAGCCAGTGAGGTGATACAGACCCAATCAAGAAGTAGTTTTGCCAGGCCCGCCAGATTCTGATCAATACTCCGCCATTGATCCAATCAGGCGGAGTACACACACCTCTCTTTGGATGTCTGGAGGTCACGAAGTTTACAGCATTGATATTGGCACAGGCTGAAAAACCCAAAGCACTGCATAGGACCGTGATGCATTGGTTAAGAAGAGCAGTCATTTTAAAGCTTTCAATTTGCAGACACAATACGTACCAAAGCAATGCACTATTATGTGGAGTCTGTATTCATATTCTCAAGACCAATCCCTGTATTTACTGTATGAAAGAAAGGAGGAAAATTGCTCGTAAAGCAGTTTTAAATGCAAAATCCATACCTGTGCGATCATAGTCCGGTGCAAATTCAGCTTAGCTAGTACTTTTCTTGACAGGCATGCCAAAACACATCAAATAGCATAAAATAAGAATTAACCAAGCTTGCCCTGATCGACTACGCATCAACAAAAATATACAGTAAATCTAGGAGGCCTTACAAAAGCCTGAATATTGTATCTGCAAGAACTTACATTTAATTCATTTTTAGCCACTACAATTTTGTCCGTATGATACAACTATACAGTTTAAACTTTACATGGAAAGTACTCAAAAGCTACAACATTTAGCACATTGTTTGACTGGAAACAGAGCCACTTTGTCCAGGGTCGAAGGCTGGCTCAATCGGTTATGATCCACTTGCAAGCAGAGTTGTGCTTTGTAGCGATGCTTTCCACTGGCCACTGCGTCTAGTGGATCACATAAAACGCCACAGGACTAACATTCTGGCCAGTAGATGCAGGAGACACACAAGGCACAGATGATGGCTCAAATAGAATTTTGGTACAAAAATAAATAAATAAATAAATAAAAATAAATAAAGCTTGTAGAAATAAAGCATGCAAATATTGTTCAGGTGACAATCCTTAATGACACTTTCCAGCCAACACAAAACCTCGCAAGTGTGACCTCTCTCACAGAAGCAGCCTGCAAGATCCCATCCTGGCTGTTGTTTCTGTTGGGAGTCTGTTTGGCTTTTTACAAGACAATGTTCAGCTACAGCATTTATCCTGCAAAATGCCCAGGGAAACACCTGCTCAATCACAAAAGTGTCCAAGTGGAAGCACTGGAGCATACTGTACCATCAACATGCACGAACAATAATTAGAAGGGTTTAACAAAAAGTAGTAATAATAAAATTACATTCTCATGATTTACAAGGAATTCTGTTGTGATCAATTTGTACAAGTACGTGTAATACAGCAGAAGACTAGCCTCTTTAATTGTATCCAGCTGATGTGGGAACAGAAAAGGTAATGAACGTTTAAGCTACACGACATTCAATCTACTGCAAATCTGCAGCAGAATCTGCATCAGCACACAACTTAATTCAGGTCACCGGCATACTGAAATATAATGACTACTTTCAGTTTCTTAAGCATGCAGGAACATGCCCTACTAAGCGGATTGGTTGTAACCTTGACTGGTCCTCAGTTCCTTTTAGTTTCTACAGAAATGGGGTTAAAGTTAAACCCACTAGAGGTCAGCAAGAAATGAAGACAGGTCTCAGGGGAACAAGGATAAGATAATTCTGTGCCTCAGATACTGCAACTGTCTCACAGCATTACATATACCTTGTGGTACAGTACAACCCTCCCTCCATAGAAATGGTTTCATTTCATAAACCAAGATTGTCATTCATAAGTAAACCGTAGTCTGTGCAGTACTTGAATTTTTTTCTTTAAATATTATCCCCCTTATCTAAAGCAGTGTTATTTTAAAAGAAATGGGCAATTATTATTTATAGCTGTGACAGTAGTTTGTTTGTGTAAGTTGCCTGCACATTCCCAGAAAGTCTGCCCTGTTCTGCAGTGTGGTGGTAGTAACAAAATGTAAGAGCGACAACTGCTGTGCGCTTAACATCCTGTTGTACAGAAATTAGCCATGTGCTTTTCTAAATGATCTGTAAGTGACCATAAGCACATGTCCAAAATAATAAAATTATTATTTTCCTGTTAACATTTTCGAAGGTGCCTGTCTCTGGAAAACAGCAGCACACTTTTAGATTACCATATAAATTAACATTTAGTGAACAGATTAACCAAACACATGGGATTACAAGAAGTAAATTGGCAGTGTCTTTAAAAACAGCCACTGCGTAATATAATCTATTTTGTAGGCTACTTTGGGTTAGCAGTCAGAAGTCTCACCAGTAATAGGGCCGAATCACAGGTTGTCAAGCTCTGCCATTAAGAGTTGCAACAGATCACCCTGGCGTACAGCAAAACAATCACAGTGTAAAATGAGTAAGAAAGCCCCAAACAACTCCAGTACAAATTGCAGCAGAAAAGTAGAACTAATATTTAACAATACATTCATGTCTCGTCTTACACAGATCCTTACTGTAGTACTATACCCCGAAATTAATGTTGTGTGATAATGCAAACCATTACTGTAAGCGTCCAAGAAAGTGTCTTCAGCACCGTGTCTAGGTTCGATTTCAACTGTAATGCAATGGTAACAATGCAGCTCAAATCAAAGCACAGTACCAAGGCAACTGCTGGAACCAAACGGAAAGTGGCTTTTTTTATTCACAAGGTACAATTTCTAATTGTGTGTTTCCACCAGGCCGTAAATAGACTCAAATCAATCTGGATTAGGATTGAAAAACAAACAAACAGTCACCCCCCAAACCAAACCTTTAAAATTACATTTCCTCCACGGCAATTACAATATTAACAGTATGCTACATAATATTGATGGATTAACGGTTATTAAATCAAGATGCATTAAAGGGCGGCGTCCAGCTGTCAACGACAAAAAGTCTTTGCCGTTTTTGCTGGAATGTAGCACTACATTTGTTCCTATCACAGGCATCAAACAGGATGTGACTAATATCTTCACAACAGCTGCCACTTGTGATTCATGATTACAAAAGCCTTCATTCCAGCAGAGAGCACAACAACTTGCTATCCTATTCAGTATTTTTAAATAAATAGGCCTATATTATATTCCAAAATTAGATCAACTATTCAACAAATCATTTAAAAATGGGCCTACTACGAATACCCAATGGTTTTATCCAGTGTGAGCCCATTGCTTGGCTATGCGACTGTGCAAAACTAGTATTTGCATGTGTGTAAACACAGAATAAATGAATATTATATATAGCAGGGAATTTGTAAAAACAGAATTATTATTTCATCCTGACTGCAAAATATTTGTAATGCTTTTTTTTTGCCAAATACGAAACGTTTGAAGGCGGCTAGAAATGTATAATTAAAGATTTGAGTGGACGGTGGTGCACCACATAGCGCGTGACGGACGGACAGGGTCAGCACACAGGTGTTCCCAATTTCTTGAACAAGGACCCTAAAAATGAAAGCCGGTACCGATGCACAAGTGAGCTCTTGTCTTCTGTATTCCACACACCCTGAAGAGGAGTACAGTACCACCATCACTCACTCACTTACTTTTTGAACTGGAAATCAGCATGCAAATCCAGATCTATCGTTCCAGACAAAACAGGTTTAGCGAATTAGTGATGTAATTGAAAACAACAACATCTCCAAGTTTCATTTTATAGACCATTATAATTTCAATGTGCCTTTATTAGCCCATTTTCTTTGATTAGCATCATCAGAATTTTAAAATGATTGTTTATTGCCTACAGTAATTAACAGCCATCTGGGGTTTGTTTTTGTGGACATTTCAAAACTGATACAGTACAGGTTAGGCTAATAACAGAACTGTTTAGGAAGTCACCAGTAAACTAGAGGCAATTCACTGAGAGATAGATTTAGACCCAATACACAGACAACAAAGTGTTAAGATAACTAACGGTTTCTCAATTTCAGAAGGCGTCTGTACCTATAACTCAAGTCATGTGTCAGCCACAAACCCAGAAATGCTATGCGCTGGCTGGCACTATCACACTACAACTGCTGTAAGTATAGAGACAGACGAGGGCACCGTGAGGTGACATTACAGCAGAATTATTGCCATCAGCAACTCATTTCCTTGAAAGAGCCAAGCAATGCTGTGTTCCTACAGCCATTAGGTGACAATATTATACCCCAGGCACAGACCTCTGCGCCATACATCACTTTGGTCTACTGTGTGCACACGCCACAGCTTTCTAAAGCAAGACAGCACAATTAACAAGTCCAAAAACAGCACTACAATTAAAGGCTCGTTTGATAATGCTCTTGGGAATAGGCGAACAGGGCTTGCGTTGAAGAAGCCCCCCCCCCCTTTTCAATATAATTGAAAGGGCACAAACAAAGCCAAATGCACAGTACCTGATGCTTGTCATCAAATTCTGATCACATTTTTAATAATTGATTTTATTTTTCTTGGTGGCATGAAAGAGTCGATTTTAACAGGATGTGAATGTTGTCACTTGGACATGAGCCCTAAAGTCCTAATGTGGTGGTTTTCTTTCTTTCTTTATTTTCTTTATTTTTTTTTATTTTTTTTACAGACAGTAACGAGCTGGTGCTGTGCAGTAATGGATTTGCTCAGTTGGTGCCTCACAGCAGTGGGTTGCCAGTTTCAACATTCACTGTAGAATCTCTTGTAAAAAAAAAAAAAGGACTATGTACTGAGGCATGTACAGTACTAAATATTGTCTAGGCGCCTCTAAAGCCATCACCCATTCGCAGGCACCAGTATATTATTATTGCACGATTTTAAGAGTTTATGGGATTCCAGAAGCCTTTAATTGTCTTTTGCCTGGAAGCAATGTTCCAGCTCCTTCTACAGGGAGCACCTAATGCCAAAATGAGAAGATCTACGGATGAAACAAAAGCCTCAGATTCTCCATCTGTCTTCTGGTTAGAAGAATAACAGCAACCAAGAAAATTCATGGAAGCAGTGTGCAATTCCATTATAAAAGTACCATTTTGGTTTAAAACGGTATTAAAACTGCTAAAACTTCAAACTAACTCCAAATGTAGCACTGCAATCGAATGAGCTTCTCAACACATAGTGCAGTGGTTTAATTAGGAAAACGCGATACTGATTCTGAAGCAGCTACAGTATATCGGGACAGGGCACCTGTATCTGCATTTGCTTTAAAACCACCTCTTGCAAGACACCAGCTACAAAAAAAATAAATAAACGCAACACACAACGAACAAATCTGACAAAATTGTTTGAATTCTACAGAAATTAGGCTCATGCAGCCACCACCCTAAAATCATAAAATGTTCATTGCATTTATTTGCAATGTGCAAGCTTCTGCCAAGAAGAGGCTGTTGACATACTAACATGGCATGCCTCCTAAGACAGGACTCACATTTCACATGTATTATTCTACAGCCAAGATTTACAGCCCATCAAGAGCTCATCACATGCATCACGAAGCAGAATGCCTGACCCCCACCCTCACCTTGTTTAAATTGCTCTATTTATACCACAGCCAAGAATGATACAGTAGTTAATGCGCTTTCAGACCTTTCTGAATGCCACAGGTCAGGCATTTTTGTTCTGCATATTAAATACCTTGAAGAAAAAATAAATCATAATCAATCTAAATGCGCCCAAATCCTTTACATAAATTTCTTTAAAAAAAGTTAACACATTTTTAATTAATCTATAAACAGATAAATAAAATAAATGCACAAACCCTGTGGCATGCAGAAAAAAAAAAAATTATATATTATATATATATATATATATATATAAATAATTTAAATAAATATATAACAAAACAAGTGCCACCCAGTGTTATGTTTCCAGACGAAAATTCAGCAGATTAAACCGAGTATACGATACTAGATAAAATAATTCACTGACCGCCTAAGTGGTGATGATTTAAAAAGGAAGTGGATAAAAATAGAGTATTGCTCAATAAAGTCCACTCACCTAATTTCATTCTCAATCACCAACCCCTGAGAGACTCTGTCCACCCGATTAACATCACAATTGTCAGCAGACGCTGTCATCACCAAACCCTCGGAGGAGACCACAAAGGGGGGGAAAAAAAATCTAACAAAGCTTCTGTGACTCTTCTACACACAGAGTACTTTCTTTTTTTAAACAGCGAGATTACTATAACATTTAAATCCAACCTCGGTCTCTGCAGTTCCTAAAGTGCCACTCTCTATCCCTGCTTTGTACCACACAGAGCAGCCCGGAGCTTCAAAGTGTTAAGCTGCTGCAGCCTCTTCTAACCTGCTCTGCGATTCTGCTATTGTCTGAAACTCTCAGCCCAGTCCGACAGCTGTGTCTGCATAAGGACCCCAAACACAGGAGCCTGCTGCACGCCTGAGTGAAGATCTTTAAAACAAAAGCATATTTCTCTTCTCTCTCTCGCTCTTTGTCTCACACACAAAAACACTCTCTCTCTCAAGATCAGAAAACATTCATCATTAGTTTCACCAGTTTTCTATAATTCAAAAGAATATGTTTCACACACACTACAAGTGCAGAAGGTTAATACAGTACATAATGTACAGGGTAGGTAGGGATAAAGGGTTTCAAGCCTGAGTACTGTAGTGGGTCTAATAAGAAAATAATCGGTCAATGTGGCAACTGGCTTTTCTTTTAAGAGAGGAGTACTGAAGGCTGCAACTTGTCTCATTTCCCCTCTACTGCAATGTCTTCTAGTGACATTACATTAATAGAAAAACAACTGACAAACTTGTGCTTTCACATTACTGTATGCCCCAAGCAGCCATCTGTTTCACAGTGGGGTCCTGCTACTACCCATCTCCCTGGCATAAAAAGGGTTATTAACCAGGCGACCACACAAAGCAAACTGGCATACGACATCCTGACCACTCAGCCCTCAGTTTACATTTTCAGTAAGAAAGTACTACACTTAATTATATGAATCCACCCACAAGCTCACAAATTATAGGGCTGTGGGCTTTAACTGTCAGTGAATGTGTGCTTATACAGTCATTTATCTCTGCTAACACCATTCACTGGTTACACATACTACTTGACAAACAACACACCGTTCTTTTGTAAAATACACTATCATTCTCTATTTAAATCACAGATCCTGCACAAAAACATGCAGTGTAAAAAATGATTGCTAAAATCAGCATCAGGATCTAATATAATCTGCATGCAAACAGTGCTGTACATACTGTAGCTCCTGCAAAATCTAGACATGTCTGGTAGCGAACAACCCAGTGAACTGCAATGTAGATAAACAGCAAACTGTAAAAGCTCTTACAATTGTACAATTTCAGTATTGGTGTACTGAAGTAAAATTGATAGCCAGAGACCTCTCAGCAAATGAAAAGGTCACAATATATTCCACACAGACATTGTGTTAAATTATGCTGTAACAGCACTTGTCTGCGTGATGCATCATACTAAATAATGCAGATTTAAAAGCCAGAAAATCTGCAGGAAGGTGCCTTGGGCAGAGCTCTTACAGCAGATGAAATAAAAGCTTTAAAAATACCAAGGACGTTACTGTAGTGCTTTAGCAACAGTATTACATTTACCAGGTCTTTGTACCAGTAAGGTGTGGCAAAATAAGGTCTGTAGAAAAATAGGATGGAATACCATTTACCATTGCAAAACATTACAGGATATTAAGGAGATAGGTATACTGGCACTCCACTTCAATACTGATAATAGATGCAAGGCCTATATTAGTGTCTGTGGCGATCACACACCTTATGGAAGTATGGAGAATGGACCAGTGGCGGAAGAATATTACTTTGGTCATGTACAGCAGCATGAAACATATCGTACACGCAAGTATCATGTTTCAGTGATGCACAATGGTTTCACCCTAATTTATGGTATATTATGAAATGGATTTTGCCAAGAAAGGTTGCATCAATCTTGGATGGAGCTGCTATTACAAAACTTTTTTCCATCTTAGGTGACAGGATTACAAAACAGAACTTTTCTCTTTATCAAACTGCAGCCTGTTAAAACCACAATGGCCTTATTTACAGATCTTAGTAACACCCCTGTAGCGGCCTTTATAAAAATAACCTAAAAAAGTAATACTGAGCATGAATAGTGCAAAAAAAAAAAGAAAATAAAGTGACACGTTACAGCAAAAAAATGTGCTGCACACCAGTACCCAATTTCCATATAGATGATGAAAATGTTGACATTTCTGCACACTTTAAACCACCAATGACAGCAATAAGTGCATTCAAATGTTCTGTAATTCTGGTTACTCAAATAGAACTCAGGGATGATAACGCAATACATTGGAATATTAATAAATTACACATTGCCACTAAAACAACCTACACATTTCCTGTTTTTAAAAGAGACAGTGTCATAAGTTATTGAACTATTACATTAGTCTTGCACGCTTTTGTGCAGCACCTGCTATGACGAATGCTTTTATACATCACTGGTAAGTAAATGCACCTTATAAGTGCTTTCCTGCTGAGTTTCATTCTTTGTCAGTGAAAGCAGGAAGAACGCACTTAAGAGTGGCACAGGGAGGGGCTGTACCACATCTCACAAGAGCCAAAGCTCAACAAGCAGTCACTTCCATTATCTGATACAGTAACTAACTAAATATTATTTTCTTTTTTAAAAACTGTCCAACAGTTCTTTGCCAGTAGTTGGATAAGCCGTGGCATACCAAGCAACTTAATAAAATGGCAATTTTATACTACAGTGATAATTAACTGTACTCTATGTTAACACTTTCATGTATGGGGGAAAAAACAATGGCATCCTCATAGGAGGTCATCATGTATTTGCATCGTCCATATGAAGACAAGAAGATTAAATTTGATCTGTCCCCATGCATGAAAGGGCTAGGTCTGTTTAGAATCACTATAGTTCATACTTATTGTAATGTGTCTGACAGGACAAAAGGCCGTGCACAAGAACACCAACATAACCTTCCATCATGGAGAGCCTCTTCACCTATTCCATTAGTCAGCCTCCCTCCCTTTACTTTATGTTTTATGGAAGGAAGTGGGATCACAAAGCAGTAGGAGGCCCTGCTGCAGAACCACACTTAAGACTTCACATGTATATGCTGTTACATACTTTACCAAACAGTAAAGCCACACCACAGTAGTCAGCTGCTGGAAGTTAACAGTAAAACCAGGGAACAAACATGCATACATTGTCACACTGTGCAGTACTCAGGAATAAAAGCAGAACTGCAGAGTGTGGAGCACAGTTACTTAATGGCAAGCATTTGTGGATCAGGGCAGCTTTAAAAAGGACAGTGAAACTGACAGATGCAATGTATAAATTGCTTCACTTCACATCTGATGCAAATGTGACGTTTGTCATCTTCAGCTTTAATACAAATGCAAATCAGGCCTACAGTACTTCACAGCTTTTAAAGGTAGTGAACTTATTAACAAACCTTACTGCAAATGCACCGTGTTTAAAAATGAATACCGTGGTGTTATGCTTGGCATGTTGTAATTACAATAAGAGGATACATTAGATAGCAGATACAGTACCAAAACGGGTATCAAGCATCCCGCAGCATAATTAATTCAGGGTTAGGATTCAAAGCGTTGTGTCACTTCAGTTTAAGGTTCTGTTGCCATCCCATTTACCCTTCAGTGAAAAATCCATATAAATATCACTGTGCCTGATTTCGGTACAATTAAACTGTAGTATAATCAGATCATAATTGAAAGACAATTTTAAGGCAAAACTTTGATATGGAAGTAGTACAGGACTTTAACAATACATTGAGTAATATCTGCACACAATGCTTGTATACAGTCGGTGCCAACTAATCGCGATACTGAATCGGGATTTCCACTTAAATGGGACAGAACTCTGGGAGACGGCTCTTCCCAATGCTATTTTTGTTGTTTAATTGGGACGTCACTTAATTGGGATACAGTATTTTCAAAAGATGAACGGAGATCGCTTTTCAGAGCTTGACAGGTCGCGTAGCACAGTGCAGGGAGTACGTGATTACACTGTGACTTGCGTAAATCACATTGCACTCTTGGAGCTGGAGTCTCCTGTGGCTTCTCAGGCTGCTGTGGCAAAGAAAGTTGGCGTGTCAACTTCATTCTTTTTTTTTTTTTTTTTAATTTAATTTAGAAATAAAAACAGCGATTCATTTTGTTTAGGAATACAACAAAACAACTGATGTATTTTAAAATGATGTGTAACATTTATTCATAGTGCGATGTGATTTTAAAAATTTCAAAAAGTTAAAATACTTCTCTCTTGCACATGTTGTAAATTATTGTAAGAATTGTTATGGGAAACGTCTGGAGAATTGTCAGCGATGTCTGACTTGCCAAGATGGAAGAGAGAGTGGGAGTAAAGAGAATGGTGACTGTTCTTGTTCAGTATATGTACAGATCTGATTTAAATAAACCAGTAAACTGTTTAAAATGTGTGTGTGTGTGTGTCTAAGGTCCTTTCAAATGCCTCTCGCTTAATTGGGACAGCTGCTTATTAGGGATATTTTTACATCTCCTGAGGCGCCACAACCAGATTTTTGTCGTCTGTTGCATCTACTTTAGCAGCCGCAACACTGTTTACTGTCAGGAGTTTAAGAATGATTTAATTGCGCAGCAGATTGCCTAGTTAGATGAGGAGCTTATCTCTTCAGCCAAAGACGCAAGCACGGTCATTTAAGATGTTACCAGAATGAAAAACAGTACTGTAGCATGAGTTTTGTACTAAAGCAGGGTCAGCTGTTGCAGGGTAAACAAAGTTTATTTCTCAAACTGACCAGAAAGGTGAAAACAGAAACACATATAAATACTTGCGACTGTAATCAGGAAGTGACAATTTTAAAACGAAATACTTAGAATTAAAAATTAAATGGACAGCAGTAAAAAAAAAAAAAAAAAAAAAATGCCATTCACTTTAGCTCAGATTGCACCAATAAAAAATATGACAATATGCTTGCTGTGGTGTATTTAATATCGAAAGTAGCAGAACGAACATGCTGCAATTTAAACTTGTTTTTGCTGAAAAAAAAAAAAACGGTAACATGTAATCGTAAGAGCTGTCTGTGTTACATGCTGTCAGATCAGGACTTGACTAAACGCAGAGCACGGGCGCTGCAGCATGCTGTTTCCCGTATTACAATTCCACACACATTTTCAGCCAGTCTTGTGTTGCAGGGGCCGTGATGCTCAAAGTATTTTTTTTCTTATTGTTGATCTTGTTTTGCTGTGAGCAGTGCTGAAATAAAGTTCCTTCATTGCACTAATGGAGTACTTTATCAGACACTACAAGCAGACCACTACTAGTCTAGCACATGTTTAAACCATGCAAAAATGCACCAGAACACACCATTTTAATCCCCACACTCTCTCACCTCGGCGCTACTCGCCACAATGAGATTGGATTGGATTGGCCATTTTTGAAAAATTGAATTTGGTATTCCCAAGAATGGAACAATTAGTAGCCCTAAAGATGGTTACATGCGTGGCCGAAGGTTTTTCACTGATAATTTACCTTTTCTCAGTCAAAATGGCAACTTTCTCAGTATCTAAAAAGCTTAGAGGGAACGCTGCTTGTAAACTTAAATATTTTCAAGGATTACACTTCCATTGCGAAACAATAGGAATAGACAATATTAACCATTCTATAAATGTGCAACTGTGAAATTTCACTTATTTATACCTTACATATCCAGCCTCTACCTGAGGCAGTTCTAGAATCTATTGTAGAGCTTCCTGTTTACTGTCATGCAACATGATATGGTGCAAAACACAGCTTCGTGTTAAACCCCATGGCAATTCACTCTGCTAACCCAGTGTGATAACAATGCAGTTCAGGTAAGGAATTTTTTTGCAAAATGGACTTGATTTTCTGAGGGGAAAAAAAACCCAAAAAAAACCTTGATTACAATTTGAAGAGGCATGAGAGTCAACCTTGGTGAACCACTGCCAACGCTCCTGCCGCTGCCCCTAAAAGCTCTTCCTTTTACATTTCAGGGAGCGGACAGTTTGAAGCTGAGCAATATCAAGGCTGCGCACAGAGAACTGTTCCTCCCTTTCTTTTTATATCAATCTCTGGAGATGGACAGAACACAAATGTGGAGATATAAAAGTAGTGAAGCATTGTTGTGAGAAGTGTACTGAAAGTGCACCACTGGAAACCTTGCAATGCGTAGGTAGAGTACCACTGTTACCATGGCAATGGCATGCAGATCCTGTTTAAGACGACCTCAGCAAGCAAGGGGAGCAAAAGAAAGCCAACAAGTTAGCAGAGACACACCGTCTTATTTAAGGTGCCTTTAAGAAGGCAGCTTTGGTGGAATGAATTACACTTCATAAGTGAAACTGTTCTAAACTCCAAGTCAGTAAACAAACTGATAAGCAAGGCTAAGGTTTGATCCCTTATGAAAGCAAGCCCCTCTCAGCAGCAGCTGCAAGTGGACTACAGAATTTAGTGAGTAAAACCGATTTGTCAGGTCCAGTGGAATCCTCAAAAGTTTCACACTACAGTTTTGCTTTTTTTATTTTAGAAAAAAAAAAAAGTTATTCAGATAGCATGGGAATGACAATTCTTACCACCTATGTTCTTCTCAACACTTAAACTTGATGTTCCTTGTCTCCTGAAAAACAAAAATTAAAACAATTTAGTGAGGAAAACATATTTCGTCAGTTGCAGTAGTTCTGTTCCATTTCTGATAGTAAAACTAAATACTGAACAAAAAAAAACCCACGCACAAATGACACATAACCACAATTTATACTGTACACAAACACACTAAAGAAATCGGTATTAACAGCCATTTCATTATATTTTGCATAAGGTCTTTTAGTCTGCAATAAACTGACCTTAATAAATGTAAAACACCCATCAATGACTTTCCAGAGGCCAGTTGCATAAAGATCTGCATGCATGATAAAAGTACAAAGCACCAGAGGTCAGGCTGCGTTTGAATTCGGCTTAAGTGAAGAGAGTATGGCGAGAAGATTGCCGAGAGGCTCTCAAAACCATCAAGCTTGATTTGTCTCAAACGACAGATATCTTTAGGGTCCGAGCTATTTTAACCTGTTTTTTACTGTTAGATTTGTGGCAATAACTCTAAATATAAAGGTTACAGGTACATGTCATACATGAAATTAATGTGCACACATTAGGCTTTCATAAAAAGAAAGTGAAAGTCACTCACCCTGCTGTATACAGAGAACAAAAACCACAGAAAAATGTTTAGAAAAAAAACTTGTTTGTAAAAAATATTTTAGCATGGCCAGCTCAACTCGGACAGTGCACAATGAAACGCCAACATGTAGGGAAGATGGAAACCAATGTTTTGAACGAATTGGATAAAAAAATAAAGGAATTACGGCCATATATATTTTTCAGAAAATAGGTCCTTGCGACTTCTATGTCGCCATTTCTCTTATTTTGTCAAGATTTAGTGTGAAAATGTTTGTTTACTGCACCGAGGCAGGTCTGTCTTCAGCTCAGCAGCAACATTCCAAAACACTCACATTCAAGGCTATCTCCTAATATGGTCATCTCCCGGAAATACACAAGTAGAACCTCGTTTTAAAGATCTGAATCTCCTCTTTCCAATGACAAAGCAAGCAGGGCTGTCTCGCAGTGTCTGAGTAAAAACATTTAACATTGGACGGACCCTAAAGAGTTACGAAAGCCTCAAAGAGAGACGCTAAAACTCCAGGCAACAGCACTGCAGTAAAAATGAAAATCAAGGGTCACAAAGAGGGCTTGCATGTAATTGCACTGAAGTAATTCTACTGACACATACACCAAGTAATCTGACAACATGCAGTATCCAGCAGAGTTTGGTTACCTTAACCACAAAACATAGAAGAAGATTCAAGTGCAAGGCTTCTGGCAACACTATAAACCTAATTCTTGCAACCCATGTTAATGATTCATTTTGGGTATCTTTAAAACACCTGAAGGGGGTTGATCAAAGAAGATAATACGCAATGCAATGATGCACAGACTTTAGGGGCTGAATGTTCATCTCTCTTATCCAAACATGGTGTTCAGGAGAAGGATGTGGAAGGGGTCGAATCACAAAAAGGAACCATTATGATGTATTTTGCAAAACCTGTAAAAAATGCTAATTTTAGAGACAGATAAGACATTTTAAAAGAAGCTGAAAAGAAAAGAGACACATACCAACAGTGCTGAACTGCATCTCTGAACGTTTCCAATATTGCAGAATGACCAAATCTGTCAGATCTTGCAAGGTTTTGCTGTGTGTCACATACCTTAATTTTCTGATTTTTTTTTTTTTCAAGAAATGTTAGCCAGTGCTACTGAATGTAACTCATGCTTATGTCAAACCGAATTTTGGGATATTAATAAAAAAAAAAACACTCTGGGCAATAAAACTAAACTATCACTGGCACACAACTTGACAAAGCATGCAGTATTTGAATGCAAATGACTTAGCATGGCAATCTAAAACGAAGTTTGAAGAAGCTTCTAAAAAGGTAATGATGCATATTAAGAAGGCGCATTAGGCACAAGTTACTGTAGGCACTTGCAGGGTTGCCTTAATAAAGCCATACTGTGCATTTCAAAACAATAAGACACTGTCAGGAAATCAATCAGACCTGCCATTATCTCTTCAAACAAAAACAATGTTACCTTTAACTCATTTTTTTTCTATTTGTAGCTTGTTCTGAAGATGCTGTTATGCAAATCTTAACTTAATAGCTGGAACATTTGCATTTTAGTGCTTGTAGTGAAAAATGCTCACATTTTCTTTACATGCCTTGTGCTCTTAGTGCTGAGGCTGCTTTCAGCATGTAGATAAGAGCTGCAGGCTGGCCTCGAGTTCAGCAACAATGCAAGGGTTTATTATATTATTCCATAGAGTAACTGACTGTGCAACATTCACAAAACAATTCCGAACAAATTATACAAAATACACATTTAAAAAAAGGGGAAGAACTTTTTTTAATGTAAAAAAACAAATTGGAAAAATGAGGAGGGTTAGAGCTGGGAATTTTAACCCACTAATCACTCCCACCAGAGAGAGGGAGAGAAGATTATCTCACTAGAATCTCTCCATGAGACTGCAGTTACCATGGCAACAGCACAGAAGTAAAAATAAATAATACTAATAAAGTCAAGGGTCAAGGAGGGCTTATTAAATCAAGATTTGAGGGTAGCAGTGCTGCAATGCTCCACATGTTACAGCAGATAGCAGGACGTGTCAGGTCACATGACTTAGTCTCGTTTAGTCTTGCAGCTTGTTTTCACTGCCTAAAAAACACTCCCGGGATAAAATGAAAATAAAAGGGAAACATTCCACGAGTAGTCATTTGCTTGTTTTATTGTTTAGGTTTTCCTTACTTTTCAATTTGTTTTGTATTATTTCTCTTATTTGAAACCGCATTATATCGAGAGTCCTATTGATAACATTGTTATATTACTGTATGGCACAGTATTAATCTACAGTACTGTTACTACTAAAATGACTGCTGTTATATAAAACATTTTGGAAAGTGTTTAGAGAGCCTGAATGACGCTACTAAAATATCACAAGCGTCTGTCTTCAACTAAAACAGTAACCACTAGTAGTACACTCATGACACTTCTTAAGGTCTTTCAAATGAAAGCACAATGACCTGTACTTTACACACAAGCACATAAAGGCTTCAACTCCAGCCATCTCTCTAAGCTTTTTACCCTTAATAGGCACTAATATGAAACATGCTGACACTTTCCTGGAAGTAGTTCTGAAAAAGGTTTCTTCAAAATCTGGTTTAAAGAAATACAAAATTGTAGTTACAAGGCAAGTCATTGTGCTGTCCAGTCTTCAAGAAGCAATTACATGTTTACAGTACACATCTTTTCATGTGTTTTTCTATGATTCAGAAGGGACCTGGTATGAATATGGAAACTGAATAGCTAATAATTACTTCTCATTTCAGGGCTGCACCTTTGGGACAATATCACAGAATTAAGCAGTAGGCATCCACATAGTTCATAGTCTAATGGTCAATTAAGTGCCTTTGGGGGGGGAAATACATTTTTTTTGCAGTAATATTCACTATCTGCTGTCTCTGCATACCATTGTCTCACAGTATAACGAAGACCTCCACTTCTTCCTCCATTAAACCATGTGTTACCAAGACCCAAAAATAGAGAGACCCTGGCACAGCGAAGGCACAGTTCCATGGCAACAATCACTCACATATACCCACTCTGCTTGAAAAACAACTCTGCTTATTGAGGAAAACCTATTTGTAGTTTTAAAATGTACTGTTTTTTTTTACAGATTGAAAATCAGCGTTTAGAAATAATTGACTCTGTTCTGTATAAACCCCACAGCAATGTGCACACTATGAGCAAGCTGAACTATATTGTAGGGCTACATGTGACTGCCTGGCATGAACTTTACTAGTTTTGCTGACCTGAACTGAAGGAAACTCAATCCTGAACTTGTTGTACCAAGTCCTACTACAGCAGTTATAAGAAGGTGTTCATTACTACACACTAGAGAGCTGAAAACTACTTTGCATGTGTAGCCCCCAGAGAATCATGTAACACTAATGTAAACACCTTTGTTGTTATTTCTTTAGTGTTTCAATTAAACTACTGCAGTTGTTTTTATATGGGAAGTGGAATGTACATAGACAAAAAACAGCATGGACAATGTAAGCTAGATTATAGTTTAATATGAATGGCACGGTTTCAAATTGCCGACATACAAAAACATGTAAAATAACAGTTCATTTTTAGCTTTCCATGGAATAGTACTAAAAAATAAAGTAAGCATCATGATCTTTTGTCTTCATTAACGTTCTGCTTTCAGTATTTATTGTGCAAATTCCCAATTGTGATTGCTGTGTGTACATAGATTGAGATTTTTTATAAATGTATTACCATCTAACCCCGCTGTATAGCAGTTTCATCCATAAAACAGCCCTGAGCTTGTTACCTGTACACTGTGGCTAATCAAGCTCGTAGTAAAACCTGGAATGGGTGAAACTGCTATGCAATAGGAGTCTTATTCCACCCATGCCGTCTAACATTTCTACAGTATGCCCGCTTTCTGAACAAATCTCTTCTGGGTTTTATAAGCGTCTGTATCGAAGCAGTTATTCCATATAGTCTGCTGGGATTTATTTATTTTTTGTTCTGGTTAGAAACACGGGTCATCAATGTGTAGGACTATCACATCGCTTAATTCGTGTTGTGTCCTTGTCGTACTAAATACTGTACGATTAACCGTTACCTCCAAATTGAGTTTTGTGCTGCTAAATACTCGGGGGGGGGGGGGGGGGGGGGCAGAAGGCGGGTAAAATAAAACCTCAATAGCATTATCAATGACATAGGCCTCAATCGCCAACACCTCCTAACTAATAAACTTTTGCAAAGTAACAAAACGGGGGTGATGGGGTTGTCAATAACTAGACACGTTTTGACGAAATCGTAAACCGATAATAAATATATCACGCCGCCACAAAACGCAGACAGATAACACTTTCTCGTGGACCGTAACCGTAGCTGTGGGGAAAAAAAACAAACAACACACACACACCGTTCTAATAAAAGAAAAAGAAAAAGTCTGATCATCAGATTGCAAACCTGTATGACAAACTCAGAAGATGAACAACCAAGCCGTTTTCACAAAACACTTTTTGGGAGGTTAAAATAATAATAATAATAATAATAATAATAATAATAATAATAATAATAATAATAATAATAATAAGGGTTCGATTATAAACTTGGAATATGTTAAGAAACACACTTATCTTGTCAGTACACGCCGTGTAACACTGCGGGTTTATTTAGCGATTCCGGTGAACAACCGTTAATCGATAATTAAGTCACACAAACAATATTCATACCTGATATGCTGATGTTTCACGAACCCCACAATTAATACAATGAATATTAAAGTCCAGCCGGTATCTCTCGCTCACTTCTTTCTTAAATTTCTTTCGACAGTATCCACCCTCTCCAACACAGCCCAGCAAGGAGACTCTCGCTTTGCAAAATGGATGCCTTTCCTGCATTTACCAAACGATTCCTACAGCGGGGTGAAACTAAATCGATTTTTTTTCAACAAAACGCCACACAAACTGCCCACGTAAACATAAAAGTCTGAAATATCTTTAATCTATCAATAAATAATTTATAATCATTTATACACGCCTTGAATTCAGTTTTAAAACGTTTTATAAACATACTTATTTAAAGGTCGGACTCCCCACAGTTGTACACAATGGTAGCGACCAAACTATTTTCTTGTTTAAAAAAAATATGTGGTGTTTCATTTCATTTTTTTGCTGGATTACCTGTGTTTTAATTTCAGGTGCAAAATTAACGGTAGACGCCGTGGTTCATAGACTGTTTACTGCCTTCCATTATAATTTTAGTTATAATTTTTACACATTAAAAGAAGCTATGCGCTAAACAGCAGCGTACAAGATATTTGATAAGTTACAAAAAAGTACAAAACCTCATTGGCCATTATCCTTAAATTATGCCACGGTAACTGTTAGTTTATTTTGACTGCCTGAGAAATTAGGTCAAAAGTGATACATTAATAATTGATATGTTACACTAATGACTCACACTGATGGTATCTTGAGTTCTGGACCTTTACTTAAGGTGACCATATGGCTCCGTGTTCAGCGGGACAGTTCAGGCGTTTCAACTCGCAACCCAATGCATTCTGGTACGTTTTACCTGTCTCAGGTACCATTCTTACCTTTGAGAGCAGCAGGACTACACTTACCAGAATGCATTGGGTTGAGAGTTGAAAAGCCTGAACTGTTCCAAACTGTCCTGCTGAACAGAGAGCCATATGGTCACCATACCTTTACAAGACAGTACTGGTGGTTACCAATGCATTACAAATTCTGGCCAATGTTAAATATTGATGCAGGTTTTTTGAAGGAATACTGTTTTCTGTTTATGTTTATATGGTGAGGCTGTGTAAATGTCCCGTTGCATAGTATAGTGAAACAATAGTTTTGACACCTGTCTGTCTGGCTCTGTCTGTTTTTCAGGGTTGTTTTAACCAACCTATACCCCGCTGGGATTTTTAGAGCATTTTACAGCACCAGGGAATTCCCTTGGATTGCATCAACGCTTCTTTTTAGGGGTTCTCCACAGGATAACCAAAGATGGGTAGTTGGTACAATCCAGGGTGATTTCCCAGTGCTGTAAACTGCTCTAAGAAAAAACCCTCCTAAAATCTGCAGCTGTGGTGTATCCTGGCTGTGTTATATTGTTATGATGACTTAATATCTGACTGAATTAGCCTTGCAGACTTCATGTTCTGATATAAAATCGACTGCACGAGGAAAGAGATGCTCTCAGTGGTTTGTTGGAACCCTCTAGTCTGTATTTTCCTTGGAAACATTAATGCTCATTTCACAAGTAAGGTGTTTTGTTAAAGTCAAGGAGGTTTGGAACACATTGTAATTCCCAGTCAACCACAGCTTCACCCATCGTGGCTGCAGGGTGTCTGCAGCACTGGAGCAGAATAATAATCTCACATGTCAAGCCTGGGGCGATGTGAAAGTGCTCCTGATGGATCCCTAAGCATTTCGGTTTGATGTAATATCCGAGACTTTAAAACACATTTTCAGGCTTCTCATTAGCATAGTAACTTCCTTCCAAGCCCTCTTTATCATTCTGTAGATTTAGTTTCTCCAAACCCCATCTATCCTTCACTTTCTAGTGAAGCTCATTTATCCTGGTACCACTGTCTGTGCAGCAAGTATTAGTATCCCACCTGAGCTTCACACCCTCCATCAGGTGGGGTCCTAATATCTGCTGCACAGGAAGCCCATCTAGTGTGGCAGCACGATATAGGATCATTTGGATATTAAAAGCATCATTTTTGACTTTATGGTGTGCCAGTTACTCTGTTGCTATGGCTACCAATTAGTATTGCTTTCCCTATCGATGGGTGAGCTGGTTGAGTTGTGCCTTATTTGCATGTAGAAAATAAAGAAATAAAGAAATGTTTTTTTTTTATTATTATTTGTTTATTTAGCAGACGCCTTTATCCAAGGCGACTTACAGAGACTAGGATGTATGAACTATGCATCAGCTTCCGATTCACTTACAACTACGTCTCACCCGAAAGACGGAGCACAAGGAGGTGAAGTGACTTGCTCAGGGTCACACAATGAGTCAGTGGCTGAGGTGGGATTTGAACCGGGGACCTCCTGGTTACAAGCCCGTTTCTTTAACCAGTGGACCACACAGCCTCCTATAACTAATGACCTTCCACCAGTGCTGTGAGTGTGTGTGTCAGTATGTGTGTGTGTGTGTGTGTGCGTGCGTGCGTGTGCGTATGTGTGAGTGTGTTTGAGTGTGTGTGAGTGTGTGTGTGTGTGCGTATGTGTGTGTGTGTGTGCGTGTGTCAGTGTGTGTTTGTGGGTGAAGGTGAGGTAAACTATTATGTCGTGCTTGGATCTATTGCAGCTGGCAATCAATTAAAGACCTGTTCTATTTACAGACTGTAGGTTTAAATAGCATCGAAGCCTTTTGTTTTTACAGGCTGTTTTGGAGGCCATAAAACTGAACAGAAGAAATAGCATCTGAACACTTGCTGCCAGTCCTCTAAACAAGGCAGCATTCTGACAGTCCTCCTATCCACAAGAGGGAGCACGTAAAGAAACCACAGATCGATTTTACACTGCCACTGTCAAATCAAACATGGCTCATGTGAATGTACTCAAGTTGTGGTCTTAGTGTTTTGTAATTTTTTTTTAGACGGTTAGACGTTGAAATGGCAGGCCTGTCGGCGAGATTTCTGTTTTATCCGACCCTCGCTTACAATGTTTGTATGGAGAAAATATCGGCAAGGAGGTGGTTTGACAGAATAGATCAAACTGTGCTTCTCGGAGCTTTGCCTTTTAAATCGATGACGCAAGAGGTAATGTATTGGCTTTGAAAATACTACATGTTTTGCTGTCGGTTCAGATGTACACCTGTTGGTTAACTGAATATTCTGCATGTTGGGTGGACCCACATCTGTGATCCAGTTTATACAATGGTAATTATCAGGGATAAGAAGTTAACTAGTATTACACTATTCTTGAACATTTCTTACATTTCCCGTAGCTGGTGGAGAAGGAAAACGTGACAGGCGTCATTACCATGAATGAAGAATATGAGACTAAATACTTTTGCAATACTGCTCAGGTAAGATACTGCTCGTCTTTGGATTAATTTGAAACATCTTGGTCTTTGAGGAGTCTGGTTAAGGCAGGAGTGGCCGAAGTTGGCTCTTCCACGCCTGTTCTAAATTGTTTAATTGAACCAATTAAGCCTCATCCAGACCCGCAGTAGTTAATGATCTCATTTTAGCTGTTAAACCTGGAGTGGAATGCTCCTCCAGGACTGTGATTGGACACCTCTGGCTTAAGGGGTATTCATTCTGATAGACCGCAGCATCTCCAGTCCAAGTCTTTGCTATAGCAAGTCTTTAATTCATTGTCTTGGAAGTATAAAATGATTTAATATGTACCTAATAAATCTGGGAAGCGACATCACTCCAGAACCAGATTTCCCTAAACTTTTTAGAGATCATTCGAAAAGACTAAATACATGCTGGGATGGGAATAAGACTTCAATTGCATCACAGTTTGATCCACTCCAGGCTTCACGTTGAGTTTAATAAGACACACTTGACCTTGTTACCTATACACTGGCTAATCAAGCTTGTATTAAAACCTGGAATGGGTGAAACTGCTGTGCAATTGGAGTCTTCTTTCCATCGCTGATGTGCATATCTCTCTCTCTGTGTTTCAGGAGTGGAAGTCTGTGGGAGTGGAGCAGCTGTGTCTGAGCACAGTGGACTTCACTGGAGTTCCCAGCCTGGAAAATCTCCACAAAGGAGTCGACTTTGCTCTGAAGCACAAGGAGCAGGGAGACAGTGTGTACGTTCACTGCAAGGCTGGCCGGTCGCGCAGTGCCACTTTAGTAGCTGCGTATCTAATAAGGGTGAGTCGAGAGCACGGAACACATCAGCAACAACAGCCCTAAATCTAACTCTTAATTTACAACTGTGAGCCTGATTTTCCATAGTAGACAGTTTGCTTAGGGGGGAGATTATAGGCCTGTGTCCTCTGGTTCTCTGCCCTGTGCTGTGCTAGCAGTATTGGCCAGGGTTTGTCCGCTGCTTGTAAAGATTGTAAAGACTTCAGTCAAGCCCCCCTTGTTCTCCAGTCTTTATAGCTCTAAGCATTTGAATTGTGATGAACAGTAAGATGCAGCTTCATTGTCTTTTTGCCTGTCTTCCCCCTGCAGCTGCACTGCTGGAGTCCCGAGCAGGCATGCAGTTTCATGGCGTCCGTCCGTCCTCACGTCCTCGTTCGACAGGGACAGCTGGAGGTGCTGCGCCAGTACCATGAGCAAGTCTGTACCGCGAAACCTGCGTGACACTGGACTGATCCTCCATCAGAGAACAATATATGAGTTGAGCAAAAACAAAGGAGAAACGCCTGCCATTGCACTGAACATAGGATGTAGGGTAACTGCGGCCGGGCAGGTCAGTCTGCAAAGGGTTTGAATGACCATTCCTCAGTTATTACAGTCACTGGTGTCTGTCTATCTCCATATCCCGCAGTATACCCCTGGTGTTTCTAATACTTTGTCTATTATATTTAATATATATATAAATATTTAAAACCGCACTGTGATTCTGTGCACGTTTAAGGGTGAAGGTGGGGGTGAAGTTGGTTCAGTGGCAGCTTATTAGCATGAAATCTCATGGGCAGAGTTCTCAGGCGTCATTCACTTTTGCCTTGTTCTGAATATTCGTCATACAGAACTATAGTGGTAATAATTCTCGACAGACAGGTTTTTGACAGTAAGGTTGCTTTATTTGCCAGACCGGGCATAATCAATAGGAACTGAAATATGAAGTTAAAATAAATCAGCCTGCAGGTGTTAATACTGGATATATAAAATGAAAGTAGATTTGATCATTTTTATTGATGTATTTAAGCTATTCTGTACTGAGAGTTCTGTAGACTTATTTTAGCACCGTGGCTTGTTTCTTACATAATTGTGCAGGGCAAGGCATCTCTATCTAAGCCAAGCAAGTATGAAAAAAATGTATCCAATTGTTCTCAAGGTGGGGTCTGTGAAGGATTATTATTGAACACAGCTAGCATCTTCCCTGCTGTGTGGAGAAAATGGGTTCTGGTTTACATGCTGATGGCAACTTTTGTTTGTACAGCCTAAACCTCGGGCATGTGCAATTTGGTGGAAGAGTTCTATTCAGCAGCATGCATTGCACATTTAATAAGTTATCAGAGCAGGAGAATACACGTCAGGAGTGGTCTGACTTCTAAATTAACTCTGTAAAATCTTTAATGTAGGTAGGTAGATACATAAAGCTCTAATTATTTTATATTCTGGCCAATAGGTTATTTTATTAATTTTGTGTTTAATCTGGGTTTACAGTAAATAATCAGTCCATGCATTATCAAGTACAGTGCAAATGCAAGTAACTCATGAATTCATGCAAAGACGTTATTGTGCAGTTGTGTACCTAGCCAGTGGGGTTGTCTACCTTTTTCTTTTTAGTTTCCCTTCTCTTAGAAACCTGCTTTTTAAATTCCTGTTACATCTGTCAAGGTTTGTTTAATTTGTCATCTCAGTCTGTCATTGCTTTAGTCTATATAACCGTTAAATCTTCAGCTGCCGAGACGTTTTATTTATAATACATGAGTAACTATGCTGTATGTGTGTGTGTAAACTATGCTGTTGCCAACGGACAATCCTGGCTCAGTATTTTAAGTAGAACATAAACTGAGTAGCAAAGATTCACTTTAACTTCTGTCTCTGGCTTTTGCTTCGTTTATTCTGGAGTGAATTTTAAGATTTTAATTTCCTATTTTAAGATGCTGACAAAGTACATGGGAGCCTCCTGGCTGAATCAAGCACACCTTGTTTCTGGTAAATGTAGTGTTTATCTGATAAGGCTGCAAACCAGAGAGCTCTGCAGCAAGTGTGTATATTTTTCCGTGTTGCGTTCTGGGATATTAAGCCGATCCCTGAACAGTGCTTTTCATAAAAAAGAAATAAAAGAAAGCACAGTTTAAGTCTTGCCAATTTGGCTACCTGATTTTCAAGTGTCACTTTTGTGTAATATCCTCGCTGTTGGAGAGGCTTTAAAATGATTAATGCAATTGAATCACTTGTGTTCTATCGCTGTTAGTGAAATCAGCAGGCAACAGCATTCGGCAAATTGCTACACAGAGACGTACAACAAAACTACAGTCACTTCTTATTAAGAATGTCGGGAGTTCTTTGTATCCAATCGTCACACCTCTGTTTACTGTACATCTGCAGTGATCTGAAAATGAAGTTATATAATCTCTTTATCCATCCAGGTGCCTCGTATCCTAATCAACCAACCTCTGAAAAGGGAAAGTACAATTGTGTGCACTCTCTTTGATTACTCATCTGCCAAAAGAAGTATCTAGTCCGAGCTGCGATTTAAATGACAGGAATTTAAAAATGTCTCTGAAATAACATTTGATCTCTCCCCACACCAACTATCCTCTTCTTTTAATCTTGATCTGATAATCCTCCTAAAAAGGTCCTTCCCTCCTCAAGTCAATTTGGCATCTAGATGGAATAAAGTAGAGCGTAGGGTGAAGGGGAAACTGACCAGTGGCGCTGCAAGGATAGTTAACTGGTCTGCCTGAACTGGAAATGTCTACAGAATAGTCCTGTAACTGAAAGCTGTTAATTCTACAAATTTCAGAACTGCAATTTGTACTATTTGATTATAAGGAGTAACTGACTTTACTTCTGTATGCATTTTAATTAGTGTTCTTATTTGTATTCTGTAAATTGAATATTGTAACACAGTGTGCTGCTGTTACTGACACCTCTGGCTTCTTGGAAACAGGATAACTTGGTTTAAATGACCTCTTCTTTCTAGATCCTCGAGTAATACCAAAGAAAGGTATTTTTTTTGTTCTCTAAAACGAAGATCTGCATATCCATGTTGTATTGTTCATAAATACAATTGTAAAATATAAAATCAGTTACTGCCTGAATTTTATTAGATTTTTTAATTATATGTACACACTACTAACTATTTGAGTCACTGATTTAATGTTTTCAGTGTAATGATTTAATGGAAACTCTCCTGGAAAAAAATTAACAGTAGCTTTTCCTTTGACTTAAGATGGCTGACTAAGTGGTTTTGGCTAAATATCAACACACCCTAAACAAAACATGCTTCACCTTAAGATACACAAGGAATTGAGTGGCTGTTCAAACAGTTTCTTCTTCAAATACATTTGAGAGATACTCCGTTATCAAGAGGAAACCGACCATTGTAAGAAAGTTAGCATTGTTTTTGTGTGGGCTCAAGTCCATTGTACCTTGAAGGGTTAAGACATAAAAACATTTCTTGTAATGTCGTGAACTGCACAAAAAAAAAAAGTAGTATGTTATATTGAGAGAAACAAACTAGGGATATATATTTTTTTATTAAGCATTGGAAGCAAAATGACTTTCCATGACGCACATGAAGGTAACTGATTATAGTATTCTTTTACTGTGAGACTTGCATGCATGTCATAGACACTCCATGATAATAAAAAAATGATTCCCTCTTCACCCAAGGCCATTTAAATATGCCCATTGTATATCGCTTGATAAAGTATTTCTCAGAATGAAAAGACAAAAACTGTATCTATCCCTAAGTTATCACATGACACGATACACCTTCTTTCAAGGCCTACAGCTTGGTGAGGGAACAACACACCCTTTAAACATTCATACATTTAGACAAGCCTTTCCCTCTCCTATTACACAAAGACTGTGACAAAGAACTCAAAATGCTTCTCTAAATATGCAGCAGGAACGCCTGTGGAAATGGACTGTCCCTCACATGACTACTAAATTATCCCACACCCATGTGTGTTCTGTAATTTATAAAAGCTCCTTCTCCTTGTTGCAGTTTCAGTAGGATGGGCAAGACGATAGCTCTTAGAGGTGGAGCTCGTGTCTACAAAACTGCATAAATTACTCACACCAGGAACAGCCTCAATGGAATTGCTGCAAGTGGCCATTCTGGATTCTAGAGAACTGAGAATTCTGTCAATTCCCTCTCAATTGAAAGCAATCATGCGATTCATCCATTAACTATTTAACACTGCAGACGGCCCCATCGTGGCCATAAACTAATTGTGTTATGTCAGGCATTTCTGTTTTTGTTAGCCAGCTCTATATTAACTATAATTTTAATGCGTGGCTTCTGAGGCTACCGCGGATATTGAGTCGCTTCACAGAAGCCATTAAATGAATAAAGAGAATTGTTTTCTGCTTGGTTTCAACTGAAACCAGCTGTGTTCTAAGTGCTTCTTTATTGTAATCTCACTTGTTTGTCTTTCCTTAGCTCTAATGATGCATTAGGCAGTTGTAGTAAATTATGCAAAAATCATGAGAGAAAACAGAAACAAAAAAATATACAGGGTCTGCCACTAGAGTACATTGACATAAACAACCTAATGATGCTTACAAGAGAATATTGGTAAATTATAAACATCACACGAATGACAAGCCTCAGATTTTAGTGCTGATGGATTACCATAATACACAGAAGTTTGCATCAAAGTGTTGAGGTTGTATGATTTAATGTACTGAATTAGTCACCCCAGACACACTAAGCTACCAACGGGTTGGAGTGACAGGGATGAAAATAAATGATTATGCTCAATGGGAGGGTTGGGGTGTGTGACATATGGAGGAAGTAAATCTGCCTGTAACTGAACCTAACAAACAGTTAATCAGACTAAGCTCCTGGATTCAGGAAAACAGCTCGGTGGTGTAACAATTCCTCCCATTAAGATGGGGTCAAGCCAACACAAACTGCCAGTTCGTCAGGAGGATTTTGATCCCCCTGATAACAGAGACGACGGAGGTGGCGGGGTTGAACTTGAGCGTGTTGGCGTCTCCCTTCTTACACTTGTCCCTGAAGACGTAGATGCAGCCGTTGCAGCTTGCCACCTTCCAGAAGGAGGGCATGCAGCTCCACACCTCTGGGAAGCGCAGCCGGGTGAAGCTCTCCAACAGGGGGTTGTAGCACACCAGTGAGTCGCCTTCGGCCACGATAAAAATCAGGTCCTTGTGGGCGGTGGCATGCATGCAGCCGGCAAAGGGGAGCACGTAGGGCTTGATGTGGCACTTCTGCGTGGCCGTGTCAAAGCACTGGATAAGCCGTGAGGGCTTAGTGAAGAAGTCCATGTCATTCTCCTCTCCACCTAGCAGGTAGATGGTGCCACCCAGGTTAACCCCAGCTGCTCCAGACACAGCAGTGTCAAGCTGGCGGGTTTCGGTCCACATGTTGTCCTGTACAGTGTAATAGATCACTGCGTTGGACAGGATGTCCTGCAACGTCTTGCCGCCCAGGGAGTAGATGGCATCCTCCCCCGGCACAGAGACCAGGGTGTGCTGCAGCCGGTCACGGGGCAGCGGGGCGCAGCGCTCCCAGTCCATGGTCTGCATGTTGCACTTCCACATGCGGCGAGGGATGGAGCCCCCAACCACGTACAGGTCGCCCCCGTGCTTGCAGGCTGCAGTGATCTGGTGGCACAGGCTGTTCTGCCCACTGACGCTGATGACATCGTCTTCCGTGCAGTGCAGGGACATGGCCAGGGAGTGCGTGCGCGTCTCCTCCTTCCCGATCAGATAGATGTGCACGTTTTCACCAATCTCCTGTTTTAAAAATGAAACACAGTTTACTTGAATACACATTACATGCAGTAGTTTACCCATTTTAAGCAAGTCTATACTGTACCTTAAGGCTGTCCAGCAGCATGACAGAGTAACCCTCTCTTTCTTCTTTACTGTGGTTTATCCATGTCTCTATTGCAACGGTCGGGTTCTGTGAGCTTGGAACACCATCTGTAGGTTTAAAGATTTTTTTTTATTTTTTTTTCCCCAAATCAGACTTTTTTTAAACAGGTTTCACAGACCCTTACTACCATACTGCACCAGCACTTATGCTGGACTACACACAGTAACAGTAGTAAATCCAAGATTAGTGCCAATTGGGCCCTATGAAACTAGTTCGTCGAGACCCAAACTTAAAGATTAAAGACAGACTTAAAATAATATCAATAAAGTTTGAATGTGAGTCCCATTCGTCAGCATTGACGCGATTCAACTGCTACAAAAGGCTGATTTAAAAAAAAATGAATCTTTCATGAAAATATCAAGAGAAGTAGTGTGTAAACTCGGTTAGATGTTTTTTGTAAATATATATTTAACATGCTTCAAGTGCAAACCCTTGATGATGTCGGTGAGCAGGCGGAGAGGCAGGTTGAGGAACTCCTCTGTGTGGTGGAGCTGCACCAGATGGATCTTGGCGCAGTGCTTGGCTGCGGTGTACAGCTCCTGGTCGCTGTGCTGGTCAGCCAGCCACATCACCTGCAGGCAGCTCCTCACCTCCACCGTGCGGGCCAGGAACCGGGAGCACTCCTCAAACAGCGCGGTCAGCTGGTACATGTCGGCCATCTCGTAGGTGTCCTGCAAGTCCTCCACCCTCAGCTTGATGGTCCCGTGGTAGATGTAATCCACCAGCAGCTGGAAGACAGGGGCGCTGACGTCCTTCAGCTCGATGCTGCGGTTGTGAGCCTCCTTCAGGTTGGAGGTGAACATGGAGCGGAAGAAGCAGCTCTGAGCCGACAGCACCAGCCTGTGCAGCTGGAACTCCTTCCCGTCCACCGAGACGGTGACATCAGCAAAGAGCCCGTCCTCCAGGCACAGGTCCATGATGCTCTTCACCACCCGGCCCGAGTGGGTCCGGTCCGTGAAGGTGTAGCTGAGGAAGTAGTTTTCCTCGCCAGAGCCGCTGACGTTCAGCACCCCACTGTCATCATTTGACTGCATCTGAAAATTCAGAGAGGACGACAAAGATAATAATAATAACAAAATACACAGCTAATATATAAGTATCAACAAATTTGATTTATTCCAGAAACACAACACGACAGGCAGAACACAACAAATTTTCAACAAAATATTGCATTTTGTATTAGTATTTAATGTTTGCTAGTACACCAGCCAATGTGTGCCTCAAAAAAAACTGACGTACTAATTTAAATTAAGTGAACACACATATATATATATATATATATATATATATATATATATATATATATATATATATATATAGCTTCGTACAATATTATACTTGGATTCAGAATTTCCTTAAATGCTATTGACATTTGCTTTTAAAATAGGTCGTAATGATTCTTGGTTTATTTTCAGTTCTTCGCGTGACAACAAAACGCAAAAGTAGAGTAGTATGGTATGCTCTAAAAGCAAAAAAAAATACTTTGATGTAATGTTAAATACTACAGTTGTAATATAAAATATTATTAGATCTAGTGTTTGTTTTATAAAAAATGTTGGCAGCACTAACAATGTGTTGCTGCAGCGTGTTATTACATGTTACGTACATTTTTTCTTTAACCTGTACAAAACACTGCAATTTTGCTAAATTACCTGGACTTCCCAAACTTCCCGGCTGTTTTCTGAATGTGAATACTGTGCGAGTATTTTAACGCTGTGGTCCTTCTCAATTAAAACAGTCAAGACGAGTTAATAATTTACTACTGGACGAGCACTGGCGTACAACGGAGTGAGAAAGACAACGAACCCCTTCCTAGCGTATCCGTGTGTGTAACTGAGAAAACCGGTCCGATGCGGAACACTCTCGATACACCGAAGCACGTCGGGAATTATAATACGGGACACGAAAGCGGATGGCTCGATTAAATACGTATTCTTGGGGGGGGGGAGGAGGAGAGAGAGAGCCATCATGGCGAACACGAGGTTGCAGTTTTCATTGCCTTTGCTTGTGTCTGGATGCGTTTCCTCTCTGCTAAAGTTTCTATGACATCACCGTGAACACCGAGTTCCGGCGAAGATGGCGTCCTCCTTGTGTCGGTTTGTCCGCGGAGGATTCAGCAGGAATTTCAGTTGTAAGTCAAAACAATAAGGTTGATGAATAAATATAAAAAGAGCTTGCTTTTTGTGCAACCTTCTTTCGCTAAAAACGGCACAGTATCGTGGAGTTTATTTTTGCCATGGTACAGTTTCAGTAATTCGTGCGGGTGACCTTTCCGTTTTCGTCGATCCCTCTGTTCCTGTGTGTCTTTATCTATACTCAACAACATTAATTTGAATTGGAAGAAAAAAAAACCGAAACGCCTCTTCCGATTGATTAAAAAATATGCATATACTCTATTATTTGTTTGAAGCTGACGCCAAAAACGGCTGCTCTACGCAGTACACCCAGTCCGAAAAAAAACCCCACACATATTGTGAGCAGTAGTCACTACATTCTGTATTTGTGGTTTGTGTGTAGCCAGACAGTATTGCTTAAGTACGGTGAGTGAATTCAAATATTCAGATTAAACGGGGCTCTTATCTATATCACGATCTGAATGCTGCATGTGGCTGCTGGGTAATACTCGCTTTGCTCCCAGTAAACCCCAGTACTAGTGATTTGCATGCATTTTCTTTCTGTATATGTTTCAGTTGTCAGTCGCAGTCCTGCTCTGGTCCATGGCAGGTTTGACAGCACAACCACAGAGACTAGACGTGAGTATCGCGAACAATTTCTCCTGTATTGTTTTTTGTGTATGCTGCTTTTTAAATTGACCCCATGCATCTTATTTTTGAAGTGTTTTAAGTTGTGTTTATATATAAACTTGATTGACCACAAAACAGTAATAACAGTAAAATTTCCCTGTGTTTCAGCTACTGTCAGGCCCAAGGATGAAGTGACCCATAACCAGCTGTCAGCGTTTGGAGAGTATATCGCAGAGATCCTTCCCAAATATGTCCAGCAAGTGCAGGTATGTTTCCAGCTCCTCGTACACAGCACAGAAACTGGCGTGCTCACCATAATATCTAAGTGTACCAGTGTGGGCCTGTACCAGTCAAGTTCTGGGGGGCTGTGTTGCTTGATGCTGTCACTGAGGGAAATTAGTTTGACCTTTCATATAACACAGAGCGATTGCATTACATGGTATAACAACACCTGTATTCAATTGTGAGGACTAGGAACTAAATGGTAAAGTGAAGAACAAAAGGTGTGTGTTTGTGTTGCATGTGTAGATGCTGATTTTGTGTTTCTTTCCAGGTGACCTGTTTTAATGAGCTGGAGGTTATGATCCACCCTGATGGGGTGGTTCCAGTTCTCCTCTTCCTGAGAGATCACACCAATGCGCAGTTTAAAAACTTGACTGACCAGACAGCGGTGGATATTCCCTCTCGCCAGAACAGGTTTGAGGTAAAGCACTAGAAACCGTTTCGCTACCTTGTCTAAATTCTGTGCCATTCGTTGTGTGCAGTTACCTGCCTCTGTTGTGCTGTTTTGCAATGTAGCCTGTCTTTGTTTTTTAATCTCCCTGCTGATTAATGACCACTGGCATATGGGTCAAATATCAAACCACAGCTATTGTTTTTTTTTTTTTAAAAAGCCACACAGGAGTCAGTAACAGCAGGCAGATGTTCAATGCAGATTAATCCCATCTGACTTTGTTCACTTTCTCGCAGCTCGTATACAATCTCCTGTCTCTGCGCTTTAACTCCAGAATTCGCATTAAGACCTACACTGATGAGCTGACTCCTGTGGACTCTGCAGTTCCAGTCCACCTTGCTGCCAACTGGTACGAGAGAGAGGTGAGAATCACAGGGGTCTAGACAGCGATCTAAACAGCGGCAGATCTGACAAATCATTTAGCTCTGTATTATTCCAGCTTGTAGCTCCAAGTAAGTGGTGATTCATTGAACCCCCTTTACAGTGTCATGTGTCCCATTTAATCTGTGTACAGTATACGAGAGAGATGGGTGCCTTTATTCTGAAACAATTAAGGGAAAGCGTTGTGGGCTTTGGTTTCAGGTCACTAATTTTTTGGCCAGTCAGTGTGTAAAACTTGTTTGAATCTGTCGCCATAGAGCAGTGTTTTATTTTTATTGAATCCACACTTTAATAATTACCAGTATTTAAACAATTCCACATGTTGATTATGGATTGGCAGCTGTTACTGACTGTTAAGTCTTATAACAGAAGAAATGCATATATAGACCACAAGGTTTTGTCCTCCAAATGGGAATGTACAGTGTAACAAATGGCAGTACTGTGACATATTTAATAAGACAAAAGAGCATTTGTATCATTTATCTACATGAATAATTCATATGATGCCTTTTGAATTTATTGTATTTATTTTTGTAACAGTTTATTAAGAATTACATGGATGTAGATGGATCTGGACCTAGTTAAGGGTTTGCTTCACAATCCATTTGGCTTCTTTGTTAGACAGATATGAAGAGACTTTTTAAATGGCTTATTTGTGTGGTGTTTCTTGCTGTGATACAGCATTTCATGTTTTCATATCCTCAGATTTGGGACATGTACGGTGTTTTCTTTGCAAACCACCCTGACCTGAGAAGGATTCTTACAGACTACGGTTTTGAGGGTCATCCATTTAGAAAGGACTTCCCTCTCTCTGGATATGTGGAAGTAAGAACAGTTTTATTCAAGGCTGTAAATCAGTTTTTCTGCAGCCTCATGATTCCATGTTTACATTTGAGCTTTACAGAAAATACAGGACTAAACTATGGAATAATGTATAGCCCTGTAAATCTGTGTTTGACCGATTCAGTGTTTATTCCTTTTGTGTAAAAGGTATTTTTTTTCAATGAACAAGTAGACTTGATTTAGTATTTTGAGTCATCCTTTATATTTTACTTTATTTAAATTTGTTTAAATAACACACAGTATTGAATTACAGTGGTTTATGGTGTATCAATGCAAGAAATGATAGACCTTTCTGGTGAATCCTATTGTAGTGTAAAATAAGCGATAGTGGGGCTCTGTGGCTTTAATAGAAATTGGAAATTTGATTTGACAAAATCCTCCAAACACAACTGTGGGATGGAAATAAGACTGCAGTGCTCTATAAAGGTTACAGGGCTGGTTATTGCTTTCCTTCCCTGGCAAGTCTCCAAGGAGCTGTGGTTCTCAACAGTCTTGCAGCTCCCTACAGTGGTTTTACTATGAGTTAAATAAAACACACTGTGGCTAATCAAGCTTGTAATAAAACCTGGAATGGGTGTAACAGCTGTGCAATGGGAGTGTTATTCCCCCCCCCCCCCCATGGATCATGTGTTCGTGCCTCCCCTTCTTCAGGTGCGCTATGATGATGAGGTGAAGCGTGTGGTGGCTGAGCCTGTCGAGCTGTCCCAGGAGTTCCGGAAATTCGACTTGAACAGTCCGTGGGAGGTGTTCCCTGCGCACCGCGAGTCCAAGGACACGCCAAAACTAGAATAAAGCTGAGAGCAAATAGGAATACCGGGAACACCTTGTGTCTGCAGAACCCCGGAGAGATCTGTGTGCTCCTTCCTGTTTCTGTGTCTCCAAAACACACATTTTATGTAAATAAACCCAATTGAGATACCTACTGTGAAGTCAATGTTGTCATTCTGTTGCACGTTACAATGTGTGCTTGCATTTAGCAGGAAGTAGTGTTGTCTTGTTATTAGTAGTTCTTAATGACGTCACTACAATATTGTGTTTTTTTTTTTTTTTTATTGCTTTTTTTATATTGTCTGAGCTGCCCTTCCATTCTAGATCAAGCCAAAGCATCTTTATACAAGAAAGGGGCAGCGCCATCTAGTGCACAGCAGTGTATTGCCAGCAAATACACTGCAGAAAAAAAAAAAAAGTAAACTTCATCCAAAGCAGTTGAGCACTAGATGGTGCTGGTACTTGTTCCTGTAAACACATTGGCTGGTTTGGCCTGTTTAGGACTGAAGAGCAGCTCAACCCACCGACACAGACTTATCAACTGCGTAGTTGCATTGTTTTGTCAACATAATAAAATGGCAAGGATACAATAAAAAAAACTAGTGTGCATGGTGGAAACAAAAGCCTGTTCATTCAGGTCTGTGTGAGGCATCTTATTTTTTCCGTTAGTCTCTTTTTAGAACCACTGTATCTCATGATTTAGTGTATGGTATGTGTTAGAGTTCTACTGGCACAGGTTCTCTGCCTGGATGAACTTAGTCAGAGGAGTTCAGGGCATTTATTCAGGAAACTTTGAGATGGCCTTGAGCTTTTTTCTACCCTTCCAGTTTCAAAGTGTGGAGGAGGTTGGCCTATAGAAAGTATTAATCACAGACAGCGAGGGAGAGCTCTTATTTACTTCAGCATGTCGGCAGCAAAGCTGCTAAGAGTCTGCGTGTGGGTTAGCCTGAGTGTCTGTGGCTTCGGGGGAGCCAGAAGGAAAGAAACAGGTGGGCAGGTACTAGAAAATGCACTTGCATTTCTCACATATAGGTGCGATGCTGCCTGCCTAGAGATACGCAGTTAGCTGGCAAGAAGGTTTATTGTGCACGATGACATCATAACGCTTAAATTACGAGGCTTTACAAGTTTAAAAAAATTAAAATAATGAAAAAAAAAAAATTGGAAGCAGCGGTTGAATGCATGTGATGTTGTTCATTAAACTTTGAAAAAGTTTGAAACAACCTGTTGATGTTTCAAAACGAGAAGAAAATAACCCTTAAAAGATTTTAACTTAAGGGATATGGAACTTTGTAGCATTAACATATTATTTTGTTTTTGTTCTTAGGATAGCACTGTGTTCCCATCACAGTCCTTTTTGTGATTATAAAACCGGCTTGTTAAAATAATACATTATTAATAAACAAAAGGAGCAAGCCTTTTAAGTTTAGCAGAGTGGGGGATATTGTTTTTTTCTTTGTGATCAGTGATTAAAAGCTCGTCAGAAATTGTAATTTGGAGCGCGCTAACAGGGTTCAGTGAGAACGGCATAAGATTTGAAATGTTCTGTATTTATCTACTAGAAATCTAGTACTTAAAAATAAAATGTCGGTCACGTACTTTGTAAGGAAAATGAAAAGGCATTTGACATAACAGATGCTAATTTTAAGTTATGTCAATAACCTTTAATGGAATATAAATTAATCTATTACAATTGTAGATTCATATATAATTAGTTTTCAAACAATTTGCAGGAAATATCCTTGCTTCGAATCCTCTTTCCGTTAGCTTTCAGCTTTATTTTAAATATTTTCTGTGTTGTATAACATTTTTATTTTCTAAATACTTTATGCATAACTCAGTAAAACCAACCCACTATTTTTTTTTACTTGGCATATTCAGGATGAAAAAAAAAACCTTGTTATGACAGTTCATAGTTCACCTTGCCAATTTCTGCACAGAGCTCGCCAGTTGTTTTTTTTTGTTTTTTTTTCAGGGAATCTTCTATTTCATTAGAGATTTATTGCATGCATGGTAGCAACGTGCTCAGTACCACTGATGGAATGTAGAAACTGTTCAGAAAGGTGCGGGAGGAATAGGATTGTGTGGTTCGCTTTATACTGTTTACTTAAACAAACCACGTGTGCTGCTCTCCCTCTAACACCTGTAGATAACGTTATCCTACAGCAGGTATACTCAGTAGGCCGACCGCGGTCCGAATCCGGACCGCTAATGCCATAATGCCAATCTATGTTTTCACTTGCATTCACAAATGCTGTGAACTTTTCAGACAGGATAATTCTTATGAGAGTGTGGTACGCGAGGGTACAGTAGGTGTCGCTGTGCTAGTAAGTAGCAGTTATATGAATGAAACAAAATGTACTACAACAATATTAGCAGCTCAAATGAAGTGAAATTTAGTGCGTCGGCTGCTGTGGCATGTTTTGTAAGCGTCAACATATCCCTTCTCTATGGTTAATGAAACAACCCTCATTAGTATTTTTTTAAATACACAACTGCTGACTCAGGGAAACCACACAATATGGTACCTACTATTGAGTACCAAACTTCGCTTTTCAAGCAGTGGTAGCACTTTGTGCAAAGCTTAGCAATGAATAGATTGGTGATTAAAATGTTAAAATGCTGCCTGTCTTAAGTGTCTGCAGATCACATAATGTGTGCGGATATAAGTTCTCCAAGACAAACAATATTAATAGTAAATCAGCGTTTTCAATGCCGGTGACATACAATGTTTGGCTCTGCTACACAGACACATAAGAATACAGTAGTTCTACAATGCTATGGTTATGGCAGGGAAGGAACTCATGCAGTAACAAATCAGTAAAGAAGAAAGACTGGTAAAAATGAGACAGTTTTGATTCCCTCAAAAACTTGAAACCTAGTGAAGAACTCTCAAACCAACATGTGTAAAAACTATATTTGTGTAGTTCTGTGTTCGTTTGTCGGTGTGGGGATAGGAGTGAAAATGTGTCCGGATCTTGACCTTGCTGGAACCAAGAATTCTGGACCTTCACTAAAATAATTGAGTACCCTTGTCCTACAGCATAGGTAAGCATTGTAAAGAATAGCAAGGTTTGGTAAAGCATATTAATAAACATGGCAAACCAGGGTAAAACTGCAAAAATAAAAACTTAAATAAATAAAAATACCATGCTAAACTTTTATAAGAGACTACCTTTATATACAAGCAGACTAATGCAAATGTTGCACCACTTTAAGAAAAAATAAAAAAAATAAAATAAAAATAATAATAATAATAATAATAATAATAATAATAATAATAATAATAATAATAATAATAATCTATTGTAAACATAATTACACAACTATAGACAGGTTTTGGTGCTTTTGTTGTTGGTAAATAATCTGAAAACCAGCCTGTCACAATAGTATTTAAAGATAATTTATAGGCAGCCTGAATAAATAAAAAGGCTTTTATTATTTAGGATTGTTGCAGTGCATCGCCTCCTCTAAATAACCTGTTTTGTCCTGTTCTTCCGTTGTGTCTAAACGGAGAATACGTTTGCTTAATCTTTTCAAGTGTAATATTAAATAGCTTCCTTGTAAAAGAGGGAGTTGCAGTCCATAAAACAGGCTAATACCAGATGAGTAGGCATCTGCCAAACAAAACATAGTGTTTCTGCAGTATCCACTAAACTGATCACAAAGATGAAATCACATTGCCTCGTTCCCTTGCAGCTCCAGCCCACCCTGCTGTTGACAATGGTTTTATTCAATCCCTTAAACCCTTTTATAACCAGAACCCTCATACCAATAGAATGGTTCTGCGCTCGTATTCGTGTGGTCTGTGAGCACTGTAGGGAGCTCCATGTCTACTGAGAATCAGAGCTCCTTGCAAACTTGCCAGAGAAGGGAAGCAATAACCAGCCCTGTAACTTTTATAGCACACTGCAGGCAAATTACAATTACACTGGTTGTGGCTAATGTTACTGTAATGGTAAGTGAGGTTGAGAAATCCATTCCTCAGCACTGCTGTATAATTTATTTATGGGAATGAGGCTGAAGAGTCAGGCTGGGCTAATGCTGCACATACACTTAAAGAAGGAGCAGATTACTCTATATTCACTGTTAATAGAATAGTGCCCTCTAATGAAAATAATAGTGTGCATATGTTTTAGTTATTAACTGTTAATTAGAACCACAAATAATGTAAAGATTATTATTATTATTATTATTATTATTATTATTATTATTAGTAGTAGTCATAGTAGAAGGAGTAGTATTACTGTATTATTATTATTACTGTCTAATGATTCTCCATCGCTTATAGTGTTAGCATTCTAAATGCACAATGTTAAAATGTCATACTTATGAATTTAATTATTCATTTTATATGTGACGTGAGGAATGATATTAATTGAACTGCTGTTCGTTCACAGGTCCCATTAGTGCAGTCAAGAGCACAGAAACCAGTCTTCTGTTTCACAAGACAGTGAACGATGCTCACCTGATGTATGAGGTAATAACAAACAGATACATATTGCATGACTGTAATAGAGGACACATGTGTCACCGGTGGGTTAGAATAACGCTCTTGCATTGGATATTGCAGGGGTTTTCAAAATGGGAGTCGAGACCCTCTAGGGGGGCTCACAGAGACTGCATTTATCTTCTCTATAATATATATTATATATTAAGGGGGGGGGGGGGGTCATGACAGACCAGTTCCTGTAGGTTCCAGTTCGAGAAAGTTACAGAACCGCTGGGAATATGGATGTGTTCCTAATAAAAGGTCTGGATCACCAGTCTCATTTCATCCGCAGGGAGAGTTATCAGTAGTTGGGGTGGTAGACGTTCTAAAGGAGCAAGGCAGTGCAGTCTAAAGCTGAGGGAACACAAAGACGCTATCCAGGAGACCGAGTTTGAGGCAACTTTACTGTATCGAACCCCCAAGTCTCCCCTGCTATGCCATGCAATGGCCTGAAACCTAGTCTCCTGAAACCAAGATCCAAGCCACAAAGAGGCTTTCATGTTCCCTCAGCTTAAGATGCACCTGCGTGTTATAACCAAGCCCATTCTACTGTGTGCAGAGGGAACACTTTCAGTTTTAAGGACTGGTGATATGAAAGGGATCGACCTGCACTCACCATCTGCCTGGAGCAAAAAGACGACTAGTCAGAAATGTGTTCACCTATACTCCTTTAGCATTACTGATTAGAGCTGAAAAGCCTTCAGAAGTTGATTTAAGCAGCAAATTATGCTGTCGAAAGTCATTTTATTTATAGGATGAAAATGTTTTTTTTTAACAAAAGGCAATCCTGCAGACCATCTTCTTGCAAGCTGCACTTTAATAAATGCTGCTTGCAGATGCGTACAATATGTTGGACTCAAAGGTGCCAGAGCCTTTCTGAAAGTGTGTGTGGGGGGCGGGAGGGCAAGGTCTGGGGGTGATGGTGTTGCACAAACATCTCACAAAGTAAAATGATATGCAGAGTATAACTGCAACTAAACATTGTGTGCTATACAAGTGCTTTGTCCCCGCTGTGCACATGTTTCGTTTGTCACAAAGTGGCCACCCAGCTCTGGCACCCCAGGTTGGACTCAGATAGAAGTTTTGCTTTCAGTTATTTCTGTATCACGTACTTTCGGGCGAACCAATTAAAATTCAGATTGAGATGAAATCCACAAGCCGCAGTTCCAGGCGAGTATGAGATAAGGTAGTTGATATTTAACTGAAAAGGTGATTTAAATAAAATCAGCTCTGTAATCACTAGAGAGAGAGAGAGAGATGTGAAAGGACAGCCAGAGCTTCAATCCAGCTCGTTAATCCGCTCCATTGCCCAGCTGATAATGCAGCCTGGAGCAGCAGGGTGGAGATAATAAAAAGCAGATGAACTGGAATCCAGCGTTGTCTCTGGAGTTTTGGAAAGGAATCTGCTGCTTTGGATTCCATAATTCTATTGATTTTCATTGCAATCAGCTGCTTAGAGCATATTCAGCTTACTATTAACCCTTTCAGTCCTGGTGGGACCTCAAGGTCTCTCCTTATCATAACTTTTAAAGAATACCATAGACTGTGCGAAGGAAAGAGACGCTGAGAAGTGACCAAGGTTTCTGTATCGCAATGATAAAGGTCAAGTCGTATTATATGCCCTGTATTGAGTACAATTAAATTAGTACAAGCATGTTTGACATTTGAGGCCAAAGATTCACTGTAATCACACCAGTTATTTCTCAATATGTGGGCTTAGGTTACTTAAAGTACTGATAAGACTTTAAAGCCTCATTTAACAAAATGTAACAAATATTTGTGGTCCTGTTCTCATGTATGCTCAATAAAGGAGTTCCTTTTTGAATTATATATAATTTGTGCCTTGATTTCCAAAGAAGTTACTGTAATTTAGTGGTAAATTTGAATCTGGTTTAGATTCTGGGAACCGTATACTGTATCTGCCGAACATATACCAGACACACAGTGCAATCTGTTCACTCAAATTAGCTTTCGGTACCCGCGTACAAGAACAGGCTGGGTCGAGTAGCTGCTGCACATAGGAACTGTGCTGTGTCCCATGTTGTTTTGAATTTCAGCAGATAAAAAGATTTCTGAAGCATCTGGAATCCTTCAAATTCCAATCCGCTGACAGCACCCATTTCTGGAACTGTGCGCTCCACCGCCCGAGCTCACTAGTCCAGCGCTGCTGGAGTTAGCGAACAAACAACACACCCACATTAACCACACAGCAATGACTGTTTCGGAAACTATTCTAATGTTTAAATTAGCATTTGCTTTTTCAGCTCCATTCGAATTGGAAGTCAAAACAAAACACGACAGACAGTGGTGCTTATATTTTTAATGTAAGGTTCATAATTATGAAACTTGCAGGTAGAGTAGGACCATAAACTAGCACACTTTATATCACATTTACGGTGTCCTGAAACCACTAGGCAGAGCTCAACAAGTTATATTTAACACTTTGTTGTACAGCAGATTATCTTTTAGTGTAGTATATTTACTGCTATTAAGTTTGTGTTGTTTAATTCTGTTACCCTTAGCCTACACTGAACCCTAATCTTAACTGAAATGAATAAAGAAAAATGCATGACCTTGTTAATTACTGTGTTAATCATTCCCTGGTTAATGTACAGAGCTGTGTTGATAAGCATTCAATAGTCTAAAATGTGTCACTTATCTGTTAATGAGCCTATGCACTGCCTGTGATCTTTCAGTTCCTGCTCGGAGGCCTGGATATTGACACTGACTACACAATCACCCTGCAGGATGAGGAGCTGGCCTCCCTGCGCCGCGGCCAGGCCTTCGTCTCCCTCCTGAACGACGACTGCGTTCCCAAGACTCACAGCTCCGTGTACCGCAGGCTGGCCATGCTGCAGTCGCAGAGGGAGCCTCTGGAAATGGACAAGTATGAGCAGCTGGTGCTGGGGGCCGTGTGCTCCGCGTACCAGGTGCGGCTCAGCCGGGGGGACGGAGAGGAGCAGAAGGTTTGGAGCAGGATCTTCGCCCGCCTGGTGAACGCCACACTCATAGACCTTCGTAAATAGAGTTAGTGGGACTGACCAGCACGGTGGCAGGAGGAGGAAAGGCTTCGGTATGCGTTTTCAGTGCGGTAATTGGATTGTTGTGGATTGCGGGAACACCTCTGAGAACTCATTAATGAAACAACACGATATGGGAAATGGAAACGAACTGAGCAGAACTGATGAGGTTTCACCTCACATTGCTGCTTCTGCTTCCTACCCTCCTCCACATGTGCAGCAGTTTCTCTCTCTCTCTCTCTCTCTCTCTCTCTCTCTCTCTCTCTCTCTCTCTCTCTCTCTCTCTCTCCCCCCCCCCCCCCCTAGATTCTGCCCCTCATTGTCGTTAAGGTAATGTGCTGCACTGGCTTGCACCAGGGAGGCCAGGCCAGGCTCTATGCAAACATATCAGTGTTTAATTGGTACTCGATGGGACTCGATGGGCTGTTATAGTTCAATAAAGATACGAATTATCCAGTGCTGTGTCCTGGTTGAAATGCATCTCTTCCCTTCTATTTTAACAGGTTGAATGTTGACTATGAAGCCCCTTTCACACTGGCATGCTCTACCCAGGACTGTGGCAGGAGTGCCAGTGTGAAAGGGGCTCTAGTGAACTCACAGTGTTTATGTGTTTTGCTGAAGCTAGCTACTTGCATTATCACACCATCAAGTCTGTTTCCAGTTTTTCTTTGTCTCACATTTCTCTATATTGTAGAAGAGATCAATGTGATAAAGTGAAGTCATTTTCATCGTAGTTGGGGTTTCAAACCTTTTACAAGGTACCAGGTTATACTACAGAGATTAATGGGGAGGGAGTGTGGTCGGTGCAGCTGCATTATTTGGTGGATCTGCTGGGAACCTCTGCATGAGTGAATATATTTTAATAGAATTGCCCATTTAGGCAGTCTGCCTAGTGTGACAATGGACCTTAAATTACACACAGTAGTTCACAAAGCAAGAAAGCAACTACAATGTATTTTCAGGTCCATTATCTCCCAATAATGAAACTGAACTTGGCTATTTGGTCAATGGAGTGGGAAAGTTGCGAGGTATGTATTAGTCCTTCAATGAAGTATGTAATTACCCTTGTAGAACCAAACACATCTGGAGTAAGGTGATATTACTTCATACAGGGGATTGATGCTTTCATGACCAAAACAAAATGATTATGTGTTTTTCTTAATTATGTCAGTGGGAGAATAGAAACTTCAACAAAACAAAGAAAAATACCATTTACCTTTGTGTCCAGCTCTGCTGCACTTGTCTTGTTACAGTCACCTTTATTTGAAATCTCATTTACAGTCAGAACTTAGCATTTCAAAAAGGAAAACTTCAAATGCTTGTACATTTTGGATCAAACAATTAATGAGAAAGACATTTGCACAGGAAATAAGAGCATCATACAGTATATCCATGTCTTACAAAATGCATTATCTGTTTTAGTGCATGACCATGTAATATTAAATGTACAAATTTTCCAATTACCACATATACCATGATATAATATTTCACCTTCCTATAGAAATGATGAGAAACAGTAGTTCTGCATTATATGCTATTTTTACAATTGTGTGTGTAAGCTATTTAATAAAGCACACTGTTTTACTCTGTATTGAGTGCTAAAATAAATTACTTTTTTTCCTTAAGTAGTTTTTTTTAATGAAAATGACTGTTTTGCTTATAATACAGCTTCCAGTAAATAATTTAATAACAGCATTTTAAACTTCATCGAGCTAGCACCGTGCATGTAGACACGCTCCCAGTGTCTGAACCTTGGCGATGCGTGAAGAGGTAAATCCTTCTTTCAAACCAGTCTCATTTCGGAAAAGGAGCCTGCGTTGAAATCATCTACAGAACCTGAATAGATAACAGAAGGATTATACACCTCCCAGACAAAGGCTGAGACATGACTTCTCCTCAGTTAGGTACTATAATGAGTATGAGGCTGCACTTCATCTCACTGCTAGTCTAGTTTGTGTAATCCTGATGAATGCCTTTAGGTGTTTTGTAAGACAAATCTACAACAAGACTCGAAGGTTTAGGTTTAGAATATTCAAATGCATTACAAAATAAAAAGTATTTCAGTTTTATACGAGCACAGCATTTAAAAACAAGACAGAGACGTCCAAGTGGAAAAACAGCTAATCTGGGACGTTTTTCACTTTGATCGGTTGACACAGCAGACACTGCTTTGTAATGCCTTACAGAGTTCTGGATGATCAGCATTAATGGCAAAAAAAAACCCACTTCCGGTCAGTCTTAGCGTCACGTTTGTTAAGCATGCTCATCATAATACGAAAAAAAAACCCAACATCATCTTAATAACAGCCATCTGGGAAGTCTTAAACATGCTTCTGAATTAAAAACAAACAAAACAAAGCAAAACACAAAAGAAAGCTCACATCAGACACGCTTTAATTTCTTTTCATAAATAAGGGGTTTCTCAAGGCATCCGATTTAGTTTTTCTGTCTCTGCTGCCTGTGCTGAGTCAGCTCCGGGTAGACGAGGAATCCTGTGAATGTGATATACTTTCCGTGGTTGCTGTAGGCCCCGTAGCCATCGTGCTGGTGGCTGTAGAGCCAGACTGTGTCCCCTTTCTTCAGGGCAAGCATCAGGCTCTGGCTCTGCATCTCCCTCCTCTTGGAACTGCTGTCGTCGTAGATCATAGCCTGGACTTCCAGGTGGTTTTTCATGAGCTTCACCGACATGGTCTTGTGCGGGAGCTTCCCGATCGTAAAGGAGAAGTAGTAAGCACCCGGGACACGGCAGGTGAACTCACCTGCGCTGGTGTTGAAGTCAGCCCCGATATTCACAAAATCCGTGTCGAACGTCATGGGCTTGTGTTGAAATATGCCCTGGTCCTCTCCCAAGACACTCTGACTCCTGGCCACTGAGAACGCAGATCTGAGGTCATCTTCTTCTTCCTCTTCCTCTTCCTTCTCCATCACTGCGGTCGGCTGATCAGCGAGCATACGATCCTCCTTCTGAGTGCAGTCTTTATTTCCAGGAGTAACCTTGGTATTGGAGGCATGGCTTGACTGCTGATCAGCTGACTCTTGGTCACTCAGACTGTTCCCCAAGTAGGAATAGGTGTTGGGGTAGATGAGGTATCCGTTGAAGGTGGTGTACGGGCCCGTGTTGCTGTAGAGGGCGTATCTGGGGTCCCCGTGCAAGCGCAGCCACACCGTGTCACCGAACTCCAGCTGCAGCATGGCACTCTGGCTCTGCACCTTCCTGTCTTTGCCATGGTGCTCGTCGTACACGATCACCTGCACCTCGTTCTTGTTTTTCATCAGCATCACCGAGAGGTTCTTCCTGGGGAACTTGCCCACCGTGAAGGAGAAGTAGTACGCCCCAGGGACCCTGCAGCGGAAGAGCCCGGTTTTGGGGTCGAAATCGTGGCCGATATTGACGTAGACCTTGTCGAAGGTGATGACCATCTTGGGTCCTCCCTCCATGCTGCTGGTCCTGGCCACGGAGAAGGCAGATCTCAGCTCGGTGGCACCTTCTGCAGCTGCGTGGCTGGGAATCAGAAGGCTTGTCACGTGGCAGAGCAATCCGATCAAGAGATGAAGGGTTGGTGACATCATCTTTCCTGCACAAAAAAAGAGACCAAAAGAATAAAATGTTAGCTGTACTGTACATTCTGACTCTAGCAAGAGATGACCTGCATATATATGGGATATAATGCTTTTTTAACCATTGTGACTGCAAGAAAGAAATATATGTTTTCATCAAGCAAGCCCTGTTTATTTCTTTTGTGGGACAGAAAATAAGTGATTTGTATTAGTTAGAATGTTTGAAATGTGTGTCCACACCTTCAAATCACAGGTTTGAATTTAAGCACGTTTGCATTTGGACTGTTAGGGTTCCCGTATATTAATGTATATTCATGTAGGGGATACAGGAAGTGGGAATGAGAGAGAAAGGTGAGTGAGACTTGTAAACAAGACTAAACAGCTGCCCTTTTGCTCTGTACACCTCCTCATACCATGTACTCTCCCAAGAAAGCTTTTTGAACCTGCTTATTGTGTATCAACAGTTAATACACAAGCCTTACAGAACACTTTTATAAAACATATGGTATTTGTACTGTATCAAAAGCTTCACAAAAATGACCCATGTTTTCCATCAGTACTCTAACGACTGTACCTGCTTTAAAAACGGTGCTGTGATATGAATAGGAAACATATTATCATTGTGTGTTTAAGCAGTGATTTGAACAGAAACATAGTTCACCACTATTCTGTATCATAGGTCCAGTAAGAATGCCGAGCTCCCCTCCTTGTCCATGCACTAGGTGGCACTACTTCATCACAAACCAGCAGACCCGATCCCAGGACTTCCAATCAAAATGACTTTGTTTTCCTTCTTAATAAAGGTCATTAGCAGATATGAAAAGCAAAAGATTTGGAATGTAGACCACAGATGTGGCCCTGCACCAAACATCACTCAGTGTAAGAATGTGCAGTTTTAACACCACCCCTCCCCTCATCGCCTGGGTACATTACACAGACAGGTACATTATTATCTTATTAACATACTTTCCAGGCTCAGTGAACTGGAATGCTGTTCTCTTATTACTCTGGAAAGAAAAAAATAACAGCTTAATGCCAAGCTTTATAAATGGCCCTCCCGTGTCTCTGACATACACAAGGATTTATTTCAGGTCCTGTCAACCGTTTCTTCTGTGTCACTTTCTCAGGGCTTCTACTAAGACGCCTCCTGGGGTCTTAGCTTACAAGCAGGTGAGCATTTTGGCCAGAAACCCAGGAAAAGAACTAAGCCCCATCTGCCTGGATAAGGGGGCGTACTAGGCAGAGGACAATGTGATCTTTATCAAGCTCAAAGGCAGAAGGTGGATTTGTAACACGGCCCTCGCCCTCTCCTTTCACTTTCTGGAGTGCAGCGACTATTCCAAGTCAGACTGGCTACCTGATACCTATGAATGGGTTTTAGAAAGCACCCATTATGGTTTCCATTCAAGAACTGCATGACTAGCTATGCCGGCTCTTGAGTTTAGCTTTTAGCTGAACATCAGACTGATTATTTAAAAAAATGTTTTAAGCTTTTAACCTCATCTGATCTCACCGACAGGGGACAGGACAGAATCTGTAAGGGCAGTGCATCACACAACACTACTGGTACATTCGCACAGGTTTAGATTTTAAGCCAAGCATCTCCAGTGAAATTGAATTAACACACAGCCAAGGCTGTTCCCATCATCCACTGATAAAACACCCCCACAGTCAGAACATCTCCGAGCACTGGCTTCTTAATGAGCTTCCAAAGTGCATTCCCAACCTAGGCACAGTTAGCTTATTAAAGGAGCTCTAATAGCATGCAAATGATTTAGAAAACCACGGCGTGGTGTATTTGTTCTTCCATTGATAATGCTAATTTGAATTAGACCTTGATTTTAGTTGCTCTTTCAGTAGAATCAAATCCCTGCACGTTGTCCATTTCAATTCATTATAATAAAAGCTATTGAGTCGTGAGCATGGCATTAGATTCAGTTTGATAAACTGGTAGGAAATGCATAGCCAAGTAAACTAGCAGGGCTTCAGAGATTTGAAACTGTTACTCAATACAGCCTAGTTTAAAACCCCTTGTTTGAATGAATGTACGTGGATTTGGACGGTTAGGGTTCCCATATATTGATTGGGGGTTGACCTTCATGTAGGGAAGTGGGAATGAGAGTGAAAATCAGCTCATACAGCAGTCATACCCGCAGCAACAGGGACCTCGTCTTCAGGTCTGGACACACAGCTGTTGCCAAGGTCAATTTTCTCGCAGGTAATGCCTGCTGCGTTCGATAATAGTGCTTAATTAAACACTCCTTGATTCTGTTGGCACTTGGCAAGCTAATTAGAAAACCCAATGAGCACTTTTAGATGTGCTGAGCGGCTGCTTGTGAACTGAGAGAAAACCAAACTAAAAGATGTTTAAAAACTCTTTGTTTACCAATCCCATCCATCAGTCCAGTGTTACTTTCCCAGCAACATTGCCCACATTTGCTGCCAGCTGTGAGAATCTACCACCTTTGACTCCTAACATCTGATAAGAGTATATGTAATGCCTTTTTTCACATCCTTGTAATCTCTCTCTCTCTCTCTCTCTCTCTCTCTCTCTCTCTCTCTCTCTCTCTCTCTCTCTCGTTTTTTGATACCACACTCATATTTTTATTATTATTATTTTTTAATCGATCTGCAACCACAGGGGTGATTAATCAAATAATCATTAATCGATTTCTCCTCGTAATTCATATATAAAAAGCTGTTTGAAGGTTTCTGTTTCACAGACATGACTTGCATTCAGTTTGATTGACTGCCTCTGCCTATTTCACGGAGCTCTCACACACAGCTGAATCTGCTAGATCATCAAAGGGAATAATGAATTCAGATGAGCAGGGAAGGTGAAAGTTCAACCAGGCTCACGCAGACCTCCAAAAACCCATCCTGTGGGATTTTAACCTGCAGTATTTCACACCTCACCCATGAAAAGCCGACCCCAGGCACCCTTTTCCGGAGTGTTTGGTATGTCAGCTTTTAAAATCTTGAAGCACGAAGGCCACAGCACGAAGGCCACAGATTTGCTCAAACAGCAAGTTTACAGCAGGGAGCAGACAAGTTATTCCAACAGTCACGCTTCAACCACTGCTATTTTCGACTTTGCAAATGGATTCTATATATATATAGTGACACTATGAAACTATTAATTTGCAGAAAGAAGCTGTTAAATTATTGAATTAATGCAAATAACACAAACCTTTTTTTTTTTTTTTATTGGTCCCATATGCTTGCACGATATGAAATTAATTTAACATGTGTGATTTCCCATTTCCTCAGAAGAGGGGAATTTGTAATGCACTGTATTGTGTATTTGTTATACACAATATCCTATCCGTTAGCGTACTGATCAGTGCATGCATTTCCACATCTCTAATGCTGTTGCTAAATGCTGGAATAGTTTCAGTTTTTAAAAACCTCATTTGGCACAGATAAGGGCGGCTCTTTCATCAGTTCTCTTTGAAGGCGGCAGGTCCTTTATCTCGACACTGAACTCCTGTTAGGAATGTATGAAAAACAATCTGTTTATTTGAATAACAAACTCAAATGCAGTATATATTATTGTACAAGCGAGAGGCTTTGTATTCCGGTAGAATCTCAGGTTTTTATATGAAAAATCTGCAAAGGAAAGTCATTTTTTAGTCTCTGAGCTGTAGAGTTTCATCTATAACTCACACAATGCAATAGCTCTGCGTTATTTTGGCACTGATACGCTCGTAACATTTGTATTATCCTGCCTCCCTGTGCTTTTTGAAGGTTAGTGTTAAGTTGGTGGGGGTTATTATTATAGAAAGCTGGCCCGATAGTTTTAATATCCCGTCCTTGCAGAGTGTGAGGGCCCGTGAGAATAAAGCAATACTATTCCTGTGGTTTGACAATGGAATCTGTCATAGTCCGAAACTGGTACACTGTTCCACTGCCTTCTGATGGAATAAAACACACACACACACACACACACTCACACACACACACACACACACACACACACACACACACACACACACACACACACACTCACACACACACACACACACACACACACACACACACACACTCACACACTCACACACACACACACACACACACACACACACACACACACATACACTCACACACACACACACACACACACACACACACACACACACACAGCTGCAGGAGATAAATGGCACTATTTATCACTGTCTCTGTTACAAAGAATCAAATCCTGTAGAGAATGGCTTGCTTATCAGAGCTCTCTTGAAACAATTGGGAAAGGCTGTTTAAAGATATAAATAATACACAACAATTCAAGTTTCAGTAAGCAACAGAACAGGTAATTATTATCATAGCATTGCATGAAAATAGGGACGGACGTTCTAAGAATCTTCAACTATATTACAGGTTCCGTATAGGCGTTCTAGAATCAAAAGCATTAAGGCTTAAGTTCTCATTTGACCTTGTTAGTTTATAGATGCAATAATAATAATAATAATAATTACAGTGGCAATGGCAAGATGAATTAGGTTAGCCTAGGACCATGCCTCAAATATGCAGTAGAGAGGAAGGCCAAGGGTAAATGTTTCAATAATGTGAAGCATCATGCTGTAACCCAGACATATATCCCTCCAATAATCAACAAGGTAACAAGCAAGTAACTGAGTCCCCATTCACACTTGTGATTTACGGTGGCCCAGGGCCGCCTTTTCTCATATGTGAACGCTCCAAAAAAGAAAAGGCAGCCCAAAGCTGACCCAGATTTAGGCCACCGTTTCGGGTCAGCACAGTAGTGTGAACGGGATCTGAGATCAATAAAGACATCGATAACTCTAATAAGAAACCTCGTTTCAGGAGTTGGCCAGTATTTATACTTATAAATAATTATAAAGACTGGATATCAGAAAATAAAAGGTTTGTCTGCTTGAGTGTACAGGACGTATTATTCAGCCATGGGGTTCTTCAGCTGTTCTCAAATAAAGTATAAAGAATGAATGCTTCTGTCTCCAGGCTTTATCACTTTGTAACGTTTTCACTTTCACAATTCCCTATTCCCTCCCACCCCAGACCCTTAATAATGTTTTGGTGCTATCTTTGGAACCCCCGAGGAAGACGGCATAAACACTTGAATCCGTTTACTGAAAATTAAAGAGAAAGAACCGTAAACCATTTGTGATGCCGTGAGGGGGAAGATTAATCTTATTTCCCAAATGGCTGGTGGGTGGGCCGTTTAGTTCTTAGAATTCTCTGCAGCGAGGCTGACAAACAGGCAAAACAAGATCCTATTCACAATGCTTTTTATCAGCTGTCCTGTATTTGTTTTTTCCTGAGGAAATGTCCTTTTTTTCAAAAGCATTAAAAACTCATTATAGAAGTGAGAAGTCAGTTAGGGCAATAATACAAACTCCATTGGAATAGGACATACGCGGGTCTTGGGAGGAAAACCGTGCCAATTACTGACGTGTCTCAAGACTTAATTAACTTAAAGCTGATAAACCCTACCTTGAAACACAGAGCTATCAGCTCTGCTTATCTTTTTGAAGGCTGACCTTTTCACCCTTTCGCGTCATGGAAGAACCACCTCATGAAGGTCAAGTTAATGCTTGTGTTTATGTTTTTACTGTATCTGCACTAGTGACTTGCCTTGCGCGCTGTGCAGTGTAAACTACTCAGTCCTGAATTATGGTTGTGAAATGGTAGGAGATTTATGTTTTCAAAGCCGATTGTGAAAACTCAAGATTAGAACGAAGGTCTTTTTGAGAGGCTCTTGATGTTAATGGGCTCAGTGCAATAGAAGATACGATTGTGTGTGTGCCTGAGATTCTTATCAGTGGGAGTTGAGGAGCACTGCTACTGCTCCAAGGTTGACTAAACAGTTGCCTGGTGACTTTTTACAGACCCTGTATTTTTGAAGTATATTTAATCATTATTGAGATCATTTATCTTGTCGTCTCAATAGAACACATTTCTATTTTCTCTTTTTTCCAGCACATGCTTTGACAAGTGTGAATCTGACGGTGTGTAAATAAAGTGCAATTTCACAGCCACTCTTCCTCCAACTCTTGTAGGCTTTTTATTATGGAGATTGTGCTATTCAGTTGTTTATTGTAATCAAATTCCATGTGCACTGCGGCTCTCCTGAGCCATTACCTAGCATTTGTAACAGACATGTGCAAAGAGACACAGTCTATTGTGCTGTTCCATTCTGATGCAGAGCGAACACGACGAGACAAGGTATTAACTTGGTTTGTTCTCTGGAGATTAAGCAGTCACTCTAAGGGAGTATATGTAAGGAAGGTTCATCACTTTAAAACTGCTCAAGTCTACCATCCCTCTACAGTATGTTGAAACAGCTTATACAGCCCATTTGTTCAGGCTATGTAGGAGCAACATTCTAGTGCCCTCTGTAGTGAGGGACCCAACACAAGTGACAGACTGTTTGAGGAACCTGTTGGAATGTTCTTAAAAAAGGAAGGCAAACAGACCGCTCACAATCTTTAGGGAGTATCTATTTCTGTAAAGGGCTTCCTCCAGACTTCTGTTTTTACATATGGAAAGTGTTACGTGAAAAACAAAGGTCTTTTTTTTTTTTTTTTGAAGGGGTGGCGGGGCGGGTGAAAGCTTTTGAAATGACACACACGCTACTTTATTTCTTACTCTTGAAAAATTCCACTGCTTTCAAAAGGACATTTCAGGCTGAGGCAGCAGGAGCCAGTCATGTTTATTTTAGTCAGGTTTCCTGGGGTATCATATTGATTTGTGTGAATTCTATGAATTTCAATGCAGGATTTATAAAAAAAAACAAAACTGTTATTCATTCTTGACAAGGAAATGCTTTTATCTTCCCTGTTCCTGTCTAGAGACTCACAGAGTTCAGCGTGTTTCCCTGCAGCACAGGTTCAAACAGCTGGCTCCACACACAGACACTGCATGACCCCTGTGCTGTTAGAATCCTCCCCCCCCCCCACTCAATCTCACTGCTGCTAATAGTGCTATACTACATCACACCCTGCAGCGTGCGCACGCGCGTGTGTGTGTGTGTGTGTGTGTGTGCGCGTGTGTGTGTGTGTGTGTGCATGTGTGTGTGTGTCTGTGTGTGATATATTCAATGCACTTCTATTTTATACTTACTAAATACATTACAAACATGTTTCTCTCAAGCAGGGCTGTTTTCTCTTCAGTCTATCTGGCTCATTGAGGTTTTTTTTTTTAGGTTTGAAAAGACTGTAAGGAGTCTTAGGTGGAAGCAAGCACAGTCAAACTGCAGCATACTAAGGTTGTGGTTTAATGAACAGAAAACTGAGCAGTGTCTGTGTAGTCAGTCCGTCCGTCTGTCTGTCTGTCTGTCTGTCATGCTCTAGACGGTACCTGCCTTGATTTTACACCAATCTTCAACAACCCTCTGATCACACACTCCTAGCCCCCTATAGACATTTTCAGATTGCATTTGGCCAATAAACAATTTTATACAAATATTTTCAACCTTTCAGGTTTTGCCCTCTAAGTTATGCTGCTCTTTGTAATCAATAATTTGTGAATTAATCAATAACGCATCTTTTTTTTTTTAATGTGGACCTAAGAAAATGTGTTCAGAAGGGAGGAAAAGCTAGTTTTAAAAAAAACTGTAGGCTATCCCAAAGACTATCCCCATTCTAAATGATTTTAATATATATATATACATATATATATATATATATATATATATATATATATATATATATATATATATATATATAATGTTTTACTACAGACATAAAACACATTATTTAATAAGTAATACTAGTAATCGTGGTGTTATTTTAGCTTCATTTACGACCATGAACTAATCATTAGCTAGCGGTGGAATTCATGATAAGAATTAAGGCCTGTTCCAGTCCAGCTCCTCCTTGTAACCTATAATCTATTGTATCGAACCAATAAAACCCTGACCTTGGTCTTTAGATGGTTAACTTGCCTAGTCTCTGCTCTGAGTCCTTATAAATGACAGATAGTCCCTCTATGCAGGTGCTACTCAATAGCGCGGCTCTGCTGACAAGAGCATGGATTTACAGCTGTGCAATTGTGATTTAATTGTGATTTAACTGGGGTCTGAGAGAGAGCTGCTTTATTGCACATAAGAGATGTCTCTGCAATATAACTCATCTTTAGAAGATTTCTTACAGCCAAGCAATCCTCGAAATTCAATCCTTGCCATCTTTAATTCACTTTTACAGCAGTACTTAATAGAAGCGTACATGTTTTTAATTCAAATTTAAATATTGCCTTCAAATTCATGATGAACTTGGAGCTGTTATGACCACTGGCATTCCGCTAATTAAAATACTGTATCTAATGAAAGCTGCAGGCACAGTATTTCACTACCGTGCATAAAAAAGCCGGAAACTCATAGTGGTTAGTGAATCTGTGTGTTTCTCTGTGTGCGCTAATACATATAACTATCCTTAAGAGTATTTAAAACACTGGAACTAAATAAGCTAAAACACACATCTATATATGAAACATCACTTTCATATGAGTTTGTATAAGGATACAGTACAATGCAAATACAACGATAAAGGAGGTGTTACTGCAGTGTACACAAATAAAAACGGAGTTGGTACAAAAAAGTTTTTTTGTATGTACACAATATTTCAATATTTCATGCATAACAAATTTGGTAACAGTAGCCTTATGGTTTCCTATAAGTTACCAATCTTGGGTGTCGCACAATGCGCTCGGATACCTTCCCCTTTTTTAACTTTTAATTTTTGTGTGTATATATATATATACACACACACACACGCTTTACATATTGTGTGAGTTGTTGCTTTATTTTAATGATCCTACACATTGAAATGAATCAGATTAGCACTCAGCTGACAGGCTCCCACAGAGTCAGCTTTTATGCATGTCCTACTTCTGCACAGCAGATCAATGGACGCCAAAGATAACAGAAGAGCCGTCTTCGGAACGAGCAGTGAGTTCCAAAAAAAAAAAAAAAAAAAAAAAAAACCGTGACTGACAGGCGCATTGTTGCAAAGCATCAATCAGGGACCGCGGAGGGAACGCCAGCCCGTCGCGTTGGGACAGCCGCGCAGTCTGGCTCTTTAAGAAACTCGTTCCTCAAGGTTCTTCTCGACTGCGCTCTCATATAACTCTCTCATGATTCATTGTCTCTGATACTGCGAGTCTCCCCTCTGGAAGTCAGGCAGACTCACATCAAAGACCGCATGAAAGCCAGCTTCAGTTTGACATGCTGTTTGAAGAGGCAGTGTCCCTCAATCCCGTACGATCTCGCAATACGTTTAAACTGAAAGTCCGCACCCAGTATACTGAGATGCTAACATTAGAATGCGACCGAATAAGTAACACAACTTCAGCTGGGGGTGAGTGGCACCAGAAATATTAATATTTCAACAGCGATGGTGTTATTTGCTTCTGCTACGCGGATTCGTGCATGAAAACTGCGCAATAATTAAAGTACCTCAGTTTCTGAATGTCGGCCACTGTCGCAACCAGTTTAACGCTTCAACGGGTCACCCTCATTCACGATTTCAACCCAGCTGCCTCTTGTCACCTGCCGAACCCAAGTAAAGGATGCTGCCGACTACTAAATATTGCAGGCCATGCCAGCGCGGTCCTGAGATCGGCAGTTTGAACCAGAACGATGGCACCCATCTCTCCCCATGCGATAGTGCTTTTACTAGGCAAGGCTCCTCTGGGGGTCCCAAGTCCCAACCAGCGGTGCCTGTTTTTTTATTGTAAGACTGCTGCGCACAAACGGTGGCGGGGAGTGGGTGTGTATGGCTGAGAGAACTAAGAAAGGCGAAGTAATCATAATCCTGTTCTCAAAATAGCAATCTGTGTCAGCCTTTAAACTGTGTCACTGACTGAAGATGGCAGAACTATATTGGTTCAGCACCTATCAATTATGCCCAATTAAATAATATCTTATTAATGAATTCAGCTTGGAATTGCATGGAATATTACTCAAAGGGAGTTGTAGTTATTTATTTTTTTATTTATTTGCCATTGTCTGTGATGTAATAATGCTTTACTCTCTGGCAATATAACTTGAATGAGTTTAATGTGTGAAGCAAACAAAACAGGCTCTTGGCTTCGTCAGTATACTGCAGTATACAGTACAAAGCAATGATGCTTCACCAGACAAAATATTTAACCTTAAGCCAAAAGTGCAAAAACCCGTAGGGGCTGAAATAATTAAAGCAATATCCCTGGTGATGAAAAAGAAATAAAAGATAAACAGCAGCTGGGCGCTGCATTTTATATATTTGACAGAAAAAAAAATGGATAATAACGTTTACTCATGTAATTAAATAAAGGCTATTGCCAATAATGATCCATCTTTCAAAAGCTGTAACGGTGTGCGTTTGGTTAGCGCTGTGGAATGCGTTAGTACGTTGTCTTAGCAGTGGGTTTATTCAGACACTGCAATCAAGCTGTGCTGTGCTGCACATTGCAGTCTCTCTCCTGTTATAGAGCTAAAGCTGGCAACAGGATTCATGCATTTACAATGCTGCTGTTTCACCAGGGACAGATGCAGAAAGCAACCGCATCACACGGTAACAGGGTATAAGTGCAAAACAGCCCTTATGTTATCAATGTCTTTCCAGCCTAAGATTGCCTTGTGGAAGCTTAACATGAAAAAAGACATTGAGAAATAGGTAGCACTTTACATGCAGTGTCTAATTACTGTGTATTTACATAGCAGTTACTTAGTAAATACATGTGTACTTACAGTACACATAATTACAACGTTAGTATGCATAGTTACAATGTACTAATGTGTAAATCTTTTTGCGCAATATAACCCAGGTCCTTTTCTGATACAACGGTGTACTTACATATATTGTGCAGAAACATTTACACATTAAGCACATTGTAACTATGCATAATAACATTGTATGTCTGTGTCAGTACACATGTATTTACTAAGTAATTACTATGTGAATACACAGTCATTAGAGTAAAGTGCTACCAATCACCCTTGACGCACTTACAGCTGTTCCTTGTTATTTTGATTTTACTATTTACTCTTAAATCTATTTGAATATTGCACGATGATTGAACTGAGAAAAATTCAGTCACACGCCTGGCGACTCACCCTCAGCGCCGGTCGAGCGATTGAAGTATGAACCACCCTTTACTTAAAGCCTGCGGTTGCTTTCAATCTTTCTTTTTCAACGCTACAAGCAGAGGTCCAACGTGCCAGTGTGAAAATCCCTGCAAATCCACTTTCACCCGAACAGATGGACTTGGAGAGGCAGGAGCGCAGTGCCAGCAGCAGACGGGCGAGATTAGAGAAAGAGAAAACCATTCCCGAGGGGTCTGCTGGTGAGAAGGAGGAGGAATGACGCTTAATCCCAGTCCCAGAGAGAAGGCTCCCTCCCTCCCTCACACCTAGATTAACTTGCAATTGGAAAGTGCACTTGACATTAATTCCTGGATAATACTGTTCTGCTGTCAGACGTCTATGTTAATTACCAAACGTAATTACGAGTGCAAAGACCAGAGCTCTTCAGTGTAAAGATAAAAGCAGAAGCGTTGTATGTGATCTGTGTAGCTGTATGGTTCCTTAGGGCTTTTTCTGTATTGGGTTGACAAAGAAGCATTGTTCTACAGAGAGGGTTCCGTATGAAGCTGAAAGATTCTAAATAGAACCATGAGGAGTCCAATGTTCCAATGCTTACGACTAGTTTGTGGGTTGTCACCAGTAGGCTACTTCCATGTACAGTATGACTGCAAATCCATATGAATTACAATGAAATCGCTGTTATAGCCATGGCGCTGCAATTAGTTGGCAAACATTACACAGATTTTTCATATTCATAATGGGAAACGTCACCCATGGATTGCAAATATTATTATTCTTTTTTTTTTACATTGGTGTTGATATTATTTTAAAATGTTCCCTATATGCTTTTTGTCCATTGTGGTTGAGATCACTCCATAGCTCTCCCCTAGAGCCAGCAAATCTGTATGTTCAAGCTGGAGTCTCTGCTGAATTCATTCAGGCTGTTCTTTCTGCTCAACCTGTGCGTTATTATTCTAAAGAAACTCACTGAATCGCTTTCTATGTGCTGCTGTGCTACCCTTGCTGTGAAGCCAGGCAGGAGACACTAGAACTGGACAGAACCGCTGAGATACAATGTCTTTTCTTTCAGGGATCACTGTGTCCGGGAAACGAGGGACAAACAACATCTACAAACACATGCTTTTACAATGTGTATCTCTATACCAGAGTGGGGAAATCATTTCTAAAGAAGGAAATACATGAAATAAAAAGGCTCTTGCAGCTAATCATCGTGGTAAGGCTGCCATGGCACTGTGTCCCAGTGAATGATGCAGGTATTCTCATGAGATAATGACTAGAAGGAGATAGAAGGGTACATTTAGTCAAAGCAAAGGGCATGTATCCAACCCCATGGTCTACTAAATCATGCACTATATTCATAAAGTATTCAGATTCGTAAAGCATTGTGCCTGTAAATGTTTTGCAGTCTTATACATTCACTGGTACGCACATGATTTATGAATACAGCACTGTTGTTAATTGTAGTAGTGTTCTTTAGGACTGGGCAGGAGGTGATAAAGATGCACTAAGTCCCATTGCTGTAACAGCATTCTTAATGTAGTGGACAGCTACTGTATCATGCAACAAATGCTCCCTTGAGATACTGCATTAGTCAACTGCATTCATCATTTATCCCCCACTCCCACCAGAGTTCATGTAAGTTATGTATAAGTGCAATTAGATCAGCAATGTTGAAGTTTTGTTAAGGACTACTGCTGGAATTGCATTTTATTTTACAATGCCTGCTACTGAGCTTTGAATGAAAACCAGCATATTCAAACTTCTGCGTTTCCCTGGGTTTGCTTCAAGCAAAAAAAAAAACACAGCACATTGTATCCTCCACAGCTACTGAAAATAAACAGCAGCCACAATCCACCATTAGAGCCAGGCATGTAATATTACACCAGCAGCTACTATACGGTGCAAAAAGAGAGGTGAGCCACTTCTAAGATGGTCAAGGTCCCTTGTTCATTATTAATGCCCATTTGATCCCTTTAGATAAATGATGCATCTTCAGGAATACATTAAGAATTCAATTGATATTAACATGCAGTTGCAATAGTGTGCATTAGCAAGATGATGCATAGAATACAGGGCTCCCCATACGACTGTAGCTACCTAGAGATAGTTGTCACCTTACCTGTAATCACTGGGAAGACACTAGAAGTGCTGCAGAGTTTCTCAAATTCAAACCTGAGTTTTCCTTCCAGTTAAATTCCAGCATGCAGTTTTGAACACCCTTGCAGTCCTAAGTGGAGCTGGGCTAGGGGTTGGGGGGGAAGTATCAGTCCAACAAGCCCTTTACTGTATTCTCATAACACTGTCCTTACTGCTATCTGGCTGCTCTGTGTACATGCATATACGCTGAAGGCACCAGTAGAGGGATTTAAATACAAAAGGGGTCCTTCTGCTGTTCAGGGGGGTTTGTGAGGGGCTGTGCCTGAGAGCAGGACCACTTCAGTGAATACAGGGGGGCTTCCTTATTGGGCAAGGGTGTTTCCAAGGTTCTGAGTACATCAAACCTCTGGGAATGGAATGTAACTGGGGAGTGGGGGGTTAGGTAATCAGCATACACACAGGGGTGGGATTTGAAGCCCTGAGTACACAGAGCATTAGAGCTAATGCATGTGAATGGCAATACAGATTGGGGGAGGGCTTTGATAAAGAGAATAACTAGGTGTCATGATTTTCCTGGGCTTCTAATGTGTGTTTCCCATGCTTAACTCTGTCTGGGATGTTTTCCTGTGCTGAGCCATGCCTTCAATCCATGTGCAGTGCTTTACTGCACTATAACTGTGCAGGCAATCAGCTGTTATTAAAGTGCCTCATGCATTGTTCATAACAGGCTCTTAAAATAGGGTATTAAAGAAATAATAATATTAGAACAATATCAATAATAGACTGTAACAAAATAACGTTGTACGAAAATGTATCTAAGGCATTAGTTCTCAAAGTTTTTTTGACCAAAGAGCTATTTGTGTTTCTCATAAGGTCGAGGGAATGGTCATTTTTTTCTCTCTGGTTACATTTGAATACAGTACTTATTTTCCGCCATGTGAAATACAATAATGTTAAAATACAGATTTATAAAATGACGCAAAAGCGAGATTGAGCCGCTGTTTGAGCTGTTTGTGGTGGCTGCTTCATCCGTATCACTGTGTTGCTTTGAAGACCTCTGATCTCAGGCATGTATAAAACACCACATAGAATCCAGGTTTGGCTCAATTCCTGTTTTTCAATCCCATTTCCAATTCCTTTTTAAAAATCCATTCCCAATTTCAATCCCTTTGAATCAATTCCAGCACATCACTGATCGCAATTACAATGCGCAGTATTCTGTTCAAATGAGCTTCACACAGTGGCACCGAATTACTTAAATTGAAGTCCGTGTTAGTCAATTAAATTGGCTTTAAATGAAAGCAGTTGAACAATCACAACAATTATTACAGCTTTAAAGTATCAATTCCAATTCCTATCAATATAATAGGATTGTAATTACACTGTGATGCATTGTTGCTCACCATGGAGTCCTTTAATAACACATTTATAGATGTTTTATAAATGGTGTGATCATTATTTCTCTAGGATAGACACTGCATTGTTTGCAGACGGTCTTGCTTATGCGTGGCTGGGAAGTTACACAGGGAGAAGCTGAGCTGGCATTTAAAATCGCTATCTCTGGGGTCGCAGTCATTAGCATAAAGCACTAGGCTGCAGTAGGCTATAGTCTGCTGACTCGATCACATTGATCTTCATATTGAGCCTCTCACTGTCAGTGACTGTGGTCCCTCCAGATCAGGGGGAGAAAGACTGAAGCACGGAAACTTCTTGACCTGCTTTTCACGCTGCAGTGTCAATCAGTCGTTGTCTGTAAGCACCAAATTCATCCTGAAAATAAACTCATAGGCATGCTGTGTATCCCAGATTAGGAACATGTGTCTCTGCAGAATCACTTCTATACAAATCCATTGCTTTTGCTATTCCAGATAATGGGGTCTCTGTTTTAATGATTTAAATAGCTTTTAGATATTAGAATGCAAGCCTTTTTTGTGTAAATATTAAATAGTCAATTCGGTTTACCCTAGAGGAGGAAATGCACTGTTAAGAATGTGTTATGCAGGTACATTAAAATGAGTCATTTAGCGGACGCTGTTATCCAAAGTGACAGAGACCAGGGGATGAACTATGCGTCACAACTGCTACTACAGAGTTGCTTCCAATAGGACCTCAGTTTTACGTCTCATCCGAAGTAGTAGTTATACTGCTGTTACCATTTATTAATATTGACTACATCCACTTACTGTATGTGGTTCCAAGTGTAAAAAAAAGTTCATATTTTGAGTCTTTTTTCCAGATTTAACTTAAATCTTGTATTTTTCCCCAGATTTATAAATGTTGTGAAAATAAATAAATATTTTTTTTAAATGTGTACATTCAGATATAATTAATAAATCTAGTTACAAGATTAAACATTTAGCTAAATATTTAACTAAATATTAAATCTCTTAACAAGATTTAACATTTAGCTAAATATTTGACTAAATCTTAAATCTCTTAACTAGATTTAACATTTAGCTAAATATTTAACTGGCCAGCTAAATCTGGACACAATTTGATTGCTTCTTGTAATGCTAATAGGGAAATATGCAAATTTCAGCATTACAAGAGCCAATCAAATTGCATAACAGCACAAAGCGGGCAGAGCTCATTTGCATACAAAATCCAGATTTAGCTGGCCAGTTAAATATTTAGCTAAATGTTAAATCTAGTTAAGAGATTTAAGATTTACACATGGCACCCCATACTTACTGGAGCACACAATCCTGTCATTGTGAGGATGGCTCTCCATACATGAACAAGAAGTATTTTTTTCTCCATCATATCACTGCATTGCAATTACGTGTATTGAATAATGGAGCACACAAGTGAATGATGTGGAGTATAATGAAGGGACAGTGCAGGATACTGGATACTTTTCCACAGCACTGTTTGCTCAATGTTTTGATATTTCTTTTGCACCTGACTGCATGAATTTGGAAAATGAAGTACAATTTCAACAGGAAAAAATAAGACATTTCTGAAGCAGTTCATTTTGAAGAGCTTTTGCTTGAATCTCAGGACACTTAACCACCGATGTAATTGATCATCTGTGGCAACACATTAGATATGCCTCAGTCTGACAACAGTGATAAAAGATACCCATTAAACGGAAACAATCTTCTCTCGCCAACCCAGATTCAGAAGCAGCTGTGTGAGTTTCATTTCATTGGTGTAATCGTTTGATAATAAAATCATTTTTGCCTTACTGAAAACCTCTGCAGAGGAGATGCCCAGAGGCTATATACGAAACTAGACTTGAACCACATTCAAACGATGCGCTCATATAATCTAAAACTAGCTGTACCTCATTTTTTTGAGGATAACAGATGCTATATGACTCAGTCTTCTATGATACCAATAATAAATAATGTAAAAAAGGTCTTTATAGTGTGTATCTAATTACTGAGCATTTACATGGTAGTTACTTAGTAAATACATGTGTACTTACACATAACTACAATGTTATTATGCATAGTTACAATGTACTTAATGTGTAAATATTGTTGTACGATATAACCCTAACCCTAACCCTCACCCTAAACCTAACCCTAACTCTAACGCTTACCCAGTGTGGAGTAGTGGTTAGGGCTCTGGACTCTTGACCAGAGGGTCGTGGGTTCAATCCCAGGTGGGGGACACTGCTGCTGTACCCTTGAGCAAAGTACTTTACCTAGATTGCTCCAGTAAAAACCCAACTGTATAAATGGGTAATTGTATGTAAAAATAATGTGTAAAAAAAAATGTAATTGTATGTAAAAATAATGTGATATCTTGTAACAATTGTAAGTCGCCCTGGATAAGGGCGTCTGCTAAGAAATACATAATAATAATGACATTGTAATTTATAATAAGTTAATTCACCATGTGTGGGGTGTCTTATTATAAGTTACTTTATTTTGCACAGAGCAACTCAGCTTTGCTGATGAAATATTGTATACAAGAAGAGACACCCTACACATTACATAGTAACATATAGAAACATACATTATATTTTGATATCACAATGAGCCAGTACGTGCACTCAGTGGCAGAACCAGGCTATCATGTGTTCTGCTGTGCAGCTACATCGGGACCATGTTTGCATTTGTTATTAATCCGCTGTTTTGCCATTGCTGGCCGTACTACTCCTAGCAATGAAAGGTTTGAGAGTATCACAGTGTAGAAATGTACCTTCAGGGCTGTTGTTAAAACAGAGTTACTGCAGCATCAGAAATCCACATCATCAAAAAGTCAAACAAACTCCAAGTAAGGCTGTTGCACGTTTGTTCTCAACATTAAAGTTTAACCGTCTAAAAATAAAACCCTGTCAGAATGAATTAGAAAATGTCTGCTTGTGAAAAGCGAGGGAAAAATAATCTTTCTGCTATCGACCTTTTTTTTTTTTTTGTCGTTTGTTACGATGAGCGACCTGAAAATGTCTAAATAAAATCCATACAGGATGAGTCTCTGAGCCAATAAATACTTCATGAGTTGAGAGGGCAATAGGGAGGTCACATTTTGGGCTCCAGTTTCACAGCCTTGGAGAGACAGAAACACATTGCAGGCAGTTAAAATGAGATTCTGAACCAGTGGCTCCTGACGGTGAGTCCACAGCTCTAGCCATTAAGTCACACAACCTTGTGAACTATTTCAGAAGCTTAAGAGATACTGCACCTTTCAATTCTAACCCTCCCTCATTCCGGGCCATTATCTTAAATCAGCAATGTCCTGCTATTCACAATGCTTTCAGTTGTGAGTTTAATATATTTTCTTTTAATTAGCTTAATTCACTTTTCAACCAGAATGACCAGCTGAAAGCACACTCCACATTTACTCTTATATAACGCAGTTCATGCTAAGGAATCACAAGGCACTTCACAATAAAAATGACAAAGACTGCTCATGAGTTTGTGTCCAAAATCAGTTAAAACCATGAAACAGAATAAACATGTCTTCAATCTAGACTTAAAAGATTCCATTGTGCTGGAATTGCTGATATCAGTTGAAATTGAACTAAAATCAGCAAAATGAACAATAGGCAGTTCCTTATAAAAATGTACCATGATTATACTATGCATTTACCATAGCTTACCCTGGTTTGCCATGATTTTTTTGCGTATGCTTTACCATACTTCTCTGAGCTTTTACTATGGAGAATTTTTATAAGGGATACAGTCAAAGCATCCACTGCTAATTTCCCAACCCAGGCTATCAGTATGTTCCAGTGAGACTGTGCTTCAGTGAGGAGGGAGCATTGTATTGATAGGGCTCAGCTAGGAGGCTCCTCTCCTGCCTCAGCACTCAGCTCCTGTGCCGGAAAGCCCATCCCTCAATCCCTGTCGTCCTCGCTGCTAGTTTAATCCACTGATGAATTTTTAACGCAACTTTTGTTTCCCAATTAGGTGCAAAATTGAGTTTAGCAATTAAAAGCCCTGTGCGGACCAGCCTGTTACCACAGCGGCAGGTGGGCTGGATTAGTGCATTTCACACACTGTAAAAGACAAAGCTAATTTTAGTCATGCCTATTTATACAGGAGCAATTACTGCATTCTGATGAAATTCATGACCTATTTTATTACAGATTTTTTTTAAAAAAACCTGTATTATTTCCATTAGGGATTCCCAAATCAGACGTCTCGTCACCTTGCCATGCTGAAGTGATACCCGAGCTTGGGATAATCCTGTCACACTCCAGTGCAGTCTCCTTGTATTTGGGGTTAAATGGAAACAGCTAATGCAATTCAGTGTGACCACCCTTCCGACAAAGCAGAGGTGTGGAACCGAATAAGGAATGTAGAGAATACATTGAAAAACAAGGCTCACAAGCACAACAGGGAATTATATTGCTGCGCTGGGCTTGAGATAAATATAGTAACCCTGTGTTGAATTGCTTGTAGAACACGAGATTCTAACACATACAGCACTTTAACCCAACACTGACACAGAACCCCCCCCCCCCCCCACACACACACATATGCAACTGTATACTGCACCTCTGCTATAAATCAAATGCATGCTATGTCATGCTACTCATAATACTGTACGCTATAGATTCATTTTAAAGTGGAGATTTAAGATATGTGTGTTTTTTACATAAATAAAATCAACCATTCTAATGTGTGGCACCTCTCCATAGCAGAAATCCCAAGACTGTGATACACTGCAATCGCTGTACTAGAAAACACACTTAAATAACTATGCTGTGTCTTTGTCTATCCATTGTTTAAGTGGCATTGCAAGACAATACAAGGGCTTGCTAACAGCAAGATAGGAAATCGCATGACTGAAGCAGAAGCCTGCCAAGATTCTGCTGTTGCTTAGCAATTAGGAACCACCTGTCTTTCCCTGTAAATACAGAGATGATTTGCTAGGGTTTAATCCACAAGCATGAAACAAATAAAATAAACAACTAATACCAGTACCGTACGCGTCTCCCTTTGATTTTTTTAAAACATTTTTTTATTCATTTTCCAATTTTTCTCACAATTTTTGGAATGTCCAATTAATACTCAACCTAGCTCATCGCTGCAACCCCCGAAACTAACTTGGGAGAGACGAAGACGAGCACTTGAGTCCTCCGAAACGAGTGCCGTCAGCCATCTGCTTTGTTTCATTCTGCAAGCCCGCCGTGCAGCCATATTCAGAACTTACAGCGTCGGAGGACCACGCAGTTCTGAATTGCGCACCGGCAGGCCTGCAGGCGCTCTGCCAGCCAACAGGGGTCGCTGGTGTGCAGTGAGCCAAGGACTCTCCAGCTGGCCTAACCCCTACCCCGCCCCAGCAGCGCTTGGCCAATTGTGCGCCGCCCCCTGTGAACTCCTGTCCACGGTTGGCAGTGGCATAGCTTGGATTCAAACTGGCGATCTCCAAGCTATTGGGTGCATCCAGCACTCCAGTCAGAGTGCCACTCGGGAGCCTCTACTGTAGCTTCTCTTTATAAGGCAGATAAACAACCATTCTTAAGACAAACAGCAGATTTGGGGTATTTGTAGCCAGCCTGCAATAACAAAAGCAATGTATTGAAAATGAACTCTTACCACTGCTGGTACTGCTTGCAGGTGTCTTATGAGATTGTATTTACAGAATTTGTGTGTGTGTCTACTGTATATAAGCCAGACAATAAAACTCCTCTAGATCAATGAGAACGAGCTCATCACCTGCATCATAAGTGTCACCGTGAAATCAAACTAGATGATAGAAACGGACAGATAATGTGCTGTCGTTTTCATATTACTCGCAATGACTTTCAGGAGAATTTGTGCATGCTATAGAGTGAGTGTGTAACAGGAAGCGTGCAATATACTGGGGTTCTAGTATTCCATGCAGTGTAAAGTGGTGTTTTTCACAGGGTGAAACCCAAGGCACATCTGCCATGCATGTTATACACAGGGGGCGGTGTTATATATAGGCTGCATGTTTTATGAGAAGAATTACGGTTCTCGAAAAAAAAGCACAAAGGCAATGAGTGAATAACACTGATAAATCTAGCAGCTGAAGACTCTATCTTCCCCAGGTATTACGGAAACTCCAAAAAAACAACAATGTTAAATAGAGTAGTACTAATAAGTACTAATTCATATATTATACTCAAAACTCAAAACCAGTACTTCACTAATTCTGTTGCTGTAGCAACTGCATTTCATTCTCAGTATGTTAATTGTAATTATGAAACCAGGCTAGTTCCATTCAAGTGAAGCTGCACTATATATATATATATATATATATATATATATATATATATATATATAAACTTCATGAAAACTTCCCACAGCACAATATCTGCCAATGATTGTGTCCATGCTGCCTGTCATCCTGTCATTAGACTTTATGTGATGAAAAGCCAGCTTCATGAACAATGTCCTATGCTATACTACTTCATAAAAAAGTTACAAGCAATCTTACAAATGTGAATCTATTTAAAAAACAAAAACTTTCTAATAGCCAGTGCTGGGAGCATCATGAACAGTCCTGACACACTCACATGCCTTCGCCTCTTTTCTTGAAAGCAGCTGTGATGCTGGCTGCTTTTGATTGCTGTGGGTTCTGTCAAGTATCACACAGGAGGAAATTCAGTGTGACAAATAAATCACTTTGCAGCTAGACTGTGACAGAATTGCTCAATCCTATTACAGCTCTCTACCTGCAGCTCTGAATCTCACACCATATGGCTCTCTTTTCTCCTTCAGGGATGAAACACATGTCCTGTCATTGAAAACAATGCAATTATGAAGGTGACTACACCACGGGCAAGCTGCATATTTTCAGTCTGTCTGGTAATAAAATTAGATGATACATTAATAATGCCTATGTTTATTTGAATATGCGATGAACGGTTACATTAAGAGACAAAGTGTGTAAATATATATATATATATATATAACAACGCTAGCTATTGCAATCCTCTTTTGTAAACACGTTACACTGTGAAAAGTATTGAGAAGTGTGTGGGTATGCTTTTGAAATGTATGTTCTGATGCAATTGGCACTTACTGAGAGCAGATGAAATGATTCAGATATTTAGTTGTTCTTCCAGCTGATTGTAGCATCGCTTGGCATGAAATGGAGTGGAAGATGCTACCTTAAAAAAGTGCCAGCTCAGGTTTAAAATCAATTCTCTATCTCTTACTAGCTTTACTAGCATTAAAAAAAGTTCATTCAGGTATGCAGCTGTTGGAATGACATCCTGCTGTACCCAGGTACCTTTGCTGTAGTTCACATGGCCTGATTGCAGCTAAACCACGGGAGATCAATGGATTTGAAATGCTTGGTTAGTACTCCTTTTCTCAATCAGGTAAATCAGGTTCATGCATTTGAGTAAACATTGGGGTAGCATAATTCGATAACACTTTACATAAGTGTCTCTAATTACTGTGTATTTACATGGTAGCTGCTTAGTAAATGCTTGTGCATTTACACATAATTATTATGTATAGTTACAATGTACTTAATGTGTAAATCTTAACCTGATATTTTTTTCCCTGTTGGCCATTGGCCCGAGCCAGAAATGATTTTCTCACACCGATCCCAGTGCAATTATTCCTCTCCGCAGTCTCTATCGGAAAAGCCTCTTTCCCGCTGTCCTTTGCTCACCTGTCTCCATGCTGGGGAGAGAGAGAGAACTCTAATGCCTACTGAACATCTCTGTCAGCTCGTAGCTCCAGACAGTGTCCATGAAACAGGACTTTTCAACAGCACCAGAGGCACCTTGCACAACACTCCTCTTTTCAACAGCACCAGAGGCACTTTCACACACTCCTCTTTTCAACAGCACCGGAGGCACCTTGCACACACTCCTCTTTTCAACAGCACCAGAGGCACCTTGCACACACTCCTCTTTTCAACAGCACCAGAGGCACCTTGCACACACTCCTCTTTTCAACAGCACCAGAGGCACCTTGCACACACTCTTCTAATGGTGCAGCAGCCTGTCCTGACAGTGCAGCATGCACTTTCCTGCTGTGCTCTCGGATACAAAAACATCTGAAGTTTAAAACCATTATGAAAAACGTGGTTCATGCAAAACAATGCTTTTTGTTTTGTAAGAGGAATAAACCTCTACCCATGCAAAGTATTATAAAAGGCTTACATACACAACAGCGTATATATTTCCAAAAGGAGTATATTTTATTAGCACTACAGTAGGTTCTTTGAGACATTTTTGTGTTCTTGAAAGCTAGTGTATCTCTAGATATTGGTTGTATTAAAAGGGTGTGGGGAGGGTTGTGGATACCATGTGTTGTTCTGTTTCTTGTGTAGCATTAGCTTTGGTTACTCTCCGAAGGCTTGCAGTCTTTTCCAATGCTCCGCTGAGCAGAGCCCACAGTAACCCACGCGAAACAATCCCGCCTACTAAATTATTCATCATATTCTCACAGCCAAGACACAAGAGATCGAGATGATGAGAAGCAGTTATCCAGGCGTTTTGAATCACTTGTATCCATGGTTCATTATAAAGGTTTTCCGCTGCTCCACAGTAGGGAGGTAACCAAGCAGGCTGGCAGGCAGATCCTAGGTGACTAGAGGCCACCCCCAGACCCATACTGGCTACAATGACTTCTTGATCCTTGGACTAGTTGCCTTCTCAGCCACTGATGTCATGCAGCCAAACCCTAAACTTATTCCTACATTTTCATAGTCTGGGATCACTGGCCAGCTGTTTGCAGTCTCCATCAAAACCAGAGTTTAACGAGTTAGTGACAGACAGGAGAACAGTTTCAGTGGAGTGAGCAGAGCGGAAACCACATTGGAGAGGGTCGAGCAGAGAGTGGTTAGACAGGAAAGCAGAGAGCTGGGTTTTAGAGAGGAAGGGTAAGAGGGAGACAGGACGGTAGTTCTGGAGGGAGGTGGGGAGGTGTTAACAGGGAGTGAGGAGAGGTCAGAGGGGACAAAAAAGAGTAAGGAGGGAGAGAGGAGAAGACCAGTCCCACTGCCATTACAAACAGACACTTTTAAAAATCAGTTTTATGGGTAACTGGGAAAAACTGAAAAAGCTGTTGTTTATTTTCAAAAATACTGATAAAACTAACTGGCTTCTGAACATCGTCAGCAATAGATATCACTAGAGACTGGATACTTCTGCAAGAATGTGCTTTTCCTTCTGTGTCTGTAATCATATTCCTGCATGGCGTTCCGGAGGGATCACTTATGCATAGTGTTGATATTGATTGTGTTTTTCATTTACAAAATGCTTAACCCGGTTTTTGAGTTGGAAATGCATCTTTGTTAAGAGACAGAGCCGCATGAAATGTTGATGGCAGCGAGGGATCTGGATGTTTACAGGAATCTCCTGCTGCTTTGTTTTTTTATATTTGAAGCGCCTGAGTCAGGCATCCTGGAGAGATTCTGTCCCTGAAATCAAAAGGCTGTGTAAGTGCACATGATCCCAGTGCCTGCTGTGCATTAATATACAGATGCGCACACACACGCTCCCAGCTCTAGAGAGTGCAGCATTTCAGTGCCTTCACCACTGTCAATCAAATAGTTGTCTCTAATGTGTCTTTGAAGACTGCACCGAGTCTTAAGTAATAGGTTTGTATTTGAGGGTTGGCATGCTTCAGAGATGTTTCAGGATTAATGGGCTTTAACCCTCCATCGTTAATATGTATCATTTTTAAAATGCTTTCAGTGTCAGATTGTACATTTTCAATGAACCCTGTGATGCATCACTGCTCATTTCTGATGTGTTTATATAAGGTGTGCTGGATTTCCATTCTTTTTCATGATCAGCTTGTACTGTGATTGTTCCTATTGAAATCCGTTATGAAAGGAGTCAGCTGAACTCTTTAGCTGAGTAAATGAGAATTACCTTCAAATGAACATCCAGCTGTATTCAAAACCAAAATCGTTCTCCTAGCCAACAGTTTATTGTGTCTCGCGATTCAACTGATTCAAGTTTTATACAGTTAAAAGTGCTTCACACCCAGCTATCAAAGTGTAAATGACTGCCCTGGGCACTACCCAGCACAATGTAATTATACACATTGCGAATCGTGTGAGCCACACCAGACTCTAGTGCTTCACCTGCAATAAAAAATGAACATGCATCTGTCTCCAACACATCAGCAAAATATCGAATTACTGCATTTGAAATAATGAGGTGTATTTCAGGGTCAGCAGGAATACATTTGTGTTACAATGACAGAAGTACAATTACAATAGTGTAACTCCCGCTTGGAGGGTCATTTCATTTAATCTTTAAAAACCATTGATCCCATAGCAACAGTGGAAGCGACCTGCAATCATGTTATGTTTGACTGAAGTACAGAATGGAATGGAATCTGGAAGCCTTGTTGGCTGTTCAGTTGGTTTACATTCTCTAAAGCTCTAAAGCTAGTGTCCACTATAGGAAGCGTCCTCCCTCAATGAAGCAATAGTGCCACTTAAGCTGCTCTTTGAGATAAGCAGGCTCGCTCCTGCAGAATAAAGTCTCTGATATTGACACTGGAGTCCAGCAGCAAGTATCAGAGTGGTGAGATGGTAGAATGCAAAACAACCAGCGAGTCTCAGAAAGTAAATGGAAATCAATGGTAGGGCTTTATGTTTACAAGCAAGTGTCAAACCAGGACAACATGCTACAATAAGAGTAATGCACTCACCGTCGGTTATTCTCTGCAACAGGCACTGCTCAGAGGCTGACAGAAGCTAACTAAGCCTGTCCCAGATACAAGAGGCACTGGTCCATTACAACCCATCTGTAAAATCCAGCGAAGGGTTTTCCTGGGTCTTGCATGTTTAATGCTAATTTCCAATTAAAATGTGCACTGTCTTAGGCAATGTCTCCTGGGATCCATTTGCAATTTACAGAGTTTGAATATGCAGATAAAATGGATTGTGCAGTTGCTAATTTATACAATCTTTCCAGATTCTTGAAGTCATTAATGTATCCTGGAATCACAAAACTAATTAAATAAATAAAAATACTGTATAAAAAATACATAAATAACAACAACAACAACAACAACAATAATAATAATAATAATAATAATAATAATAATAATAATAATAATAATAATAATAATAATAATAATAATAATAATAAACACATTCAAACATTTTGCATCTATTTCTGAGGCTTCTTTTTCACACATTTCAAAGTGTGCAGTTGCTAGGATACTGGCAGAGAGGGAGAGATCAGTCCCTTGATTCAGTCTGCCACATCTCCACTGACACCTTCTTCAAGCACACATTTCTGTTTTATTACAGCGTCATTGTTTCAGTAGGAGTCATGAAAGGTGAAAATGAGTTTAGTCGACACTTCGAATTTTAGTTTAAGTTGTTTATTAGTAAAAAAAAAGAATAAGAAAATAGAAAAACATCACTAACTGTACCGTAAATCACATACTACAAGCTACTGTAATAATTTAGAGATTGTAGATTAATAAAATAAAGCATATGTGAATAAATGATTCACATGGGGCGTTTGTAACATATACGGTTCCACAAGTTAAAGCTTTCATATACTGTTTGAGTTCACATGAATCAGGGATAGTCTCAGCCAATTAGTAGAGCTGTCAATTGTGAGTCTTGGATGATGGGATTACTTGTTCCTGGATACCAACATATTTAGCAAGCAGGGACAATAGTGGCTCTGCATTATTTCATTTGTCCCAGTATAACTTTGTCTAGAAGTGAATGAGATGAGATTACAAGTAGGCTTCTTCTAATAACATGTTATAGCTGGGATCCCCTCACATGCAGTGCGCCCCGAGGGTTGGAGGGAAAAGATATTGGGCTTCTGTGTTCCAGCATCGAGTGAGATTTCTTTTTTTTAACAACCACTAAATCTAAAACCTTCCCTTATCAAAGTGTATCGCAGCAATTTTACAGTGCAATTTCGTGCTTTTTCATGCTTCTATTATGCATTTATCTAGCTTTAACGTGTTGACCCACGGGGTTTATAACATGTTACCAAATGTTTCTGCCATTTATCATGCTTTTGTGAAGACGACATGTTTTTTTCTGTATTAATGAATTCAAATAAAGCCTGCATTTATTGAATAGTTTAATAGTTATTCATATTCAAATGTGTGCTTTTTTAAGATTTTAGTGTTAGCTAAGTATGTGATACTGTCTATAATGTCAAATTATAATCATATTCATATTTATTTACACTGGATGAGCTACAGAAGAACTGCAAACTGCTTTGAAAATCATTGCCAGAATAATCTGGGTTAAAAAAAAATTAAAAAATCTGATACGATACGTCTGTGATTTTTCAATACAGTTTAATAAGCGAGCTGGCCCACAGGAGGTAGTGTGACATTTCCAATAACAACAGCTAAAAACATCCCTATAATAATAACGATCTGAAATGCTGCCACTGTATCCATACCATACCATCCATACCATTCCTCTTCTGTCTTTGTTTAAACCTCGTGGTTCTAAAACTAGCCCCCAGGAGAAAACCTTCAAAGTTTTTTTTCTCTTTATTACACTTTGCTATGGTTTGCTGTAGGAAGCTTTTATAAGGGCAGCACTGGTATATGAAAAGCTTTACTGCAGGGGCATCAAACTCCTGTCCGCGAGGGACACAGGGTCTTCTGGTTTTCATTCCAACGTAAGCTCTTCATTAACTTCATTGATCAATTATTTGTTCAGTCGGATTAAATTTTGTTCAAGGTGTTTCAAAGATTTTCAATAAAATATTGCTGATTTACTCCAGACTGCAGATGTGTGCTGGGGAGGTGTGTGGACTGGTAATGAGTGAGACATCAGCACCTTTATTGAGTTTTCATCTCACACTCTATGAGGTGTGGGCATCATGAAAAAACAGCTGATGAAGAAATGAAAACTTCCAGAACCATCTGTCTCCATACCCCCATATCCCCCCACAGGTTTCCAATACAACACACTTCACCACTGTGCAAATTTAACAAACTTACATGAAAAAGATGCTGGAGGTTAATATCATACTATAAAATGGTTTGATAAATTAAGTGCTGTGATTGGCAAGATCACATGACTGTGCAGTAATAATTGTCATAATAAATGTCTTCTTTTTTCCTTAAAAAAGTTTGTGTAATTATTTTCAAGAAAAAAAATGCAGCCATTTTATAAGTGAATCACAAACTTCCATTCTGCTATAGGCCTTTAGGATTTAATGTGCTGGCAGCAGATGTATTGATTTTAACACATTTTTGTTTTTGTTACAAAAAAGGAACTCTATATACATACCATGTTTGATAAAAATGCTTTCCTGTTACATGAATTTAATGACAAAAGTTTATTGTAACTATATATTTTAGGATGCAACGTCAATGAGTAAGAAAAGTACTAGTTTTTTTGCACCCCAAACCGCAAAACACCGTGTGGTTGCTCCTGTTCATCAGATCAGTCGGCCCGCCACTGGTGTTGTTCAAACCTGAAGATTATGTTAAAACATGGCTAGGCTTGCAGCTACAGACACCAGCAATAACGTATGGAACCCACAATCAGATGAGAACAGTTTTAAAGATGCTTATGGATTGTTACTGACAGAAGAAACTAGTATTACAATACGGCACCCAGCAAAAACCAGGCTTGTGGGAAAATAAGATGTTTCCATAACAGACAGCATACACTGTAGCACATTCCCTTCAAACATGCTTTTTTAGTTTATTTTCTTTATTTATTATAGATTTCTGTTCAAGCAGAGCTGTGAATGTTCCAAGCAATTTGAGATGAATAAATCAAGCGGCGAAGCAGATGAGAAAAAAAAACAAACCATCTCTCCCGGGACAAGGCACAATAAATCGAAATGCAACTGATTCCTTTAATCCATTTGTCATTATAACTGTTACAGTGGCCGCCTGTGGTGTCAGTGTCTGAAATTGGATGACTGCGAGCTTGTGCAGCCACATTTCCAACAGTCCTTATAATGTGAAGATGAAGAGGCTGGGGGCACCTACAACCTTCACAGCGACCCTGGGGGAGACCTGTGTGAGCCTGGATTGTTTAAGATTGAGCTTCTGAAGTCTACCAGTGATCAAGCAGGACAGGCTGGCAAATTCAATATTGGGGGTCACACAAGCCTGATCTCGTCAGTGGAAAGGTTCACCAGTCTTCAGCTTTCACCCAGTCTCTTTACCCCTGAGTTCAAACCACCAAACCCTTGCAGGCTTCCACTGGTTCTTACCCAGATTTCCCCCAGCTTTCCCTTCCCCGACTCTAACACATCAGTTCATCTGGCTGTTATTCAGTGAAGAACGAATGACACATTACACTGAGTAGGGAGATGGGAGAATACTGGCAGAGGAGGGTGTACTACTCAGCCAAAACCAGTAGTAACACACTGTAATGACACTGTAATTGCATATGTAGTTACATACTAATTACATGGTAAAAAAATAAACAACCACAGGTATAAGTGCAGTGTTAATGCAAATGACGCAAGGTAACATTGTTCATTTTGTAACTATGCATGTTGTTGCAGTGAACCATATTTGTAATTACTGTGCTATTACAGTGTAATTACCATGTAATAATCAGTTAGTGTTACCAATATCGTTACCCAGGTAACTGTTACTAGCCAGTGAGATGGTTGTCATTGGTGAAATATGTAAAACCATAGCCATATTTTTCAATACAGCCACATAAAATAGAGTACATGAGCTAACAAGAATCATGTAATATGTGCATTGTAATCGTGAATATGGTTGTGTAGTTGGAATTCAATAAAATGCCTATTTACACAATGAATAACATTGGCAGTTGCTGCTGTCTTTTGTATGTGCACTGTATTTCCACATGCGCTTGTGTATTTACAATGTCATTGTATGTAACCACATGTGTGGTTTCTGGAATGTGGTTTCTTTCCTCATTTTGTCCGCTGGCTTCTGGATTCGGCCCACAGGAACCGTGGACCCTGCATGTGAATCACCCTGCTTGCTCCTGTGACACATTTCACAAAATAATTGGTCCCAAATGATGGACTGAAATGTCTGCGATATCAAATGGCTTGTGGATCAAGCTTTGCAGCAGTGGTAAATCCCTTGGCCTCATTTCCAACTGTTGGCATTTTTTTTTTTTTTATTGTTTTATTGTACCTCATTATTTGACCCCGTTTTTCTTCCCAAGGTAGAATGTCTAATTATATTTCAGCAGTGGGTATCCTCCAATCCGGCTGCCAAGACAATTGCCTCTTGAGCACACCTGGCGTCTGACCAGCAGAGGCCGCTATAGTGCGGTGAGCTGACTCGGAACCTGCCAATTTTGCCTCCCTAACCTGCACACCCCCGACCCTGCACACCCTTGTGACGTTACCAGGTGAGCCACATAGGGGCTGCTGTGTTTTTATTTTCAGTTTCTTTATTTTTTTAACAGATTCCAAATCAAACATTCATTAAGGATACATTTTGATATGTTTGACCAGTAGGCCTTTGTAATATACTGTAATGTGGTCAAAGTGTCCCAAAGTAACAATCAATGCAGCATAGGATATAATGATTATGGAGTGCTGTTTGAAAAATGAAGTGTCCGCTCTCCCCTGCTTCAGGAATAGAGTAAGCCAGGACAGTGGAAGGGTATGCCTGTAACATATTATTAGGGTGTTCTTGTGTGTCCTTCCAGAGTTTGCCACTGAGTTTGACAGATTCAGGGTCACTTCGTTTACCCTCCTCAAAGACTCACACAAGACAGCATAAGGGCTTTTTTTTCAAGGAATTGGGTTAGCCCGTTGCCAAGGTCATGCAGGAGTACTTTTAGTGCTGGAATAAAAAGAGTAACTGTTTGAACAAGTTAGGCGTCAACTGAATGTTTGCTTTGTATTTTAGGTAAATTAATATTACAAGAGAGTTGGGAGTCGACAGCGCAGCGTTTAAATAGCGTCTGTTGGAACTGAGAGACAATGGAGAACAGCCAGACATCACAATCCTCCATTGGCTTTCAAATAATTGGTTATAACTAGGACTTGACATTTTCGGTTTTAATTTTGATCACATGACCTTTTAAACTTATTTTGAGTCGATTCTGTTTCCTCATTAAACTCAGAAAAAGCTGTTAATTACAAAACAATGTCACTTGTTTTTACCTTCATATCTTGACTGAGCCTGATTCTGTTTCGCTTCGTTTGTATTTCACATGACATATTATATGAATTAATCATCGCTGATCCTAATTGCATTTCCTACTTGCAGTCGCCTGGTTTATCGTTGCGCCTTTGTTATTTTCACTCGTTTAACAGATTGTCCTGACAGATTTTCTTTACAGCATAAAATACCCAAGGTAGCAGCAAGTCCATCATTTTAAAATATCCTTGATTTGTAACAAATAAAACAATGATCTTAAACCCAGTTTGTAATTAATCGTTTTCTCTTTATTTGGATGCAGAGACCGGTCAACAACGAGTAATTCACATTTTAAAGGGAGGTAGAAATTTGGAAAGTTCAAGCCCTAAAGTTCAAGCCCTAGTTATAAATGAACTAGTCTTTTTATTTATTGTTTAGTAACTCATTGATTGATTGATTGATTTTTAAATGAATTACACGAGGAAAACTCAGAAACAGTGTTATTTAGTTATTTATTTATTTTATTAAGGCTTTTAGGCATTTGAAGTTTCAATTTCACTCCTGGCTTGTCACCACCCTCAATATTGATATCATTATAATTTTCACACAATTACATCACTGAAGACGTGAATTTGATGCTGAGACAATAAATAGGACTGTAGTTTGCAAGCAAGCTTTTGGCTTTACAGATTTTCAAACAAAGTCAAAAGAACTGAAATTATATGCATAAAAAATAGCTGTCAAATTCTGCTTCCATTTTTCAATAGAATAACTATTATATTTCAATAGCATTTCAATAGAATAACTATCATATGCCTATATTTCATTTTATAAGCCAATTTTTGATGATATACAGAAGGTGTTTTGACCCAACATTAAAGATGTCATTTATAACCTCCTATTGCTGCAGGTAGCACCGTGTTTATTTGGCTCACCGCCGCAAACAAGGCATGTTCTTCTTACTGATAAAGCATCCAGAATTATGAACTATGGAAAAGAAGTGGACAGACACCAAGAGGGTATATTTGAATGTGTGTACGACAATGTGTGTACGACACTCCAGCTTTTAAACACTAACGATTAAAATACGTTTTTGCCATGTATTTGTATGTGGCAATTACAACAATCATTCTTCAGCCAGCTAGGGGTCAGGGTCAAGGTCAGGGTCAGGGTCAGGGTCAGGGTCAGGGTCAGGTTGCTAGATCCTTGGTTGCTGAATCACAGGTATTTCTCTAAAATGAAACAGAAAGAAATATATTAAATGTCAGTGGCTGGAAACATTAGCTAAAAAAAGATGATAATCTACAGTAACATCCATACAAACAGGTAAGATTGTATTATTGTACAGTACATATGTTTCATAGTGTATAAAAAAGCATTATAAATAACATAATAACAACATTTCCCAGTTTAAACTTCATGGAGTCTTTTTTAGATTATTTTTGTGTTGTATTTTCTGTTTCAGTCATTGCTTCCGGGTAGCATCACTCAAGCTCTCCGAATCACGTCTGTCCCTGAAACACTTTTCTAAGTGGTATTTCTTACTCTACTTGAGGAAGAGTGTTGCAGAGGGCCAGGTCAACGGTTACACTCTGTTTGAGAGCCCTGTTGAGTTTTAAAAAGCCCGAAACAGAAAACAAAGGAATCTAAAGAACAGCTCATTTAAAGGACAACACATACTGCAGTTGTAGAGCCTGTTGATTCTTTCAATATCCGTTTGGCTGAACTGAGTGGCTCGTCCAATCGAAACATTGGGGTCAGGTTTGGGCACAATAGTTGGTTTTCCATTGCTTGAGAAAGCATACCTGCAATACACATTAGGGTTAGGGTTTGGTAAGGGTTAGGTTTGGTAGAGAGTCCTGTTTTGTAACCTCGCAATACATTTTTGCTAACCAATACATTATATTTATACTGCAGGAATACTTGCCTTCCATAGTGCATGACTGAGCCATAATCATAAGGGGTGCCAAGATTATTGGTATTCACTCTATTGAAATTATACTCCATTCCTTAGAGAAAAAGAATTGGAAAAAATGGAAGAAGAAAAAACTTTAGGAAACAGCATATACAAAAAAGTTACAATTTACATGGCACTGATTTCAGCATAATCTCAATCATACCTTATTAATACACTTTCAGTAATGAAATATTTCTAAACGATTAATAATTCACAAAGCGCTTGGGCACCAGTAATTACAGAGTGCAGTCGTTAATGTCTGACTGCGTGCATATTGTCAAGTTTGCAATAGCAGAAGCATTAGGAGAAAGCTCACCTCGCTGTATGTTCTCGTATAGAATGTTCACGTGGCCGTCCCGATCACTGCGCGTCTGTTCGTGGTTGAATCCCAGAGCGTGTATAAACTCGTGCTGGACCACTTGATGGTAGACACAACCGCGTCTGTTCAAGGACACCGTCTGCCGCCCTCCTCGCCTGCCTAGAAAGGAATAACACCTGAACAGCAGCACAGGGAAATAAAAGCATGTCAGTCCTGATGCACAGGGATGTATCCCATCAACTGTAAAGATGACTTGAAGATAAAGAAGCGTTCTGGCTGGCGTCTTCATCGGTGTAACACGGATTCTTTTTTTTTTTACAGGATATACCTTCAAGCTTGCCTGTGCTTCATCCTTTCTCAGTGTTTCACTGTATTTTACTGCACTTTTTTATTGAAAAATGATGTACAAACTAAACCGATACCGCAGATATATGTTCTTAGAATAAAATGAAAGACGAATTAGGAGTAACACTTAAAAATAATGGCTGCAAATTCCTAATGAATTTCGGCTGAACACCACAGGAATACCACTTGGATATATACGTGAATCAACGCTTCTCTCAATCCCCCGGTGGGCGAATGCATGCCTTATACATGTGATCAACATCATTGGAACATGGAATACATGAACAGGGCTGGATGCAAAATGAATCACTCCAGCACTGAAAGGAGGAAGTGCGTGAATAATGTGTTGTTTACCCCGAGAGCGACTGAACGAAGAGGTAATCACGCTCTCTTGAGTGTGGTCTGAATCGGATGCAGGTGGACGCGTCAAAAGAGATCAAAGCCGCTTCGATTACACTCTTCTCTCTTGAAGCTGCAGAAAGAAAAAAAAAAAAACATTGTAATAAAAAGTAACGTTTTCAATCATTATTTTATTGCAAACCCCAAGTGATCAACTACTTTATCGATTTCTCAAATGATCAACTAGTTTATTGATTCAATAGTCTGGCTGCAATCACACAAAGTTTTATCTATAGGATTTTCTTTTAAATATCCCAAATTAAAGTAAGAAAAAACAACAGTAATAATAATAATAATAATAATGATAATAATAATAATAATAATAATAATAATAATAATAATAATAATAATAATAATAATAGTTTTTTTAATAAAGTTAGAAATGTCACTGTTGATATAAGTCAAAGATGCCCTCACAGAAGTCACTGGACACTTTGACTGGAATGTATACATTCCCATCTGAGGATGTGGGCCATTTGCAGGAACGTGCAGTGCAGGGGTCAGCGTTGGTGGATTCCAAGGGATCGACTGCAATGTCACCAAATCGAATGACTGTTCCATCGGGGATTTTATCTGAAAAAAAACCCCGGTAACACTTAATATTAAGACACTGCTTATTAATGTTTTATAAATGTGTTATAAATATACAATATATATACTTAATAACTGTGTTATAAAGTGTTAATACAGCATTATAGATTGTTTATAAGCATGTATGACCATAAACAGAATTACGTTTTTATAAAGGGAACAGTTTCTAGCCACCTATCTAGCCATGTATCTAGTATACATTTATAAGATGTTAATAAGCAGCACCTTAATATAAAGTGTTACCAAAAAACATAACAAACAGTGCATTGGTCAATGCAGCAGCAGTCATGTGAGAGTGAGTGACGTAGGAAAGGGGCGGGGCAGCGCGTGCGTTTCAGTTTCTCACCGAGGTTAGCGTTGGCTTTTTCAAGCAGGGTAGAAATGTCCATAGAGTCAGCAGTCAGCTCGGTCTCGTTTTCTGTAAGGTAGAAACATTTAAAAATACAATTGTTATGCTTTCTTTTTTATTGTATAAACATGCTATTTTGGGGTGGGGGGTGGGGGGGTGGCTAATAAGATTTTCATTTACACTGGTGGTCTAATACAGTTCACTTTGTGGCAATAAGATGATAAAGGACTTTAATATTCAAATGTCCTGAATAAATAGTACAGTAGAAATCTACCTTCTAATAGAGAGATAGCTATTTACCTATGACATCTTCAACAACTATTTCTAGTGATTCCAGATTCTATTTCAATACAGTGCTGTTGGTTGTTTTTGAATTCTCTATACATGCAGTATAGATGTAACAGTAGTTTCATTAGAAATTCTTACCAGGGTGTTTCGTCTTGACTTTCCAAACTTGATCCTCAGCATCTGAAACATCCATAAAATGAGTTTCTATACAGAGTTTTTAACAATACAAACTAGAATAAAAAAAAAACAGTAGTGGCCAGTAAATATTTTAGCTTCTTTTCCTGTAGTAAAAGGGCTTGTAACCAGGAGGTCCCCGGTTCAAATCCCACCTCAGCCACTGACTCATTGTGTGACCCTGAGCAAGTCACTTAACCTCCTTGTGCTCCATCTTTCAGGTGAGACGTAATTGTAAGTGACTCTGCAGCTGATGCATAGTTCACACACCCTAGTCTCTGTAAGTTGCCTTGGATAAAGGCGTCTGCTAAATAAAAATAAAAAAAATAAAAAATTGAATTGAGTTCAATGCAGATTGTATTCAGTGTTCTATAGACTCACTCTCCAGAACTTTTGTTTTGGTTTGGTTCTAAAAAAAACATGTCAACTGTTCTGTCGGGGAAGTGGTAAGCAGCATTACAAAAGCTTAACATAACTGTCTTAAATATAAAATATAATATCAAATAAATGTATAAAACATTACCTGGATCAAACTTCAGTGTTAAATCAACCTGCCATTGAGGAAGAAATAAGAGGGTCAATATTCTTTTTCTCTGTCTGTCTGCCTGTCTGCATGTTTATACATTCTTACTAAACACTGAATAAACATTTCTTTAGAAATGTTATACCTAGTCAGGGACCAAATAAATCCTTACATTTTCAAATTAATTAACAAACAAACAAACAAACAAACAAATAAACAAACAAACAAATAAATAAATAAATAAACAAACACATAATGTAGGCTTTCAGCAAAATGAATATTGATCAAACTATATCTTTGCCTCACCTCGACAGGGTAGCTTTGCAAGACACATAGCAGTGCAGAAGCGAAGGCGATAATCAGCAGAGATTTCATCTTGGATCTTCAGCACTCTGATATTGACTGTGTGCTGTGTCTGTCGGTCTGCCTGCCTGCCTGCCTGCACACTCTGTGTATTTATACCCCTTCTCAGGTATGAAAGACAGAACCTTTCAAACACATTGCACAAACCAATGGTGAAATACTTAACGGTTCTAACAGAATTCTTCCTTCTGTCGTAATCTTTACCATTGTTTCTAGCTAGTTAATGCTATATATACTGCTGGTTAATACAGAACTAGTACGCTATTTCATTTAAGGTTTTTGGTCTGGGCAACATTATATTAAAAGTGATCTATATTTATTTAGTAAGATTAAGAAATCAAGCAGGCAATAATTTCTGTTAATAACACTATTATTACATATACTGTAAGCATTGTAAAGCCCAGAGAGATATGGTAAAGCATAGATATATAAAAAAAAAACTGTGGTAACCTTTTATGAAGATCCTAATATCTTTTTAAATTAAAGAGGTATTTTATATCAGGGTTGAGGACAGCTGCATTCAAATGCAAACGAAAATGCAAATGCATGAACCTCTGTTACATTTAAATACAAATGATAGATTATTCAAATGCATTTGTCAAAATATATACTGAAACCCCTCACCAATAATTTCAAACAAACGCTTAATGAAAACAAGCTTTTCTCTATCAATTCAAACTGCTGGCTGTTATAACAAACCCCTTTAACCAGGCTCCTCAGGCAATTCATGATGTGTTCTGACTTCAAACACTTGGAAGCTCTCAATTAACCCTGCAATTACTTTAACAATGCATCACTAATAGCTGCATCATTAATGGCACTTGGAGTTGGTTAAATAGAAACACTTGCTAAATGCATTTGAAATCAACCCAATATATTCTGTCAAATGCAAATACTTTGCAAACGGATTCAAATGCAAATGTAATGCAGTGTATATTTCTTGATCACACTGAAACGCAACTGCACTTGCACATGAATCCGACCCTGTTTTATATCATTCTCCTGTTATTTCATTTCTTACATGTTTAATACACTGGAATGCGTTTTTACTGTTGTGTCTGCTTCCATTAGGATTTACCATCATTACTAACTAAGCCAGCAAATGTGTTATTCCACTTCTAAAAGGGAGGAAGAGAGATGGTGTGAAAGAAAATATTAGCATAGCGAGTATGCATTTACTCACAGCTGCCACAGTTGCAGGGGGGACCGAAGTTAAAGCTGCACAAGCCTTTTAAGCCCCCTCGCTTCAGAAATGTAGCTTTTTAAAAGAGGTTGTTGCTAATAAGGTTAGTAGTTAACAATCTGAGCTAAAACTACAAAGATAAACAACGGAGGACACACATACCTGTAATAAGATATTAAACAGGGATGGAATTCAATATTCTTAAAGGGTAGCTGTTATTATGAGAGATGTCCCCCCCTTAAAGGTGTTTTTTTCTGCAGCACACATTCAAACGTCTCTATTTCACCACAGAGCCCTCTCTGGCATCCTGTGTGCTGCAAGCCCAGTGTGGCTTGCATACACTGAAAGTGGCAAACACATTGCAAAGCCGTTAGGATTAGGTAACAAGCAGTTCCCTTTCTCAGTTCCCACAGGATGCTGAGAGGCTGATGCATGCCTTTGTAACTTCTAGAATAGACTACTGCAATGCCCTGTTTTCTGGTATTCCAAACTGTGTTTTGTCCAGATTGCAGCTCGTGCAAAACGCTACTGCCAGGATCCTGCAACTCATTTCATACCTTCAAGCAAACTATGAAGGTATGAAACAGAGACTAACAGAAGTAGATTGGAGTAAAACAGAGAAAACATCCACAGAAAAAGGATGGCTGTTTTTTTAAAAATGTAGTACTAGAGGCACAAAACAATTACATCCCAAAAGTAGACAAATCTAAATCTAAAACAAAATGGCCAAAATGGTTTAATAGATCAATTTAAAAAAATATTCTGCGAAAAAAGGCACTTTACAGAGCGTTTAAAAGGGACCAAAAACAAAGTACACAGAAAGAGTACTTGGAACTGCAAACACAAGTCAAAAAGGAAGTTAGAAAGGCCAAGAGAGAGATAGAAATCAATATTGCTAAGGGGGCTAAAACCAATTCCAAAATATTTTTCCAATATTATAACAGCAAGAGAACATTCAAAGAGGAGGTTAAATGTCTAAGAGACACAAATGGCAAAATCATAGATGAAGAAAAAAAAATAGCAAATATATTAAATGATTACTTTTCACAGGTTTTTACAAAGGAGGACACGGACAACATGCCCGACATGTCAACCTGTCCCTATCCAATTTTAAATAACTTTAGCATAACAGAGGCAGAAGTGTTAAAGGGACTAGGAGCTCTTAAAATAAACAAATCCCCTGGGCTGGATGAGATCCTCCCAATAGTACTCAAAGAAATGAAAGAAGTTATTTACAAACCGCTAACCAAGATCATGCAACAGTCTCTTGACACAGGGGTTGTACCGACAGACTGGAAAATAGCAAACGTAATACCGATCCACAAAAAGGGAGACAAATCTGAACCAGGTAACTATAGACCAATAAGCCTGACTTCTATTATATGTAAACTTATGGAAACTATAATAAGATCCAAAATGGAAAATTACCTATATGGTAACAATATCCTGGGAGACAGCCAGCATGGTTTTAGGAAAGGGAGATTGTGTCTAACTAACCTACTTGACTTTTTTGAGGATGCAACATTGAAAATGGATAACTGCAAAGCATACGACATGGTCTATTTAGATTTCCAGAAAGCTTTTGACAAAGTCCCGCATAAAAGATTAATTCTCAAACTGAACGCAGTAGGGATTCAAGGAAATGCATGCACATGGATTAGGGAGTGGTTAACAGGTAGAAAACAGAAAGTACTGATTAGAGGAGAAACCTCAAAATGGAGTGAGGTAACCAGTGGTGTACCACAGGGATCAGTATTAGGTCCTCTGCTATTCCTAATCTACATTAATGATTTAGATTCTGGTATAGTAAGCAAACTCGTTAAATTTGCAGACGACACAAAAATAGGAGGAGTGGCAAACACTGTTGAAGCAGCAAAGGTCATTCAAAATGATCTAGACAGCATTCAGAATTGGGCAGACACATGGCAAATGAAATTTAATAGAGAAAAGTGTAAAGTATTGCATGCGGGCAATAAAAATGTGCATTATAAATATCATATGGGAGATAGTGAAATTGAAGAAGGGAACTATGAAAAAGACCTAGGAGTTTATGTTGACTCAGAAATGTCTTCATCTAGACAATGTGGGGAAGCTATAAAAAGGCTAACAAGATGCTCGGATATATTGTGAGAAGTGTTGAATTTAAATCAAGGGAAGTAATGTTAAAACTCTACAATTCATTAGTAAGACCTCAGCTAGAATATTGTGTTCAGTTCTGGTCACCTGGTTACAAAAAGGATATTGCTGCTCTATAACAAGTGCAAAGAAGAGCAACCAGAATTATCCCGGGTTTAAAAGGCATGTCGTATGCAGACAGGCTAAAATAATTGAATCTATTCAGTCTTGAACAAAGAAGACTACGCGGCGATCTGATTCAAACATTCAAAATCCTAAAAGGTATAGACAATGTCAACCCAGGGGACTACTTTGACCTGAAAAAAGAAACAAGGGCCAGGGGTCACAAATGGAGATTAGATAAAGGGGCATTCAGAACAGAAAATAGGAGGCACTTTTTTACACAGAGAATTGTGAGGGTCTGGAACCAACTCCCCAGTAATGTTGTTGAAGCTGACACCCTGGGATCCTTCAAGAAGCTGCTTGATGAGATTCTGGGATCAATAAGCTACTAACAACCAAACGAGCAAGATGGGCTGAATGGCCTCCTCTCGTCTTCTTATGTTCTTATGTTCTTATGATTGCAATACCACTGGGTTCTCGAAGGTTTTAGAACTTTCTGGTTCCGTGTAGGGTTATTTCAATAACGATAGACACACACGGAGTGGGTAATTCCATTAGAAAATAACCCACCCGAAGGACGTCACTATTCAATCTATCGTCACTATTCAATCTATCTATTCTATCTATCCTAAAGAACAGAATACCTGATCCATGCTGGTTCTTATTTGCATCCCTCAGTCTACAGTGATCTGCCATGTGGACAAAGGAGAAAAATAGAGCAAATAATTCAGTTAAAGGTTAAACCGTAAACCAATTGAAAGCCTCAGTATCAATGTTATGTTATGTCGTTCTCAGGTTCGAAATAAAGTGGGACTTGCTGAGGCTTCTTTTTAATTGTAATTGATTTTGAATGTATCGAGGAAGCAATGGTGACAAGCAGTACAGCGTTCACCTTGCACTGTCTGTCTCTCCGGTCCTGTGACACACACGCTGTGTAGACGTTACACACACACGTATCTAACTAGTTAATAACCCCCTCTGGAGACTCAAATCACAGCGTTCCCTGGAAATTGCATAATACAATTTTATGAAATGCTGAACGATTTTTATTTTTTCAAACCGTGTTCTGTTGCAACTTGCAAACCCCATTTCATGCCAGCCTCTCTTGAGTCAACAAAACTCAGAAAGGTTGCTGTATTTTCTCTGAGTACATTTACTAGTGAGGTACCAGAGAAATGAAACACACGCGCGCCATCTTATGGATACAATGTGACATTAAATGTGACACATTGTTTTGCTTTTAATATTTTCCAGACTTTTATTGTGTACGAACAAGAATAATGGAGTGGCCCAGGCGTTTAATTAATTCAGATGAGGCCTTACTGCACTGTAAAAGGCAGCAATCTTAGATATGCACTCAAATAAAAACTGTAAACATGTATTGTCGTTATGATTTTTGTATAATGTTATTATTAACTAATTCATTTACTTTCTGTATAAAAGTTATTTTATTTTTTAAAAAAAAAGGAAAGGAAGGAAAGAAGCTTCAGTTTGTGCTTGTTTTCAGCTCATTAAAGCAATTCTGGAATAAAATTCCCGCGGCTGCATTAAACAGGGCAGAAGATGGATATGTCTTTATTCGCCTCAAAAGCGTGGCTGTAACGGTATACCGTGTAGGGTTGGGAGCCCCGTTCACGCAGCGCTCTCTCTCTCTCTCATGTGCGGGGCGGTACTGTGATTTAAATATTTTGAACGTCACTCATCGCGGTTCCTTTGACTCCTCCCCTCCACAATCCCATGTTTCAACGCAGGGAAAATGGCGACGGTTATGGAGAGGAGTTTTATAGAGATCTGCGAGTTTGAAAGAGAAACGGTGCAGAGGTTCCGGGATATAATAGTAAACCCAGGTGAAAAGAAGAGATATATAATATATAGAAACAGTGATTTACGAGTAGCATTTACTGAAAGGATGGGATGTGTAGTTCTATTTTGTCAATGCAATGCAGCCGGGCAGTACAGTGTAATATAACTATTATAATATAATATAATTTAATTTATATGAGACCATACATGCACTGCTACATTGATACGCCTGAAGTGGAATTAAATACTGTAAAATAAATAATTCGTTGTCCAAACATGTAGGTTAATATTTGAAAATCGATATGACTATCAAGCTGATTTTGTGGGTTAAACATTTCAGTAAGAAAAGTGTACACTACCGGTAAAAAATGAAGTTTCTCAAGACAGACACATTCAGACGTTACAGTACAAGTACCGTAGCATATAATCGGTATCTGATTTGTTTTCTTCATATGTATATGTTCTTGTGTTACATTAAACTTAAATCCAATTTGGGTGATAGAAGTCCTAGGAAAGAACGGAACACCCAGTAATTGTCACAGAACAGTTTTGACAACAATCCGTTTTCTACCACATAGACCTGTTTTTTTTAAGGACCCTATTGGTGAAAATGCAGTCTAATATAATCCCTTAGAGGTCTGACAGAGTTATGACTTATAAATGACCAGTGTTATACTCTGTGTTCATACATACAATTATTTGTAAGCATTGCCTCTCAGCTAGATATTCCCAAAGCAGACATACATGGCATGTTAAAAGATAATATTAAAACTGTGATTGCTTTTCTGCAGGAGTGAATTCTCTTCCAGGAGGGGTGAAATACCCAGACAGTGCCGGCGGATTCTACTATGAAGAAAGCGGCAAGCTCTTATCGGTTACCAGCAACCGGTTCATACACTGGTGAGTAGCGCATTGGTCAACATCCATTGCAAGGTGACCAGCTGTCTTTATCATCCCATGCCCTCCTTGTTATACCATTATTTAAAATGCTGTCTTTCTTCACAGGACCACCTCTGGGGACGCTCTGCAGCTGGTGGAGCAATCCCTGGATACCAACCTCCTGAACAACGCTGTCAGGCTGAGGATGGTGAACTGCAACCTGCTCCCCGGAGGAGTACATCTGCAGGAGACGCACAGTCATGTGATCATTCTCATAGTGACCAATCAGAGTGTGCACAGGCTGGTGCTGTCTCACCCGTCGCGGATGTACAGGAGTGTACGTGTCGAAATCACCGTTTCTTAGTTATTTTTTTATTTTTTGCATGTCATTGCATGTGCTCCACCCATTCAAGCAGTTGCATAATAATAATTGTAATGAAAAACATTTTTTTCTGGCTGTGTATTTAGTTGAACGGTTTGTTTCTTTTTGAATGTTAAGTGTGCTGTACGTCAGTGTTGGTGATTAACAGCCTTGCCTTGCAAGTCTTCTAGGTATTGAAAAATAAGCTCTGATTGCCAGTGCAGTCCTATGAGTTATAAGGGGAACGGATCTGAAAATGGATCTGAACCAGGCTTTCCTTACCCCCAGTGCCACTCGTCATTTAGAAAGACCATCTTTTTGCGTGTTGGTTTCTGCCACAGCAGTAGCTCATTCTGTCACTGTTTCCTGTGTAGGAGCTGGTTACGGAGACGCAGATGCAGTCTGTATTCACTGACATCGGGAAGGTGGACTTCAGAGATCCTCAGAACAGTTACGTGATTCCCTCCATCCCGGGGCAGTTCCCAAACTCCACAGCATCCACAGCGTGGCTCAGCAGCGAGGGAGAGGCGCTGTTCGCTCTGCCGTCGACCTCCGGAGGCATTCTGATCATCAAACTACCTCCACATGACGTGCAAGGTAAAGAGTCACAGCACTGGTACATAGGAGAGTGCAGATAGGTGTTTGCGAGCAGTAGTCCAGTACACTTACAGTATTTACTAGGGGTGCTGTTATATCCCTTTATATCTCTGATGGAAGTGCTTGTTACTAAGCGTATGTTTGTTATATGTGCGTGTGTTTTTTAGGCAGTGTTTCTATTCTGGAGCTGAAGCAGAGCTCTGTAATGCAGAGATTTCTCACCGGTTGGATGCCAACAGCAATAAGGTAAGAGGAGAGGGGGTGAAATCTTTCCTGATCATACATGGTTATGGAAATAGATGAAATGTGATGGATTGCAAGGATGGAAATGAGTCTCCTATTGCATAGCTGTTTCTCACATTCCAGGTTTTACTACCAGCTTGATTAGCTAATGTCTATAGGTAACAACCTCAGGTGTAAAACCAGGAACGGATCAAACTGCTATGCAATAGGAGTTTTATTCCCCTCCCTGGATTGTTACCGCACAGTTCTGAGCTATTGTTTGCTTTATAGAGTTTTAAATCAGATCAACCCTTTGAAGAGAATGTTTCTATCTTGCATGAAAGATGGTTTTCGACAGGCTTTACAACGGTTCACTGTAACCTAGTGCATGTTTTTATTTCCACTCCAGGGGAGACCAGGGCCCATCAGATCTTCCCCTGAGTCTTGTGGTTCGGCAGCTAGAAAACGATGCCTTCATATTCGCTCTTTGCCAGGACCACAAACTCCGAATGTGGTCATACAAAGCAAGTATATTATTATTATTATTATTATTATTATTATTAATATTATTATTATTATTCACTAAATACAGGCATTTATAGAAGATGTAATCAGTCAGGGGGGCAAAACACTGGTTCTTGAGGGCATTGCACATTTACAGGTTATCAGATAATTAACAGAGCTGTAATCGGTAATTAAGGGTACGGTTGGTAACAAATACAGGGATGGAAATAAGACTCCCATTGCATAGCAGTTCTTGGTTTTATATTGAGTTTAATGAGACACCTGAACTTGTTACCTATACACTGTGGTTAATCAAGCTTGTAGTAAAACCTGGAATAAGTGAAATTGCTATGCGACAGGAGTCTTATTTCTATCCCTGAAATATCTGGGCTAGAATGGCCCTTGCTGTGCACCTCTGATCTAAGAACCTTAAGGATTGTTTTTTGTTTTTATAAAGGGTTCTCTTTGCGTTCACAACGCTCCTTTCTAGCCTTGCAGCTTTAGTGCTGGCCTGTGCCGCTGTGTATGACTCTTGTGTTCTTGACAGGACCAGATGTGCCTTATGGTGGCTGACATGATGGAGTATATGCCGGTGAACAGGGATGTGAAGCACTCTTCTGGGCAGGGACACAAGCTCAGACTATCCTTCTCTCCTTCCACAGGGCTCTGTCTTGGGGTCTATCTCGCCGTTCCAAAGAGAGGACAGGTACCTCCTGCTCCTTCAAATTCACTTTGCTAACAAAGTCATTTTTCTTATGTCTTTTGCCAGCCCCAATGTCCCACACAATTTAACATAGTGTATAAATATTTGTTACATATTATTTGTCTTTCTATGCCGGTTTTCATTTTTCTAAAGCAAGCATCAGAAAAAAGCAGTAATGTCATTTAAAAATAATAATAATAAAGAAACTTCTAGTCTAAACATTGTTACTTTTAGTATTTTTAAATGTAGTGATATTGAGCGTTTTGTGTTTATGGATGTAAGTTGTGCCTCTCTTCTGAACTGTAAATGTTTTTTTCCCCTCTTGTTTCAGTTCTGCGTTTTCCAGTTAGTCAGTACAGAGAGTAACAGATACAGCCTGGATCACATCTCCTCGCTGTTTGCAACACAGGTATGGTTTTTTTTAATCCACCTAACATTTTTCAGGGATGGAAGTAAGACTCCTGTTGAATACCTGTTTTCACCCATGCCTGGTTTTAATTCAAGCTTAATAAAATAGGAATTAATTAACCCTTTGCGGTCCTATGTCGGACCTGGTCCGACATTGTAATTATTCCTATCCGGTCCAAGGTCCGACATCGTCAAAAAAACCCAAAAAACAGGTCTCTAGTCGTTTTTTCTCCGGAAAAAGCCGAGAAAACCATTCAGTGGCCGAGTGGGAGCGACAGGAGCCGAGACAAGTCGAAAAACAAAAAAAAGGCCGTATCTCATGAATAGTTATACTTGCCCCTGGCATCAGATAGGGGCGGTCATAAGGAAACAAGCTGGCTGTGACTGCATCAGCGCTCAGAGAATATCACGGACATTTGCAAAGCTTTTTTCAGATGTTATCTTAATAAAATAATGACTTGGATCGCATTATTGAGGAGTTTGGTGATAAAACGAGTGATCAGGAGATGATTGATCGATATGTACGACTATTATTATTATTATTTATTTCTTGGCATATGTGAAAGCTATAGCGAACGAAAGGGTGGGGCGGGGCTGGAGATGCCTGGTGAGTGCTTTGTTGATATGCAGGGCCTTTTAAACCCGTTTGACTGTGGGAAAAAAAATACTTTTAAACAGCGCGACTAAAATTAACTGCATGTGTGAAAATAAATTGGACCTGACGCGCCTGACACGCACTTAATAAATGGACTGCAAAGGGTTAAACCATGGAGGAAGCACTTTGGAAATATGGCCCAAAGTGTCTAATGAATATCTTGACTGTTTCCTCGGCTGTGTTTGTTCCCAGGAGACTTTGATCGATTTTTCGTTGACCTCCACTGATGTCTGGGCTCTCTGGCAAGATGACGAAAACCAGACTATTGTTAAATACATCAACTTCGAACAGTAAGAGAAAAGAACTGCATTAGAACCTGGGGCTGAATTCCTGCACAGGAACCCCAGCGTGCATAGATGAAAATGCCTTTAAGTCGCTTTTACATTTTTTTTTTTTTTTTAAACAGTAATCAAGCTGCACAGTGGAACCAGGTTTTTGTTCAGCCTCCACCTGCAGAGGAAGTTACTGTTGGGGAAGATGATGATCCCAGGGTATGTATTTAGGAAACTTGCTTAACAACGTTACCTGTTAAATTGAATGAAAAAAAATAGCACAACACCAAAATGTCTTAAATTATTTTCATTCTGTATACCCTGTGGAGCAGATGAGAAAACGCACGTTTTTATAGTGAGGGGGGTTAAAAAAAAAAAATTCTTTTTTTTATTTAATACAGGAAGCCTACCTGGAAAGCCTCTTCTCTCCATCACAGTTTACAACAACTGCTCTTGTTAAAACTCTGCAGGTAAGTTAACAAGAAACTGTGTCGGATTATCAAAGGTGCTAGAAATCATATTAAACTCTGTTTTGTTTTTCCTCGGTGCTTTGGCCAGTGTTTTTGTTTTAGTTGTTCTATTCATGCAGTACCCTACGATCATGTTCACAAAGCTAACCTAATTGTGCTTTAATTCAGATCTATCGTCGTGGTGGAGAGAAAATTCTTGATCTGTCCTGGGAAGCTCTGAAGAAGGAGGTGACGGTCGCTGTAGAAAACGAGGTGGGTCCTGTTAAGCCCCCGAGTCAAAGTAGTGCATTATTTCAAAGTGAGAGCTGCTGACTCATTAACATTTGGTTGCCCCTCCTTCCTCTCCTGTAGCTCCAGGGCAGTGTGACAGAGTACGAGTTTTCCCAGGAGGAGTATCGGCAGTTACAGGTGGAGTTCTGGTCCAAGTTCTACGCCTGCTGTCTACAGTACCAGGAGGCACTGTCCAGCCCTCTCGCCCTGCATGTCAACCCCTGCACAGCTATGGTCTGTCTGCTCAAAAAGGTAAAGGAACCGGCCGCTACTGAATGGGTATGACTCTATTCTACAGAGTGTCCCATGAGTCGGGTATCGTAGGCTGAATCATTTATTATGCACGCTCCCTGTTAATCAAGGCAGCCACACATCAAAATGATTTGAATCCTCTTTGCTTAAAGACATTTCACACCTGAAAGAAATCTACAACCAACATGAATTAGTTTTGCTTCTCAAGCCTGACTTTTGGGACGTCCTGTGTTTTATAGAAGTTGTGGGGGGTGGGGAGAATCTCTGTACCGTACAAGCTACAGCCTGTCAAGTGCGAAACATTTTCCGAATGTCATTCTGTTTCCTCTCCAGGGATACATCTCCTTCCTGATTCCCTGCTTTGCTGTGGATCACCTCTACCTGTGCTCTGAGGGCCACCTGTCCAACGAGGAGGAGGAGACGCCTGTCACTGATGGTGGGTATCCGTGCAGAGAGCGTGCCGTTCACCTGCTGTATGCTATCCAGTAAGGTAAAAAAGATTTGTAGCCGGACTTCCCAAGCCGCCAAATTTAAAAAGCTACTTGATAATTACCCATTGTTCCACCCCTGTCGTGTTTGTTACTCACGCTGTTTGTGAACATGCATTGGTGTTTCTTTGCTGGCAGATCCCGATGCTGCTCGGGACGTCCTGCAGCTGGTACAGTGTCTGCGGCTGATCCGTGAGTCCGTCACTAAAGAGATGGCCTGCGTGATGGAGAAAGCGCTGGAGCACATGCAGTCACCGGAGAGAGCGGCCGAACAGGTCCTGGAGTGTCTTCTCGGCAGTGACCAGTGAGTGGACCCCATTCCGCTGCAGGTTTAACAGAGAAAATGGAAATCATGATGATCTTTAGGATCTGGATGGAAGATTCATTGGTTCAGTTATGTCATTTCAAACAGGGATGTAACAAAGGCCTGCGTAGCCCTCCCTGTGTCTAAGCCCTTGTTTTTCTGTCATTTTGGTGCACCTTGAGTTGAATGACTTGAGTTTTAGTTAAGCAACATTTTTTTCTTTTGTGTCTCCGGTTGCTATATCTCAGCTAAGTGTTTATTGCTTTTGTTGTGTTGTAGTGACAACGTGATTGAAGACGTTCAGAATAAGATGCAGGCTATCCAAAACCCTGTGAATGCCATGACTATTCTTCTCCGGGAGATGAATTATGAAATTGAGACGCCGATGGAGGACAATCTGGGTGCAGGTAGGTAACGGGTAACTGCTGAACATTTTACTTGTTGCTTATCGAGATTTGATCGTTAACCTTTTACTCTGCTGATAACTTAAAATTGCCATTTTTAAACACGGATAGAAGTAAAATAAAACGCATCTAATGTGTTCCTAGCAGTGTTAGGGTGATATACAGTATATATTTATCCAGTTCATATTCTGAAGCGTGTGCACTGTATGTGTTTCATTTTGTTTTCCAGTTCAGCCTCTGAATGTGCGGATGAGTCTGTCCCAGCTCTTTGGAAGCAGTACTGCAGTGCATCTCGTGGGCCAGGCTGTGTGTCAGAATGCCATGACGCGCTTTCTGCTTTGTCGGGACCTGCTCATCCTACAGCAGCTCTATCTGCACCTGGGTGGAGAGGTGAGCTCTTTATAACGCTGCGTTGGTTTTTATATTCTGAATCACACTGCCACTCTACCGGGCCAATCAAAACGGAACATTCCAGTGCATCATCTTTTGCCAGTATGACCTTATGTGCAGCTACCAACTGACACCATGAGCCATGCTGTGTTTCAGGTCTATTTTGGAGGCGACGGGCAGCTCTATCAACTACAACAGGACCTGGTTTCTCGAACGTCACACTGTCTGTGCTCCTATTACCTGGTCAGGTGGGCGAGCAGGTGTCTGTCCACAGCAGTGCCGATGGACACCCTGTAAGTAAAGTCAGCAACTACTCTGCTTGGTAGACAAACCAGTTCATATATGCAGTTCTTTTTAAATCTTGATACTTTTTCTTTGCAGGGAGGCCAACCTGCAGCATCTCTCTGTACTGGATATGTCTGATTCTCCTGCTCTGACTCCAAATAAATCAGGTACTTTTTTATTTAATTAATTTTTTTTACAAGCCAGCTGTTGGATGTCAATTTTTTTTTTCCCCCAAATACTATAATTCTGCTTCCTCTATTTGCAGTGTCAAGTCCCCAAACTGTGGTGGAGTTATTTTTCCAAACCGTGGCCAGGAAACGCATCATCTACCAGATATACGCTCAGCCAGACGCACCGCTGACCCAAGCCATCTTGAACTGGTCGCAGTTAATTGCAGCAATCTCTGTCTACCTTTTGCAGCACTTGTATCCTTTGCACTCCCAAGTTATTTAAGAAATCCTCAAAGACGTCTGCATTTGCATGTATAACACTGTGTTATCTAGACACAGTCTGTGTTGAGCTAGGCTCGCTGGAGCATGAGGAGTGTTATAGGCTGGGATCAGCCCACGGTTGTATATTTTTGACGTCTATGATTACCGTAACTCTTCCATGCCTGACTGTTTGTTTCATAAACTACTTTCAGTAGTTGGGACGTTTGTGTTTGTCAGTTTGCCACTGAAATGCGTCCGTATTCAATACCATGTGAAGCCACATGTGTTCTTCCTGTTGAGTCATTGTCCCTTAAACCTAAATTAACCAGATGGCCCAGTAACCCAGGTTTTCTGTTCCTAGAGTGCATGATGGGAAATTGCCAGTACACACAACTCCAGGTAAAGCATCCAGAAGATAAGACTCTCATACTAGAGCACACAAATACAGATGGGGCATACAAATTGTTTTTTATATATATATATATATATATATATATATATATATATATATATATATATATATATATATATATATTTATATTTTGGTTGTTATCCTTGGGTTATTTGCTTTTTAAGATCTGCCAGAGTATTATAACTAGATTTATTAGAACAGTTGTGTTTGCTTTGTCAATTAATTTCGGCACAGATTTTTGCTTTGAATTAATGAAGGGTTCTTGTACAGTATAGTACATGTACAATCTACTGTCACCATGGCCTAGGATTTATTAAATACACTGGGATCGCTGTATTTGATTGACATGAAGCAGAGATTGACTCGCTGTATCTCTCTTTAAAGGAACACATTCGTCTGGTCAGTCCTTGGTGCCATGTGAATGTGGGGTCTTGCAGATTTGTGCTGGGACAGTGCTATTTGGCCACAGGGGAAGGTCACAAGGTGGGTGCTGCTCTCCAATTTGCTCAATAATAAGCACGATATTCAAAACTTACCAATATACTATACGCTGAATATTTTAAACTTTATTTATAAAGCACACACACATTATTACTGCTATGACACGTGATGACGACATCACCACAACCAATGTGACACACTGTAAGGATGCCAGTATCTTGAGTACATGTTGTAGGAATGCTGAAATAAGACAGTGTGCTAGATCCAGGGTACTAACCTTAAGTGTGTAATATTGAAAGAGCGGACCTTTTTATATAGCGCTCTTCATGAGGAGCAGCCAGGGCGCTTTACAATAAAAAAAAAATGAATATTTGCATATCTGTTTGTTTGTTTTTTTACAGGCGCTGCAGTGTTTCCAGGAGGCAGCAACAGAGGTTGGGAAGGAGGAGTTTCTGGACAGGCTGATTGGCGGCTCGGATGAAGAGGAGGCGGCTTCAGCTCCCCGGCTGCAGTATTACAACAAGGTAAAGAACCGGCACTGCAGTGAACTACAGCACAGAGAATCAGGGAGCTGTACTTAGTAATCAAACTCCACCATTCAGAACTGGCCAACCTCTCCACTTGCCGTTTCCACTGACTTGTCATTGGTAAAAATACGTCAAGCGGACAAAGTGCCTGCTTGTGCCTCCATCAGAACAGCACAAGGCATTAACTGAAGCGACTTTGTCTTTATCTTTTTAGAATCAATACGATTGGGCTGTTTTTAGGGGGCGGGGACTCAATTTTAGCCTTTTATTTTAATGCAGAATAGCACAGATTTAAAAAAATTATATCAGAATTTTATTCTTTTTATTGCGGAGAACTAGGATCCCTGGTAATAACTAACTACCAAATGCCTTTAATTCAAATATCTTCACAGGGTATATAATATCAATCAATCAATATTTATTTTATATAGCGCCTTTCATAGTGGACCACCATCACAAAGCGCTCTACAAGGTAGTGAGGAACAATGCATAAACATTAAATACAGTTAAATCCAGGGCATAGTACATTAAATACAAACAGTAAAAGAATAATGCAAACACATTAAATACAGACATACTACATTAAATAAAAGGCTAGGATGTGAATTCTAAACATTGTGGCTGCGTGTGTCAAGCAGAATCATACAGATAAGATGGACTAGAAAACGTGAAATAGCAATTTAGTCAACAGCTAATAACAGATACCAGGCTTAGAGAGCATTAAAAGCAAGAGAGAACAAGTGGATCTAATATGAATAGGTAAGGATGTGATCTAATGTTCATGGCCCAAGTCTTTTGGCTGCTGTATTTTTCTTTTAGGTTCTGAGGTTGCTGGAAGATGTTGGCTTACCCGAGCTCGTCATTCAGTTGTCAACGATGGCAATTTCAGAAGCTACCGACGTACGAAGCCAGGTAAGTGTCCCATAACCATTTGGTACGGTTGCAGTGAAATCTCCACTCGTAGGAATAGAAAGAGCAGTTCACAAGGGACAGTGGCTTAATCACAGTAATGCACATATACCAGGAAATTGGTGAGTGTGTGTCTAGGGATGTAATGGCAAATGATCCTACTGTTTCTGATAATCAGTAGTGACTAGTGGGAATACTAAAGGTCTTTATATGTTCTTCTCTAGGCTGCCCTCCAAACCCGTATTTTTAAACACCATCTTGACCTCGGACACAACAAACAGGCGTACGAGGCACTGACCCAAAATCCAGATTCCTGCAGGTAACGTCCCAACACTCGAGCAAAACAGAAACCCTGCTTGTTTCATGCTTTTTCTTAGTAACAGTGGACTCGAGCTGACTTCATTGTTACGCAAAGCATGCTATTGGTTTGCACACATCTTAAGACAGGAAGACTGCATTAAGTGTTGCCATTCATAGCTACAATAAACATGCTTGTGATAAAGACTAAGCGATGTTGATGTCCAGGTGCACAGTTCATCTCTCATATGTTCTTCTGTCTGGTCTCCGTCCACTCTGCAGGCAGCTGGACTGTCTGCGGCAGCTGGTTGTGGTGCTGTGTGAACGCTCTCAGCTTCACGACCTGGTTGAGTTCCCTTACGTCAACCTGCACGATGAGGTTAGTACCGGAAAACGGAACAGCTCTGCTAGCCAGGATGCAGTACATTCACAACCCCAAGCACAAATAAGCAGGCGGGCCGATTTTATATTTTTGGATAAGTAATCCATATCAATCTACTAGTAAGTGACTTGGTGTATCAAGCTAGAACCATCAGCAGAAAAAGAATGGGATTCCCATGATCTTTATGACTTCTCAGTGTCACAAACAAACCGTTTTTGTGTAACGATCCTATAGGGATTCTAACTGGCTTATTGGCAGCACCTGGTGTGTGGCTCCCTGCTTGCCTGATCTGGGAGTATATCTGTGGTTTTTTAGTAGAATCAAGTTTCTGTTTTGCAGAAGTGGGTGCTGCACGTTCACTTGATTTCCTTCGGTGTTCGTAATGCACTGATCCAACTAGGCTTAGTTGATGAGGGTTGCCTTATGTTTCAGGTGGTTACTATCATTGAGTCTCGAGCTCGGGCGGTTGACCTGATGACTCATAATTACTACGAGCTGCTGTATGCTTTTCACATCAACCGGCACAACTACAGAAAAGGTAAGAACTGGAGCATGCTGCCGATTCTCTGCGTCTCATTCATTCATACACATATATGTGTGTATATGTATATGAATAGATGTATAGGGCTTGCACTGTTTTACTGGCCGTGTTTCTACCTCACCACACCCATACAGTGGCATTCTTGTATGTACTCGTTATTCAGTCTGTGTTCCAGAAATGAATTGCCGTGCCTAGTATAGAAAAGCTGTGTATGTGAGGTGTGGTTTGTCAAGCATGAAATATTTCACTACTATATTGCTTTTCGTTCACGTCAATATGTCCGTAGCGGGACGTTCGCAAAATGAAGTTTCTGCAGACAGCGCAGTGCGAGTGTAGTGAACGCCCATAAGCCTCTGGTTAACGTTGGTGTTTTTCCCTGCCAGCCGGCACAGTGATGTTTGAGTACGGGATGCGCCTCGGGAGAGAGGTCCGGACTCTCAACGGTCTGCAGAAACAGGTCAACTGCTACCTTTGTGCCTTGAACTGCTTGAGGCTCATCAGACCAGAGTATGCCTGGATCGTGCAGCCGGCGTCTGGAGGAGTGGTGAGTCTTATCGATTTAGCTCCTAGTGGATCTTGTACAGATCTCTTGAGATTGCATAGGACACATTACATTCTGTATTAATATATGGTTAATTACGATATCATGAGTTTGAAATGCTTTGTTTACCAGTATGTATTTTTATTCATATATTATTCCCCCCCCCCATGTTCAGTATGAGCGCCCAGGGGCATCACCAAAGAGAAACTACGATGGCGAGTGTGCTGCAAACCCAGGTAGGTTACCGCAGTCCAGTTCTCTTAATGCACGCTATTCTCATGTGTGTGCGTGTGTCTGCTCACTGCTTTGCAGTAACAGGGAGCAGAAGCTTCCAGTGAATAATGCGCTTGAAACTTGTGTTTTATTACAGCCAGCCGTCAGATTGAAATCCTGGAGCTGAAGGATTTGCAGAAGGAATACATTCTGGCTCGAAACCGCATGACCCTCGCGCAACACGACCCTAATTCAGCTGCCATCGCAGGTGTGCTATACTGTTTCCATGCAATTTGTAGGGCCAAGTTTTATTGTAGTTTGTAAAAGGGCAGTTACGCCCTAAAGGAAAACTACAGCTTGGTCAGTGAAATTGTACTATTAAAAGATTAAAATCTGATGCTTTGAAAGTAATTATGGACTACTGAGAGTTGTGTGCAATTGGCACAGAGTGCAGCTTGAGTTTCGCTCTGTTTTTCTCCCATAGCAATCGGTTGTGACAGTAGAAATGTCTTGACTCAAACCCTACGTCTTGCTTGCCTTCCAGGAAATGCCTCTGCAGTGGAGATGGTGGCCCTGTTGGTTCAGACAGGTCTGTTTGACACTGCCCTGTCCCTCTGCCAGACGTTTAAACTCTCCCTGTCCCCAGTCTTTGAGGGACTGGCCTTCAAGTAAGTCTGGGTAGCACAGTACAGCTGTGTGCACAGTGGAAACGCAACACACCAGCTCTTTAGAAGTGGGTTTGTTTGTTTTAATTATTTAAAGTAAAGTAGTGCATAACTTTTTTTTTACATATTTTAATATTCAGACATCTCCTACATAACTAGTTTGAATAAGAAGCCTAATCTTGCACTATAGTTCAGTGGAGAATTCTGCTCTTGCACGCAGTTGAGAGCAGTGTTCAATGTGAAGGATGCCAGAGCAGTGCCTTACTTTTCTTTCCTTGCTCTGCAGGTGCATTAAGTTGCAGTATGGGGGAGAGGCTATTCAATCGGAAGCCTGGGACTGGCTAGCTGCAAATCAACTTTCATCGGTTATATCTACCAAAGAATCAAGGTACATTTTAACCCTTTCCAGTCCGACATCGCAATTTTCCCTTTCCAGTCCAATGTCAGACCCTGTCCGACATCATCAAAAAGACGCAAAAAACAGGTTTCTAGTCGTTTTTTCTCCGGAAAAAGCCAAGAAAACCATTCAATGGCCGAGTGAGACCGATAGGAGCCAAGAGAAGCCGAAAAAAAAAAAAAAGAAAAGGGGGCGTATCTCATGAATCCTGATAGACCCGACACCACATAGATAACACGGACATACACAAACAAGATAGCTGCTTCCGCATCCAGCGCCAGAGAATACCACAGACATTTGCAGAGCTTTTTGAGATGTTATAGTAATAAAATAACGACTTGGATCGCATTATTGAGGTGTTTGGTGATAAAACGAGTGATAAAGAGATGATTTATCGGTATCTACTATTATTACGAGTTATTTGAAAAATATACCGAACAAGGGGTGGGGCGGTGCTGGAGATGTACAGCGCGTCTAAAATATACTGCGCGTGTGAAAATAAATTGGACTTGACGCGCCTGACACGCTGAATAAATGGACCGCTAAGGGTTAATGGCTCTCGTCAGCACACTTGATTACCATTTTGTGATTTGTAGGCCTGGGATACTGCTTGTGTGGAGCAGTAAAATCAATAGTCTATGTGGAATACCCTGTGGGTATTGTGGTTGAGAGTTGTGTTCTTCAAGTCATAGCCCCCCCCCTTTGTTAAATGGTCCTCTCTTTTCTTTTTCAGTGCAACTGATGAGGCGTGGCGCCTGCTGTCCTCCTACCTTGAGCAGTATAAGTGTCAGAACGGCCAGTACCATCGCTGTGTCATAAACAAGCTGCTCTCTCATGGAGTACCGATACCAGACTGGCTTGTTAACTGTTACAAGGCAAGTCCCATGCTTTTTGGTCAAATTCCATCTGAAACTGGCAGGGCATCCACAGGGAGTTGTGCATTGGTGGTGATTGGATCCAGTTAACCCCAGCTTGCTTCAGCATCCCCTACTGGTCAGGGCATGTCTTGCTGGCTAGTCCCTTGCTTCTGGGGTTCAGGACCTAGGTAGCATCCCTTAAGTCCTGTGGATCGGTAAACGAGTTTCACCTGAATTGGGCATTTCAAAATGTCAAGAGAAAAAATTGTGAATTGATAGATGGATTTAAAAAATAAAACCCCACTCTGTGTTTTCTGAGTGGTTGTGATGCTTTTGTCACTGTCTGTGTGTGTCTTAGAAGTGACTTGACTCTCCCTCATGCAGGAAGCTGATGCTGCTGGCCTGCTCCGTCTCTACTTGAACTATGACCTCCTAGAAGAAGCAGTGGAGCTGGTGCTTGAATTTGTGGATGCCTTGCTGGGGAAGGGACACCAGTACTTTGGAATTGAAGTAAGTTGCAGCTGACTCTTCTAATTTCCTGCATCTTACATCTTCTTCTCTTTTGTTTCAGATAATCCAATCCAACATGGGATTAATTTAGATAATTCAAGCACTTGTTACTAACTGGGAACACTGGTTTCTTTTCAGAGACCTCTGTCGGCCACAGCTCCACTGGTTTGGCTTCCTTACTTGGCCATTGATCAGCTGCTGCAGGCACTTGGAGAGAATCAGTCTAATATCAACAATGCTAATGTAAGTTACAAAGTGTTTATACAACAGTAACATATGTTTTCGTTTAAATCCATTCATTGATTAAGTGTTGTCTTTTTTTTCCAGCTTTACCAGAAGTTGCAAGACAAGCTGGCGCTGTATTACAAGCATGTGAGCCAGGCTACTATCAGGCGACAGCAGAATGCCTAAACATTTACTGGGTTGTACAGACAAGCCTGCTCTACAAAGCACTGCCTCGTTGAAGACTTGGTCATGGTGCTCATTTACTCAATGATGTATTAAAAATAATGCAAAATTGACACAACTAAATGTATTTTTCTATCAATATCAAGAAATTGGTTCATAATATTTATGTGTGTATGGAAATGTTTTGAGGGCGGTCTTTATTTGTAAGACTAGGAAGAAACATTTAGCACTGAGTGGGCCAAGCACTCTATATACAGCCTCAGAACTTCTTGGCATAGTTTTGTAAAACTTTTAATGTTACGGTAATGTGGCTTGTTAGAATGGTACTCATTTAAGCACCGTACCTGCAGGGATATAAATCAGATTGTCCTTTATAGTCACACTAGAGGAAAGAGGACAGTATATTTTTCTTTAAAGAACAGTCAGTGTTTTGGGGCTTTTTTTTCTTCTAGTTGTTTGGATTTTTTATTTCATTGTCTTCAGATTGCATACTTGTGTATTTTCTACTCCAAATGTAAGCTTAAGAATGTCCACCTTTGTCTTTGTATTGTTTTAGTTTTTTGTTTTTTCTGGACGTACATTGAAAAGTGGCACTTTGTACAGCATTGGCGGTTTTCTTAGTCACATTTGTATTGACCTTTTTAAACTGTGTCCTGCAAAATATGTTGATTTTTACAGTGTTTCTTTGTTAAATATTAAATGTACATATAATAAAAGCAAAAAAAATAAAGATTTTCTCTTTTGTGATTTGACTATCTTACGTATTGTAACTGAAGGTGAGCGAGCGTCTTAACCACTATGGAAGTGCCAGGCTCGTCTGATTTTAACCTCCTCATCTCACAACGGGCCAGAATCCATAACAGCAGTGTATCACACAGCATTGCCTGTTACACTGGTGCTACAGATCCACTAACCCTTAGAAATGTGTGTTTTGTTTGCAACCCTTAACACTACATTTATTTCAATAGAATGGCACAAAGAAGGCGTTGTTTTATTATTATTATTATTATTTGTTTATTTAGCAGACGCCTTTATCCAAGGCGACTTGCAGACTAGGGTGTGTGAACTATGCATCAGCTGCAGAGTCACTTACAATTACGTCTCACCTGAAAGACGGAGCACAAGGAGGTTAAGTGACTTGCTCAGGGTCACACAATGAGTCAATGGCTGAGGTGGGATTTGAACCGATTTCTTTAACCACTGGACCACACAGCCTCCTTATTGTATTGGTTAGGATTTTGAAGTGTGTAATAAACCTATCCATCAGAATTCAAGTATTTTTGGCCAAAATGCCTTGCCTGGAGGTCCTAATTAACACGTGTGCCAGTGAGATTTAATAGAATATATTTCAGATAAAGACATTAAATACAGTAATTGCAACCAGTTTACAAAATGCCCAATTGTGCAGGCAATCCATTAACTAACAAGTTACCCGTAAGACAACAAGTAGTAAATGTATCACAATATCTTAAAAAAAATAACGATTTCAACTTTTCCAGGGTAAACTACAAAAGTTGAGACCTATATCTCTGTATGTCCTTGGATAGCTGAACTTGGTTGAACTTTTGGGTACTGAGCAAAATCATTGGGCTTGAAAGACCATTGGATAGAGTTAGGTCACCCAAACCTACTCTGTTTCTTGTATGTACAGAAATGTAAAGGGTGAGGTCTACCACCAAAGATCTTGTTAATCATACTAAATATGTATAACCATTTACATATTAAATGCACATTCCTTATCCATTGGGTCTCTGTGATAACTAGGGTAGTTTAAAACCCTGCAAAGTGTCTGCACCTATGAGTTATTGGTATATGAATGTATCAATTTAGTTTTCAACATTCTGTTTATGGAATAAAGCATGTCAAAACTACATAAACTAATAATGTGTGTATCACGTGTTACAGTAGCTCCTTGAGCAATATGGCGCTGTTGAAGAATCGTTCGCGTAGCACAAACGTCATTTCCGTTCCCGCCCTGTTTGTTTCTTTGTTGGAGTATGTGTTGCGTTCGGTGCTGTTGACCGTAGTTTTTTTTATTTGTTTTTTTACTTAGTTTAGATTTCAATGGGTAAGAAAGTACGCACGGCACCCGGCCGCAGGCCGATCCTACAGCTTTCCCCACCGGGTCCCCGTAGCATCACCACGGGCGGCAGTAACTCGCGGGAGGAGAACCCGGGATCCACATCCGAAGGTAAATAAAGAAATTAGGCCAAGACAGAAGCCCGGGGATTGGGTTGATGGGAGCGGGGTGGCTGCATCCACAGATGTGGCGCCAGGAGAACGACAGAGTACGCTTGTTTGGAGCAACATGGCATTGTTGTAGTTTGCCTATGCGTTTCATTCGTTTAATATAATTTTTCGGGTCGCGGTTTTATAGCGGGAATGGCGATTTTACCCTTTTTAACGCTTTATTTCCCCTACCTATTATTATTATTATTATTATTATTATTATTATTATTATTATTATTAATAAATATCAAATCAAAACTGACTTTAAATACCTTTCTGTTCAATGGTTTGTTTCTCCGTAAAACTGCACCCAAAGCATGTATACATTCTGTAATTCTGTATTGATTCATGTATACAATTTTATTTTGGTAGGGATGCGAGTACATTGTATTTCAACACATGTTCATGAAAGCCCTCTCCCACTCTATCTTCTTCATTGCAATACGTTTGAGTACAGTACTACTGTACTAGTTAGAGGTTATTCTTTGAACATTCAATGGGGACACTCATGTATTGTAGAGATCAGTATATCGTAAATACCTTGAGGTAAATCTATAATAAACTAGGTTAAAAATGTGTCTAGTTAAAGCGTATTTGTATTTTACCTTTACCGACGTGTATCATGTTCAGAATATGCAATCATTCTTCATTTCCAGTGATGCTTATGTAACTTAAAGTCTTTTTTTAATGTAATTTAGAAAGCTTCAGGTTTCCTTGCCTAATTAGTGAGAGACCCGACTCGCCCGCAAGGGAATCACAGTGATTTTCTGTTTGTATGCTTCCTAGATGAACAGGATGGCACTGGCGATGGACCCATATTTATACAAAGCGCCTCTAAGGATATCATCGTGGAAGCAAAGCCTCCTGCAGTCAAAGCTACAGGTAACTGCATTTCTGTGTGACCAAAACAAAACCATCAGACCATCCCTCTTGCTTTCAATTGGAGCGTTTGTTTCCAAAACTGTGTTCATTGCATTGTTGGATGAGTTGGATGAATAGTATAGCCAAGCCTAGTATAGTATATGAACAGGTTGGCAGTCCTTTGTGAAATAGCATGAAACTTACTGTTGGCAACTACACCGTAAAGCTATTGTTGTGTTGTCTTCATCATAACCCATGCAAGCATCGTGTTACAGGCACTACTTATTAAATCTCAAGACCAAATTATCACAACCACTCGCCATCTCTAGTCACTTTAATGCCTAAGCAGTGTGTATTTTGCAGGCGCCTGTCCCATAGCTGCACTGTGTTCGTAACAACGGTAAGCAGCCCCAGCCAGCAGACCCTTGTTGAGTGAATTATTTTTAAAGATGCTGCTCTTGTCCTGCAGAGGGTTTGTCGTTGCTGGGGGCCTATGAAGACAGCGATGAAGAGGAGAGCCCTGACTCGCAGCCCCAGCCAGCAAAAGCAAACCACAACCAGCCTGGCGACATTGACAGCACACTGGCCAATTTCCTTGCTGTGAGTACATGGACTGCTAGCTCAGCTGTAAACTCGCTTTGTTATTAATTTACTTTTCTCTCACTCCGTTATTATGAAATCATTTTGATTTGCTATGATGGTATTCACAGTTACAGTTCACCACCATATATATTTTTTTCTATTTATCGAGCAGGAAATCGATGCAATCACGACCCAGCCTGCCCAGACCCCAGAGGAATTAACGGCTGATTCTACAGCTCCTCCCCCAACCCCCCCTCGCCCAGAGCCTAAAGACCAGCCCCCCGCCCCGAGCCACACTGCAGCCCCTAACGGAACAGAGGCTGCGACCACAGGGGCGGAGTTTCAGTACGATACCCAGTACTCTCTGTCCGGAGGTGAGTGAGCCCAATAGGATTCACTTTCATGTGGCGTTAGACATCTGGTGTGCTGGATATCATATGCTGGTGTCCATTTCAGCACAGTGTTCTCCACAAACAAGGAGGTATTATGGATAGTGAGTTGATGCACTAATCTAAATCAGGTTTGGGTCACAAGCGACTTTTTTAGCAGTCAGCTGGGTCTAAGGTAGATAGCATCTATCAAGTAGAAAATCTGTAACTTGACACCAAATAGAAAGTCTATGGCTTGAGATGGTCGTATGTTTGTGTTTTTGAACAAGGTTGTGCTTTCTTGTAGTCGGTGTGGAGATGGGACACTGGCAAGAGGTCTGGGATGAGAACTCGGGTTGTTTTTATTACTGGAATACCGAGACCAACGAGGTGACCTGGCAGCTACCCCTGGACCTGGCCCATCAGGTGCAGGGCCTGCAGCACTACACAGACAGGTACCACCTTCTAAATATTACACTGCCAATCAGTCTTGCTATCGAATAAAACATCTGTTTTACAATCTATAGATACGAATGTATTATTCTATTGAGGAAACATTTCAGGTTCAGTAAATCATTTTTCCAAAACAGATTATTGGATACAAAACGCGGTTTTTAAAAATGGATTTTAAATTAAATTATACTATGAGGAAAATGCAAAAAAAAAATCTTAACTGCTGCTGAATTTGATCTCCTTTATCCTCTAGTTCTACCATGGCTGTCAATGGCAGCAGCGCACAGAGTGCTGTGTTTTACCCAGAACAGAACCCAGTGATCTCTACGACTGTGCAGATCACTAAGAAAGAGAGCAAGAAGAAGGTGGGTTCTGAATACTGTTTATTTGCTTTGCTGTTTGTAATATGCATCCTAACTAGGGAAAAGAGTAAGCACATTTCAGTGTGGAATAAGGCTGTGTATCGGTATGGTGGCTGTAAAACAAGTTAATACACCTGGGGTGATATGGAAATGAAAGAGTGTTTCTATTGAGTGATGTACGAAACATTTATAATTTCTCATTTCACTGTTGGACCATGTTTTGAAGGCTTGAATTTAAAGTTCCTTTGACATCATAATTGGGGATGGCTTGTTGCTCTGCAGGAAGTCATGGAGAGTGTTGTAGCATTGACCAGTGAAGAGGAGGAGAGGAGGGGTGTTGCTGCCTCTCTGCTGGCCCCCCTCATCCCGGAGGAAGTGAAGGAGGCCGAGGAGAGGTGGCGGAAGAAAGTTGTGTGCCTGGAGGAGGAGGGGCCTGGCCCTGAGGGGGAGGGGCAGACTGTGGAGCACCCCGCCCCCACTGACGTAGAGACCCGTTCCCACGGCGACCCACGCAGTAATGCCCACTCTGGAGAGAGCTCAGAGGGGGGTGAGAATGAGGAAGAGGAGCCTGAGGAAGATACCCGTGACTTGGAGCTGGCCCTGGAGAGAAAAAAGGCAAGGCAGCTACGACCCTGACACACTCATTCACTCCCAGAGAATCACAAGCTTTAGGGCGTGCCCTGCATGCCTCTGTCCCTACCAAGTTGTAAAACTAGTGAACTAGATCATTCCTTGGTTTCAGTCTTCACTGCATTTACGAATAGTTTAGCCATCTGGGCAGTCCTGTCCAAATGATCGACTCTATGATGCATAGATTCATACATATTGAGAAGGAAAATAGCCTATTCATTTCAGTTGACTGCACAAGCGAAAACGTCACAACTACTTCAGATATGGAAGTAAGACTTCCATGCAATGGGAGTCTTATTGCCATCCCTGCTGTGTGAAACTGCGTGCTGCCTTCTCACTCCTAACCTCAAGTTTCTACCTGCGACAGGTGCTTTATCCACATCTCAAAATGTTTGCTGTCGTTTTAAAATAACAATCCGTATTAACTCTTCCACTAGGCTGAGCTGCGTGCCCTAGAGGAAGGGGACGGCAGCTTGACAGGGTCCAGCCCTCGGTCCGACGTCAGCCACGAGGGCAGCCGCGTGGAGCTGTTGAAAAAGGGGAAGTGGAAGACCACTTTTGTTCGGTCCGCCAGCCCAGATTCCAACAGCCGGAGTTCAGAAAAGACAGGCAGGGATTCCCCAGACCCCCCAGAAGCAGGTAGAGTGCACTGTGACCAGACACATATATACACACACACACACACACACACACGCACGCATGTTATATATTTGTGCACTGGAAATGCGTGTGATCTTCTGTTTAAAGCAATGTGAAATGATTTTATTTAATGAAGGCTTGTTTGATGTTGTAGAAATCTCCTCTGTGTTGGATGTTGCAGCCACTTCAAAGGGAAATGAAAAGGCAGTGGAGGAAGATGAAATGGACACAGAGGCTCTTTCAGAGAAGACCAAACCCAAAGTGGCCCAAAAAGAAGAGGAAGAAAATGTCGACCTTAAGGTAAGGCCTTTTTTGTTCTGCCCATGTAAATGGGGGAGGGGGGGTGGTAGTAATCTGCATTGACTTGTGCTTATGCAAGAAATCCTCCTCTCCTGCATCAGTGACTGTCAGTCACTGGATATCTGAACCTGTCAAACAGTAATTGAAAGGGCATAGTCAGCACGAATGGGAACTACAGACTGTTTGAAGACAAGAGATGTTTATAGCTACCAGCGTGAAGGCTATTTTAACATTTGGGACAGCAGCATAGTTTGCATATCCAGTCCGTGTTGGTATACCTTCTAAATGTTTGTTATTTTTAATGTATTTCCTAACAGTTTCAGATCGGGGAGCTCGCTAACACTCTGACCAGTAAGATGGAGTTTTTGGGAATTAACAAAAAGTCCATATCGAACTTTCAGCTGCTGCTTTTACAAACTGAGGTAAGCATCGAAATGGCATTCATTGTTTTGTTTATTTAAATGGCCAGGCCAGGCTGGCGACCGCATGGCAAATGAATGACCCCTCTGTGTGTGCCCTCCCAGACCCGGATTGCAGACTGGAGGGAAGGATCTCTCGGCGGAAACTATCTGAAGCGGAAGCTTCAAGAAGCAGCCGAACAGATTAAACATTATGAAATTAACGCCACACCTAAAGGCTGGTCCTGCCACTGGGACAGGTACGCTTTCTCTACCTTTTTTACTTTCACCCCCCCATCCCCCACCCCACCGGAACTGTGACATCACCACCACTAACCACTAGAGGATGTGATCTCTGCAAGTTTCATAGACTTAAGTAGAAAAACAGAATCTAAGTTGCTACTGACTTTTTGGACTAGTCTTTAGCATGGAACTATTAAAGATATATGGGCCAGCCTAACCAAATGACCCCCACTCCGACCTTTCCGAAAGCAGACCTCCTTTATTTTGGAGCGCTGTCAGTCGAAGGGTACTGTAGTTCTAGGAAGGTGGTTGCGCGCGCGAGAGACAGCTTTGCGCTTTGCAGGATGATCCTTTGCCAAGAGAAATGATTGACACCCTGACCAACGGGAGGAAGGTTTTCCATGGCGACAGTAACGAGGGAGGCTGGGAATTCTTTCCTGGACGTGCAGGTCAGACCACTTTATTTCATTTATTTTTCTTCTACCATTAATTTGTGTATTCCCATAATGAAATTGTAATCTGCATTCTGCTTTAACTCTTGTTTTCTCTCCTATATACAATGATATATATATATATATATATATATATATATATATATATATATATATATATATATATATATATATATATATATATATATATATATATATATTTTAAATCCTAAAGCCTCATATGTAGGCTCGTGGTTTTTTTTGTTTTAATTCACAGCAACATTTTTTTTTGGGGGGGGTCGGGACGATTTATTGATTTAAATCATCATAATCTGATCAGTGCATCAAAGACATAAAAAAGGGTGAGTCCTAATGTGTCGTCTAGAGGGATAAATTGCACCCCCCCCCCGCTCCGACAGTAAGCAGGTAGGAGATCCAAGTTCTCCTCTGGTCACTGGAATTCCTCTGGGTAACTAAACTAACACACAGGGGGTTGTTCGGGTTACCCTGAGAAATTCCCTTCCCTTTCTCCTCTCAGGCTCACTCCTGACCCCTTGCTGGTGGTAGCACAGTCTACTGCGGCAGCCGGGCGGACTGTAGCCTGGCATGTGCTTAGGCAGGGCTCCCCAGGTTGCTGAGATGCCTTCTGTTTCTGTTTCCTCCCCTCTAGGGATCACAGGCGCTATTTCTATGTTAACGATCACACCAGTGCTTCTCGGTGGGAGTTCCCCGATGTGGAGGAGGAAGGGGATTCGGACGGGAAGGACATGAAAACGGAGCAGGGCTTCAAAGACCAGGGTGATCCCAAGCCACCGGCTGACCTGCTCGGGATCGGGACAGGTCAGATTCCTGGCCTCTTTATTGATCACATAGTTGACGGCCCCAGCCACCCGCGTTTCTCATTGCAATAATGATAGTCGAGGAATAAGGGCAGACCCCTTGGCAGCTGTGGTGGTTTGTCTTTTTTTGACAGTTTTAATCATTTTAGCTTTCCTTATTTCATTAACTTTGTCTTTTAAAACATTTGATATTAATACATCAGGAGCTGCCTTCCTCCGGGGTTTTGAGTTGCTTATCTGTCTACCGTTATAATGGGCATTCATACAAGAACTGTAAGCTAATTAGAAAATCTAATTGAGATCATAGTCCATCTTTCAATTCCAGCAGAGCAATAACCAGTAGAACGTGCAATAGTTGAATCTTGCTTTAGTTGAAATCATGTGCCCAAAAAGTTGTCTTTCCTTTTGGTATAAACCTGATTTCAAATGCATGACTAAGTTGGCATGCACATTTTGAGACAAGTTTTACACAGCTTGGGTAAACTAATCCTTCTTTTAATGCTGCTGTTTTCACAGGACCCACCAATTACATGAGCCTTGCCCCTGTGCCTCCTGGATTGCCGGTGCCAACCTACTGGTCCCTGCCCCTGCCCCAACCCCAACCCCCCCTCCCTCCTGCCTGTGACCCCCCTCTGCCTCCAGACTTGCCACCTCCGCCCCCACCCCCTCCAGAGTCCCCGCCCCCTCCGCCTCCCCCTCCCCCCCCCCCCCTCCCCCGCCTCCGCCTGCCAGCGAGGAGACAGAGATAGAGGAGGTGGAGATGGAGGAAGATGAGGGGGAGCCCCCAGCTCCGGGCACCGAGGATGACTCTGTCCGCAAACCCCTGCTGCCTCCTGTCGCATCCAACTACAAGGTGAGTCTTTGTGTGAACAAGATCAGGGTCCTGTATTATAAACCTCCTGATCTACAAACATTCTTGTACCGCATGTTTTTCACCTTGTGTGATAAGGAGAGGTAATGGTAACACTGTTCCCTAACAAAGCCTGGAAGTAACCAGATATATTCCCTGCTCCATTCTGTATTGTTTTACTTTTTGTTTATTTTTATTTAGAACACAGAGTCTGCCGCTTCCCCCGGTACACCAGCTAAGGCTGTGAAGCGGAAAGCAATGGTTTCCAGTTCAGGGCAGCTACAGAAATCAGCCACTATTGGCAGCAACGCAGTATTGTACAGCCAAGCCGCTGTGGCAGCAGGTAATCTTAATGCACCAGTAAAGCAAACTAACCTCGTAGCCACTTGTACACAACATTTCCATTCTGAATCATGATAGATTACATCATGTGGATTCACAATGCAGAGAATGAAGTACGCTTAAGTTGTATGTTTTCCTGTTCTGTTGAAATAACATAAATGTATTCCTTGTAAAAAGGAATGACTGGTAAGGTTTCATTCACATGCACCACATACCCGTACAATAATCTTACCGAGGATAGGAATTTGACACCTGAGCTGTAGTTGAAGATCACTGTAACTGTGTGAAACGGATGTCAGATTTGTGTGCTTGTGTGTGTCTGCAGCCCCGGTGGTTGTTCCTCCAGTTTTCTGGGGAGTCTCGGCTGTGGTTGCTCCTGTCCCTCCAACAGAGACTGTGATGGCAGCGGGACCGACTCCACCACTTCAGCCAGCCCCGAGCCGACCCCCAGCCTCCAGCAGCGCCGACCAGCCTGCAGTGAAAACACAGCCAGCGGAGAAATCCAAGAAACTGAAAAAGGACAAGGTGAGTGCTTGTGTGCTTGAAGACAGCTAGGGCACCTGCAGCGGGGCTTCATTTGAAGACTCCCATTGCACTGAATTTCAATTTGTGGTTTTAATGTGAATTTAGAAGAAAGGTAGACCAATGTTTCGGCTGTAGTACCGCATTCAGTGTACTTATAGATGTGCTTAGTTTCTTATTTTCATCCAGTCTGAAAACTTTCCCAATGTATCCCCACTCCCCAGGCAAAGAAGAGTAAGACTAAGATGCCGTCTCTGGTTCAGAAATGGCAGAGTATTCAGCGCGAGCTGGACGACGAGGAGAACTCAAGCTCCAGCGATGAGGATCACACCGTGCTCAACCACAAGCGCATAGAGGAGTGGAAGCAGCAGCAGCTTGTCACGTAGGTCCCCTGTGTGTCACACTGCACAAACCCGGGCATGGTGTGCTGATTACCTCAGCAGCACAGGATACTGTTGTAGCAATTCTACACCCAGCGGAAAGTACTTGCAAAATACTTTCATTTTCTATCCAGTTTGTGGTGTTGTCTATTGTGTACCATAAACAACCCCTATGCATTAAACTGTAGATAATACTGTAAAGCATGCAGTTACAGCCTTTGTTATCAGTTAAAAAATGATTATTCAAATGCACTATACTTTATTGTTTCAAAAACTTACAGGCATTGAAACAATCTTTTGAATCGTTTAATGCATCTTTTGAATTGATAATTGCATACAGTTTGTGTAACATTTGATCACTTGAGAGGGCACTTAAGGGTGTTTTAAAGATGTTTTTAACTAGCTATCTCTAACCAAGCAAGTGTTTTGCAAAGTGACTAACTTTTTTTTTTTTTCTTCTTTCTTTCTCCTCCAGTGGTAAAGCAGGAAAAAGTGCAAACTTTGAAGCCCTTCCTGAGGATTGGAGAGACAGACTGAAGAGGAGAAAACTGACTCAGAGCACATAGTGTTGTCTGCATCACTTTTGATACTCTGTTCTGTAAAACAAAAACTTTGTAACTTTTTTTTAAAGATGGATATCATAATTTAGCAGTGGAGGCTTAATGGTTAAAACAGTGGCAGTCGGGTTGCATTTTGCTCTGGTTCCTCTTTTTTTATTAAATGTTTTATTTTACACAAAGTGCAAAGCAAAGAGGAAAAGACAGCTCCTGCTTTATTACTCCGATTCAGTTGCATCAGCAGGGCTGTATCAAAGCTTACATTGCCAGTTTTGCTTCTGCAATAGTCACTGTGCCATTGAGAGAGCCTTTCTCTGCACTACAGCTTTTAATTCAGTTGCCACATTTGTATTTAACAGATAAGATGGTTCAGGTGAGTCGACCGCATGGCCTTTTCAATTATTTGGCCTGATACAAGAGAACTGATCTGGAGTACTTTGTGCTGCTTCATGTTTACTGATGTCTTGCGGTTCGTCATGTGGTGTTAGTTTAGTTTAATGCATCATTGTTCCCGTTTCTTTGCCTTGCTGTAGCCTTTTTTTTCAACAGAATAGGTTTGTGTTGAAGCCCATTCAGGTCAAACAACAGTGTCTGACACAGAGATAGGACTTGAAGGCAGGAATTCCTGGCTGTTTCAGATGTAATTATATAAACTATTACTGTTTCACCTACGATAAAAGCAGTCTGTTTTCTAGTCAAAGTAAAAATGCAACCCTGTGTTTATTTTAGAAGTGTTATTTTCAGATGTCATTTTTGCCACTGTAAACATAAGCGCAATGGCTTGTATTTGTATTCATGAGAATGTGTAAACTCCTGAAGGGTAGGGGCTTTAGAAACCAATGTGGTTGAGGGCAGACTTTTTGAATAATAATAATAATAATAATAATAAAAAACCTTTGTACATTTTGTATATAGCTATAAAATAAAATCTTTTTTAACAAATTGCAAGTCATGACTTCATTGTAAACACCAGCTGATGTATTGTGTGTAAATTTATTCTGATGGATGACTGTATGGCTGAGTGTTTTAAAAGATGTATTAAAATGTGAAAGACAGTAGTAACTTTGGTTTGCTATGTTGATGTAGTTCTTACAATGCACAGAGGATGGCAGTGCTGAGCTATCAAGGAAGCAGGCAGACAACTCCCTAGAATAAAATACAGTAGTCGCATTCTGGGTCCAAGTTACCCGAACACCGCTTTTATTTTGGGATAGGGAACCCGACTCTGCAATTTAGTTAAGTCACCCCTTCCAATAAGGCATGAACCTAAACATTACCCAATAAAAGAATATAATAAGTTTAAGGGTTTTTTTCCCATTTTATTTTTCTGCATTGCATAAAGTATTAAATGTACATGATTTCCATTACATGAAATATTAAAACGTCATGCTTTTTTAAAAAAAAGATTAAATATAATTAAGTGATGTGTTGAAATTATTGGCAGCTCACCAATAAAACAGCTGAGAATAGCAGTGTGCCGAAATAAGAACTAAATAAATATTTTAAAAAGCCATTTCTTATGCGTGTTTGTATTGATAAATGCATATTTATCCTATTTTGATCATAGAGGCAGTCTTGTTATGTATGAGTAAAGTCTGTTGTGGAGCTCTGCGCCCTGGGTAACCTAGAGACGGCGTTCTGACGTCAGTTGCCTAGCAACAGACACCAGAACGGCACGATGTTCTGGAGCGAGTGATTTTGGACTAAACACATTCATACACTGAGATTTACGTCGAGATTTTTTTTACAGTGAGTATTGAACAGCTTATTGCATTATACACAGTGATCACAGTGCACTTGTTTATTTATGGTGCAGATAATATTTCTAACCGCAACCGTCAGCAAGATATGGATGTAACTTAGTGCATTAATAATATGCATATGTATATATATATATATATATATATATATATATATATATATATATATATATATATATATATATAATTTCTGTACGGTAAAATAGGAGATTATGATCTGAATATCCTTGAAAAACGGCTTTTATGCACTTCTATTTAGATCCCCCCATTGCAATAAACCGGTAACGGACCAATGCTGCAAAAACTAAAGCGTGAAAAAACATGTGTACAATTTCAATTCTATTCTCCTAACATTAGAAAACAATGCCACGCTTTTCGCAGGGATGTATATGTTACTTGCATATGTTGGAAGTGTATAGTGTAGATAACGCAGGGGCCTTGTCTACAGTGTATTCGCAACTACGACAATAAATAAACACGATAGAAATTACTTTTCTCGCAGTACCGCCAGTCCTGGGAACATTGCAACAACGTGGCATTTTGAGCAAACATATATTGCATTTTCTACTAGACTTTAAGGGGGGTTCAAGGACTGGTTTTGTGGTGTTCTTGCAAAACCACTGACTGAGCGTGTAAACAAACTAGCGGAAGTCTTGTCTAGGACACCAAGGATGTATTTTGTAGCGTGGAAAAACTGAACGTGATTTTTGGACACTGCCTGTAGCTTTAAGATACTGGCCTGCCATACTGGAAGAGTAAACAGCTTGTTTTGTTTTGTGTTTGTTTGTTTCTTCTACTGTTAAGGGTAACATGTGTCCAGCAATGGAGACTGACCCTGAAACTGAGGTGAGTATATAGCAAGAGAGAGCGCCGCCCCCAATGGGAAATAAAGGCTTGCCGACCGAAACCGATCAATTCACAATCACTGCGGTCGAGAACGACGTCATCGGAGTGTGATCAAGCTTTTGATTGTTTTTGATGATTTGCTGAGGCACGTTTTAAGTTCGTTTTCAAGAGAGGCACTTTCTGCCTACAGTAACACCACAAATATGACGCGCTTCAAAATACAGCCACTTTAACTAGACTGCAGCTGCAGTTCAACTTGGCCTTTTGTTATACAAAATGATAGGAATGAGAGTATTGTTGTTTTTTTTTTGCCAATCACATGTTGTTATCTAGGAAATCTTTGTAATGAGTAACTGCATTTACATGTAGGCAATGTGCCTAAGTATTTTAGTTCTATCTAGAAGATACTTAACTGCTTACACAACCACTCTGATTTTGTTAATAACTCTATTTTAGGTTTTTTATGACCCCTATGAGAGCTTCATGCAACACCACCTTCAACACTATGGGCTTTTCACTGGTAAGGGATACTGTGGACTGGGGCAGTGTAGTGCTGTGGCTACCTATCACCATACACAATCTCTGTATCACAAAACGTGCTGTGTGAGTGAATAGTTGTCCTGATTCATTGATGCCCTTGTGAATCGTACCGCCCCTAAAATTTAATTTTTTAATTATTGATAGGAAAGAGCTCTGGGTACCAGAAAAGTTTTCACTACATCGTGTCAGAAAACAGCTCTCCGGACAGCAATGACTCTGACGTCGAATGTGATCACAAGGAAGGACAGAAGAAAACACCCTGTAAGCAAACGATAAATGCTGTGGTACATAATCTAGTCAACAGATACATTTCAAGACATTTGTTGATGGCTGATGCATAAAAGATGCTTATTCATCCAGCTTTATCTTCTGCGATTGTGTAGTTTTTTGATCCCAGAGAAAGCTTCATGTTGGTATGTTGATAATAGGCTATGGAAATGGTACCCCCATTCATACCTACAGAAAAGATAGATATGTGTTTTTAGTCTAGGTTATGGGTGATACATTTCCGTTGTGGCCCCTCTAACCTTATAGAAGCCTTTTTAAGAAGTACCAAATAGCAACACAGTAATGCAGGTGAAATGCTTTTATTTTATGTTATTTAACTGTGAACAAAGTGACCACAAAATCTAGTTATCTTTATGACAGTTTTTGCTTTGTTTTTTAGCATTTGTTTCAAGCCACGATAAGGTTAGCAGCACCGTAACTCTTTTCAATTGCGTTTAACTTAGTATGTCTGCATGTGCCCTTTCTCTCTCCCCCAGATTCTCTTGTGCTGGAGCAAGCCCTGCTGAGGACAAGGCAGCTTGTGTTTGATTTCCACGGGGGCAAGCAGGTTCCACGATTACGAGAGCCACGCAGTCTGTTCGCCATTCCGACCAGGAGCGGCCCGCTGCAGCCCGTCCATTGGCCAATCGAGTGTGAGGTCATCAAGGACAAAATAGAACACATAGGTAACGGAGTGCATGGGCTTGTGGACTGACCACGTCATGAACATGCAGGGTGTTATATTATTTAAGAACAACTCCCCCTAAATCTGACCAAAGGAATGTGGTCGGTCTGAAATGACCCAGTACTTCAAAAGTTCAAATATATAACAAAGATGTATTAGGAACACTATATAAAAACTTTGGTAAAGTGATGCAGTTTATTGAATTCAGAATAGCTGGATGAATAAAGAAAGGATTCAGTTGTTATATTTTCATTGTAGCTTAAGGTGCATCATGTTTTCTGTGAAGTTTATTTGTTTGGGTTCTATAGCTAAGAAACGGTTCAATTAATACTGTTATATACGCAGAAAAAAAGAAGTATGATTCTTTTCACAACATTGTTCACAAAGTAAATAGATGCTGGTAGATCATACAGAGTAACACCATTTTGTAATGAAAGCAAAACGAAAACAAAACAGCAAGGTGCTGCATAGTGTACAGTAGTGTATTTAAGAAGAAGCTTTTTTTCCCCCTTTGTGCTAATGATTAAGAAACTGTGTCAGGATGTGTCACATGCATTTCATTTGAGCTTGCTTCCCTTTCCAGAATGGGTGCCACCAGAGCCGGAGGAGTTTTACCACCTTACTGGCTATGAGCGAACCCCAATGTGTGTGGGAGATGACAGAGGCAATGATGTTTACTCCATAGACTCAGGTACTGTATACTCATTAATAAAAAGCTACTACAGCTTGGTACTACTACAGCCACACTAGTACTGTACTACTTAAGTCAAGTTCCAAGGCTTTGTAGTAACTTTATTTATTTATTTTTAAAGTGGCATGGTACTGAATTACAAATGTAATTCAACAGTAAACAAGAGTGAATTTCCAATTTTGTCTGAGTTGGTAGAAATGCGTTTTTTTTTTTTTTATGGAAAGCTGCAGTACAGTTTATATTCACGATGGCTTCATGTTGCCTGGCACGTTCTCTGATTTATCAGGAAGAGGCACAGTCCGAAATGCAATAAACAGGGCTAGTGAGGTGTGTGCTTTAAACTGTGTCACTGTGTTTGAATAGAAAGACATCACGGATTGGTTGCTATGCTGACTTTCCTCTGGTGAGTCTGTGACAACAAAAAATAAGCTTTGTTTCAATCATCAGTCATTTCTTTACATATTTGCTTAAGGTAAAGCTGCATTCAATGTCTTTGTAATAAAGTTAACATAGTTTTAGATTTAGGAACTGAAGTCTCCTGCTGAACAAGGCCCAATAACCATACAGCCTGTATAGCAAAACAGAGGATCGGTATAGATATCTGTGTTTGAAATGAATTAAATTTTAGACCTTTTTGCTAACGCAGTGCTGTGTGCTCCAGTATCTGGAAGTCTGATTGAATGGGGCCATAAAATCAGTAAATAACACTGTCCATAAAGCGCTTCAGTATTTATTGATTGAATCCACCCTGCAGCGCAGTTAAGAAACTGGCTTTGAATAACCATTCCCTGTTTTACAGCCATGAAGAGTTTTTATTTTACTTTTTCCCGTATTGGAGGCTGCCGAGGACCAATTAAGGAAGCCGTCTGTCCGAAGGGAAAGGACGACAGCAGTCTGGTGTTTGAGTCCAGGTTCGAGAGTGGGAACCTGCAGAAGGCAGTGCGGGTGTAAGTGCACTTCTCACAGAAACACAAACCCAGCACTTCCTGACAACTTCTGCATGCAATGCTTTCGTTAACGATAAAGAGGGTTGTTTGGCCATTGCAAAAGCGTGTCTTGCATTGTCAACTAAACAGTTAACTTTACTTAAAAAAAAAAAAAAGTGAGAAAGTTAGTAATGTGATCCAGGTGTTATGACATATGTTGTTAAGAAATCTTATTATCTATCGTTAACTTTTTCTTATCTATGGTTAACTTTCATAACGTACTCATGGAGACCAGTTTTCTTTCGTTCTTTCTTTCGTTCTTTCTTTCTTTCTTTCTTTCTCACATTTTGCACAGCAGGGGTCAGCACGACTACGAGCTGACGCTCCGGACTGACCTCTACACCAAAAAACACACGCAGTGGTACTACTTCCGGGTCCAGAACATGAAGCCAGGGACGACTTACAGGTTTACTATCGTCAACCTGATGAAATCCAACAGCCTGTACAACCTGGGCTTGAAGCCGCTGCTGTACTCTGAGCGGGAGGCCCATATCAAGAAGGTGGGCTGGAAGAGGACTGGCAGCAACATCAAATACTACAAGAACCAGAGCGGGCAAGGCGGGCAGGACCTGTACTCCCTGACGTGGACCTGCCAGTTCCCTCACGAAAACGACACCTGTTATTTTGCACACTGCTACCCCTACACCTACTCAGACCTGCAGCGCTACCTCGCAGAAGTTTCCAGCGACCCTTTGAAGTCCCAGTACTGCAAGTTTCGGGTGCTGTGCCGGAGCCTGGCCGGCAATGTGGTATACATCCTGAACATCACGTCGCCGTCCTCGCCCCAGCATGCCAATGCGGTGAAGAAGGCGGTGGTGGTCACCGCCCGGGTGCACCCGGGAGAGACCAACAGCTCGTGGATGATGAAGGGCTTCTTGGATTTCATCCTGGGCAGCTCGAATGACGCCCAGCTCTTGCGGGACATGTTTGTATTTAAGGTGGTCCCCATGCTGAACCCGGACGGCGTGATCGTGGGGAACTATCGGTGCTCACTAGCCGGGAGGGACCTTAACAGGAACTACAAGACAGTCCTGCGTGAATCTTTCCCTTGTGTCTGGCACACCAGGAACATGGTGAAGAGGTGTGGATGCTTTATACAGCTTTAGACAGTTTTCCCATCAGCCAGCCTATACAAGAATAAGATATGCAATAAAAAGGCATGTAGACCTAAATAACAAGCACATTTTGATTTTAAGGTTATCCAGTATAGAATTCCGTAGGTAGTTTCTCCTATCTTAAACACTGAAATTTCTCCTGATACAAGAATGTATTCAACATGACTGCTGGTCATGGTACAGCTGAGGTTGACTGATTTTGTTTCTGGCAGGCTAGTTGCTGAAAAAGAGGTTGTTCTCTACTGCGACTTCCACGGGCACAGCAGAAAGAACAACGTCTTCATGTATGGATGCGACAGTAAAAATGCCCCCTCACTGCGGCTTCACGAGCGAGTCTTCCCACTCATGCTGAGTAAAAATGCAGCGGACAAGGTAAGAGGCACGTGTTACTGTGAGCAAGCAAAGCAACGAGGGACTGACTTTAATTTCAGTAGTCTAGTTACAATGCTTTACCTTTCGTATTTAGTGCTGAAACAATTGTTATCCCCTCAACTGGCAACTGTTTTATGAAGTGCAAAATAAAAGTACTGCACATTTCATAGGGAAAGTCACACTTCCCTCTGTGCTAGGTTGTTTCCCAAAGTATCCATCTGATGGCGGTGGTATCTTTTGCAGTACGTAGCAAAATTAAATAATTGTTTATTTATTTATTTATTTTTTAATACACTTTCTTACCAAAGTACTGTTGGTCCGATCAGGCTCACAGGCAAACCTGTATTCTTTGAGCTGGGTATATATCGCACAGACGCTTCATAGTTTAGTCCTCTTCATTGTTTGATTCATGCTTTTCAGTTCTCCTTCAAGAGCTGCAAGTTCAGAGCTCAGAAGAGTAAAGAAGGCACAGGGAGGATTGTGATGTGGAGGATGGGAATCCCCAACAGTTACACCATGGAGTCAACCTTCTGCGGATCCACTCTAGGTAAGTAAGAACTCTATAAGCAAGTTCAGTAAAAACAAAAACGATAAAACAACTTTGCATGAAAGCAGGGAGCCAAATGCTCTTTTGCATGCAACATTTCAAGCATTTCCTTTTCACCAGGTGGTAGAAAGGGCACCCATTTCAGTACAGAGGACTTGAAATCACTGGGGTATCACTTCTGTGACACACTGCTGGACTACTGTGATCCCGATCCATCCAAGGTGAGGGTTTGGCCGTTTAGCACTTATTAACAACTAGGTTTATAAACTGTAGGGATGCGGTACTGAGATTTACTGTTCTATTCAAATGCCCCTTGTTACTCTTTGTAAGTGATCTTACTGTAAGTGTGGCAAATGAATGGCTGCTTGTATGAACACAAGCACTCAGTGCTGTTTAGGAATATCCTCTTCTGCGGAGTGCTGTTCAGTTCCTTGGTTTGCTTGTCCTGACATGCCTCTGGTTACTGGCTCCCCTCCTACCTCTGAGTTTTGGGCTCTTCCCTGCTGCAGTTCAGCCAGTGTGTGATCGAGCTCCGGGAGATGCTGCAGGAGGATCTGCGCTTGAAACTGCAGAGACTCGGCAGGGAGATCGATTCCAACGCCAGTCTGAGTGACATCTCCTTGTCTGACATTGAGTCCAGGTCAGTACTTTCCCAGCATTTCACTCCTTATATAACTCTCTCAAGAGAGCATGTGTGTTTTAACTATTGGCACATCGTCGTCCTCACCGTTTTGTGTTTTCGTTTTATTTATTAATGCCCGCAGTCAAAAGGAAAGGAATACAGACTGGTAAGAATAGAATAGAAAAAGTGTGAGGATTCTTCGTATGAATTAATTCACTGAAGCTCCTTCGCTTTTTATCTGAGCAATGCTCATCATAGCGACTCTGTTAATGTGTTTTCACAGCACAAGCGGTTCCAACAGCACAGAGTCGGATGGTCTCCCTATGCATTTAATTAGCCTTTGTCACCAGGTAAGTTTGTTCATTTTAAGTAGTGGCATGGTGAGGTTTATTGCTCATACACACCCTTAAAGTGAGTTGAGCTGAAAGCTGTGAATGAATGTAAGTGATCTCTTCTAATTCAGGGGGGCACCTGCAGAATATATTTGATATGCCTTTAGTTTGTAGTTTGAATGATGTTCAAGGGTTTCTGTAAAGAGTCTAACATTGCCTTGGCAGAGCTAGCTGCATTCACCCTAACCCTTTAAAAAATGTTCAGCCAGTATAAACTTATCTATAATATCACCAACTGACTTTTTTTAGAAACTGTTTTTATGTATTTGCTGACATGGCGTCAAATGAAAGAATAGATTGTAATCATCTTTATAATTTACTGTACAGTTTATTCGACCTGTTAAATGAATATATTTGTGAGTAACCTATTGTAATGCAGTTTAAACAGAAGAAAAAACTCCTGAGAACAAGGAAGGAGAGGAACAAGTTGCGTCAGGAGCGTGACCGCTTACAAAAAACTGTGAGAAATGATAACAACAATGAAAACACCACTAGAACTGCTACGGTAAGCACGCACAATTCACTGTATTAAAGACTGTGAGAACTGGGAATTATCCACATTTGTAAATGGAAGAATCCCTGATCTGCAAAGTAATCATTTGTGTGTATTGTTGTGTGTAACTGGTGCATTTCTAGGAGACTAGTAAGAAAGTACAGAATGTGACCCAAGAGAAACCAGGGGGAGGAAACAGCCAGGAGAAAAAGAGCGAGAAGGTAATGCATATAAAGGGTTAATAAACTGTGGCATGGCGGTGCACAGTAATTAAAAAGGTTTACCATTATAAATGTGCACTGTAATGTTTCAGTGTACCATGCTTCCCCCATGCTTCTAGTATTTCTTGAACTAACTGATCTGAAGCTCAGAATTCCTGTGCTAATCAAGTAATCCCTGTCTGATGACAATGCTTGTTTTATTTAGAGATACAACCATAAAGAACGCTCTTCCACAGTACGTGCTTGGATTCCACATCCATCCACTGGAATCGCCATAATCGGGGATAACAGTCTGTTGGAAAGCAACCAAGAAAAGGTAGATCATTTTGAAACAATTGCGTGGTTCTATCCAGTATAGGCAAACCCTTGTCTCAGTCCTATAAAGTGTGATGCTCTGAACTTTCAACTCTATCTGCCCTGACCATAGGATCATACAAAGTATAGAACAGGTGGAGCCAACAGAGTTAAAAATCTAAAACATTTCAATCATAAAGCTATTCAAATGGATATTCACTCTTTCAGAATAAGGTTTCCAGTAAGAAATGAATTAACGTTGTTAATTGTTCTCTTTGATACAGTATACGTATTTGGAATCGGTGACTTCTGCCTATCTTCGTAGTGGCGTGCTGCCCAAAGCTTTACTACAGACTGATGCAGGTACTTACAACAAAAACCTTTCTAACGTTAAGTATGGAGAGTAATCTAACAAGTCAGGCTTTATGTCTACCTTATAAATATAAATGTTGGCTGGCATTTCTGTTGCTGTTTTTCACTTCACATATGCACCTGCTATCTTTTTCTTTGAGTAGGTGAGTATCAGCTTTCATTTTCTAATATATAATTAAGAATAATTAAACAGCATAGCTCAGAGTAATGTAATGCAATTTCCATGTTACATCAACTGACTGATACAAGCCATCTGATACTAATATGACTGTATCAAATGTATCTTCACATGCCTGCAGTAGAACTTTTGTCTGGCGATTTATGTATGTATTTATTTTATTTTTTTATCAACCCCTTCCCATCATTTAGAAGAGTTTGAATGGAGTGGGCAGCACAGTGTTCCCGTGTCACACCACCATGTGAGCAGGCAGCGACGAACACTCCCCATGAGGTCGATCCAGCAGCATGGCTTGGGCTTGCTCAGCAAGGAGGGGTCCTGCCCAATCAGGCTGCACCCCTGTCCATTTGACTCCCTGCTGCTGGACACATTGACACAGCCTGATTTCAAGAGAGGTACGGCTTCAGGAGCGAGCTCCTGTTTCCTGAAGTACAGTGGTCTCTTGAGATCGGGGTTAGAGGTCTATTTTCAGTTCAGCCCTCTTAGGTTTATTAAGTGTTAATGTTGTTTATTTCTGGGATCATCTGTAAAACTGACTTTCAAAAAGGATATTTGAGTGCAGCAGCCACGCAGGACTGCTTTCTCCTGTGCACATGCAGTGCAACAGCAGAGCTGGCCCAAAACAGGGTTCGGATCGTGAAGCTTTTTCAAATTTGTAACTGTTTTATTGTTTCTTTATTAGGAATATCCGCTTCTAGTGGAGATTTCTCTTTACACAGGTAACCATTTAAACTCTGTATCAGCCTCCAATGCTGTATTTGTTTTATTGTTATATATATATATATATTACTTTTAATTTCAGAGTAGATCAGCATCTTCTTACTAACCCATGATGTTGTAGTTTGAGATAAGATGAAGCATACAAGTGTCTGTTTACACATATAAAAGATTGCCAAGGTAAAATAGTTGCATAAGAATTTTGCAGCTTTACCATACCTTTCCATTCTCACACTTCACATTTACCCATGTGAAACATGCTGTTGTCTTACCATTCTTGTCTGTTCTTTTACTATTCTTATATGCTTTTAAAACTGCATGATTTACGGGATTTTATCTTATTTTATTTACATCTTAATCCTGTTTCCTTATTCTGAACCTGTACAGATCTTCCACTCTTCGGTCAAGTACGGTATTGCAAAGCAAGGTGGTTCCTGGTGTTCCAACATTCAACAGGCTGCTTGTCTTCAGGTCATCACATTCCTTAGGGACGTTGGCCTCCAGCCAAGGGTCAGCTCAGGAACCACAGATGCAGCCGTCCAGTGGAGCTACCAGCTGTAGCTCAGAGACCATTGAAACTGGCATGAGGATGAAGCTAAAACCTGGCATTGCAGGTACTTTTACAAAACAATAAAAATGCACTTATTCCATTCACTTTAGAGGTCTCAGCATCTCACATTATTTTATATAGGGTAGCAGTATGGAGTAGTGGTTAGGGCTCTGGACTCTTGAACGGAGGGTTGAGGGTTCAATCCCAGGTGGGGGACACTGCTGCTGTACCCTTGAGCAAGGTACTTTACCTAGATTGCTCCAGTAAAAACCCAACTATATAAATGGGTAATTGTATGTAAAAATAATGTGATATCTTGTAACAATTGTAAGTCGCCCTGGATAAGGGCGTCTAGAAATAAATAATTATTATTTTGAATCAAAATACATTTTATTGTTTGACAACCGTTAAATATTTAACCTTTTTTCCCCCCTACAAGACTTTCCTTCTATGGAAGAAACGAGTAATGACAGAGGACCTCCTAAGGACGCCCACTGTTTCCTCCCTGGTTTGAAAAACCTGCATAGGGAAATGTAAGGATAACATTAAAACCAATCATTCTACCTATAAATCCTTTACATTTACTTGCATTTATATATATCATTACGCTGCTTTTGCTGTGAAAGTAACAAAACACTTTCCAATTATCAAAATGAAACATTTAGGACAGGAATTGAATTTTAAAAAATGACTTGTTTGTATTCTAATTTGTGTAATATTTTGCATGCATGGGTGTGCTAACCCTGTCATGCCTTGTTACTTAGAAAGATCACTGGGTCTTACAGAAATTGCAGATTTTTGCATTGAATTGTTAATAATGTCACATGCCTTATATTTCCACAGGCCTTTCAAATCCATCTCTGAAGAAAAAGCTAATTTCAGTCCCTTGACAAACTCTTTCTCTCTCAGGCCTCAGAACGAACTGCAAAGGGAAAAACTGCAGAAACTACAAAAAATGACTTTGACAACAGCAGGAAAGCTCCCCCCTCGGAGAGGAATAAAGAGCAAACCAGCTGAAGCTCATGGCATGGGACAAGAGAATGGGGTGGGGAAACAGGGCAGGGCAGGAAAGCTGCAAGGCCCCGTTTCAGGTGACCCAGAAGATCTTGCTCCAACAAACAGCAGACAAAGCTCCTTGCTCGAAACTCTTAAACTGAAACTGTCATCTGTCAACCTGAGGGATGAATGTGATTAGAAATTTGAATCTGGAAGGTTTTAGGTTAGAGCTGGATTCTGTTGAGTCTTTGACAGGCTGCTCTCTTGTAAACTGCAGGTGCTAAGACTACATTTTAAATTCCAATAGCTTTGAACAGGGCTCGATGAAAGTTAACATTTAAAATGCAGGTAATCATATATTGACTTGAATTGTTCAAAATTACTGGGCCAATTGTTTATTTATTTTTGTATTTATAACGTTTTGCCAATTTAACCATTGAATGTTCTTTCATTTAATATATTTTGTACTGGCAAGTTTTATTTTAGCCGACAGCAGAACCTCACATTGATTTTATGGTAAATGCATTTAAGGCCTGAAATATGTACTGAAACAGTTTTGTGTTATGTTTACCCAATTATCTAGCAGTAACTTATGACTGCAGTGTTTATATTATATTGTGTTTTTGTGTGCTGAAAAATAAAGAAAACAATACTGTGTGTATTTTTAAAAATACAATAGCGTTACAAAAAACTAGCAGCTGTGCCTTCTTTCAACTCTGCAACACTGACCTACTTCCTACTTAAGTGTAGGTGGCTATGAGAAGGTATGCTTACTGAACCCTCACATAAAATACCTAGTAATTAAGATAATCTGGTGACAGGTATTATTAAAACACAAATGATTTGATTTAAACCACTGCCTAGATTAAAAGAACACTCAAATAATTTGCTCATGAGTTTATATTTATTTGCCTAATACACACATCCCTCCAAATACGTTGCAAGTATAGTACAGTCCCTTGTGATAGTTTTAATATTTAACGCACCAGTAATAGAATTTAATATTGTAACATTTTCAAATAAACATGGCTAATATGTTAAGTAACTCACTCCAACAATAACTAAACAAAGAAAGAAACTTCAGGTCACAAGCTCAAAAGAAAACCTTCCTCAATTTTATTACCGTCCAGCTATATGGCTTTATTTGGGGGGCTCTTTCTGGGCTAGGCAAGAACGTGGTGCGTCGCTCAGCCCCAGGAGGGCTCTCTGTACCTCGGTATCGTTCTTACGCCATTGCTTTTCCTTTGGCTCTGTCTCCACCGGGCAAGACTTCATAGGTCCACGACATCTGCGTCTCTTATCATAGTGCATGTATTGAGGGTTTGGTGTGGCAAGAGTCAAACACTCCAGGAACAGCCGGTCACACTCGCAGGCCTCCCGGCCGCAGACGTTTTCGCTTTTGCATTCAGTCCGGCCTTGGATGCACTTGTACTTGTAAGGCATTAACTTCACCCTGTAGCCGCACTTGAGCCTACCTCGGGCATTTGCATAGCAGCAGTCATGCTTAAAGCAGCAGTCATCGTAAAAGTCCATCGCGTCGCCGTACCCCCCAGCTCCACAATAGCACCCATAGCCATTTAGATCGTTCAAGGTGATGTTAACGCTCTTCCTGTAGCACAAAAAAGTCGAGCCCAGGTCTAAAAGACTTCGCTCTTTGCGGACCAGGCGCCGACTTGACGGCTTCACCAGCGAGAAATCCAAACCGATAAGGGCGGCGAAGAATAGGACGACCCAGAAAACACGTTTCATACTTGATGTTGTGTACCAGTTTTAAACAGTTTTCTTAGTTGTGTGTTATTTTTAATCGCCGTTTTGTTATTCCTCTTGGTTTTTCTGCTGTTGTTTGTGATCAATCTGTCCTTAATAGTTTACGCCAATATACAACTAATAAACAGTCTATATTTCCGTGTATATTTCCCCTTTTCAATGTCGTTTTCTTTGAGTTGTGACTTGCACCAGTCAGTCTATAGTTCGTTGAATTTCTTATTGGTTTCCAACTGATTAAAGGTTCAAATGTTGTTTTTTAAACCCCAACGTTCTTAAACGGAAACGTCCCTGTTGTCTGTTTTGTATAATAATAAGATATGGTTGCCAACTGGTCACTAAACCACAAATGAATTGACTTTATTGACCATGTAAAGTGAGTGTGAATTGCGTGAAATGGCGCTAAAGTAATTTAATTGTTTTGCTAACTACCGGTAGTTACCAAAAACACACACCTGTCTGGGGGAGAGAATTACTTACGAGGATCGTTAATTTATATATTTATTTATTTATTTATAGCAGACGCTCTTATCCACGACGACAAGTTACAAAAAATGATCACATTACAGACTTATATAGCTTGCTGATTTGCTGTATTTCTGTGTCTGATTGGGCGGGATTAAATAAATAGAAACTTAACCACAAGGTTAAACGAGAAAGGGTGCGGGTGAGTATAACGACTGAATTGCAGTTTGATTGACAGATGTTATTTACCATAGGCTACACAATTTCAAGCAATACGCTTTTATTACATGTTGTTTTATGATGCTGTCCGGATAGGACCGCAATGAGGCTGTGTGAGGTCCAGTGGTTAAAGAAAAGGGCTTGTAACCAGGAGGTCCCCGGTTCAAATCCCACCTCAGCCACTGACTCATTGTGTGACCCTGAGCAAGTCACTTCACCTCCTTGTGCTCCGTCTTTCAGGTGAGACGTTGTTGTAAGTGACTCTGCAGCTGATGCATAGTTCACACACCCTAGCCTCTGTAAGTCGCCTTGGATAAAGGCGTCTGCTAAATAAACAAATAATAATAATTAAACACATTTCCTGAAGCCGCTCACGCAATTCACACTCACTTACTTGTCGATTTAAAATCGATTCATTTGTGGTTTAGAGGTGAGTAAAAAAAAAGACCTGAGCGTCCAGGTGTCATGAAAGTGTCTTAAATTCGCCCTGATTGGTCGGACTGTATAGGGACGTCACGCCACCAGCCTAGTCGCCACGCCCCTATTTTTGGGGGGAGCTGTCCAAGAATATTTTCTTGCAGGCAAATAAAACATGATAATACTGTGAAATGTGTCAGAATGTATGCAACAGTGTTCACTGCGGTGAATTCAGATTCATGCGCCTGTTTCCTCTGGACACTATTTCACTACATATTTCATGTGGCTTAGATATGAAACAGCGTCTGCTCTCCACAGCGGACAGCTTGCATCCCATCATAATAGACACTAATCACAAACTGAAACTTTCACAATATAGGCGATCACAAAAATAGGTAAGCAGTCATTATACTCAATTGAAGTTTTCTTGGCTACCACGCGAGGTGTTTGTTTTATTATGTTAAATGTCCTCTTGGTCCATACATTCTCTTAAACACTTCTTTCGCGCTTGGGAACATTTTTGGACAGTCCATCATGGGACCCGGACACAACCTGCTTTTATCGTAGAAATAATAACTGCTGTTTGATTTAACGTGAGACAGACACTCCGCGAACTGCTTGTCACACTCACAAGACATCCGGCTGCAAACGCTTTTACCGGTACACACAGTCCGCCCTCCTAAGCACCTGTACCAATACGGCATCCATTTCACCATGGAGTAACACTTCAGGTTAACCCTCGCATGGTCGTAGCAGCAGTCGTGTCGGAAGCAGCATTCATCGTACGGGTCAGTTGGGGTTCCCGAGCCACCTGTCCCGCAGTAGCAGCCGTAGCCGTGGAGTTTATCCAGGTGGATGTCAAGTCGATCCCTGTAGCACCAGACCGTCAGGAGGAGCTCCACAAGACCACGCCTGTGACGGATCAAACCCCGACTTGACTCTGTGTTCTGCGGCCAAGCAACGACGATGGCAAAGGAGATGAGTACGAGACAAAAGCGCTTCATCGTCTGTTCCTGCAACAGTTGCAATGACATTGTCTGCATATTAGGTTATATTATATTAGGATTGTTTGCGCATTATTCGATTTTTGTGAAATCTCTTCCCCAGCTTTAAGTTTCTTGCGCTGCATCATATATTTTTGTGCCGCGTGTTTCTTGGTTTGAGCTAACTTGACGTTGTCTTTATCTGTAACGTTTCCTCAGCTTATGCCTCTCACGAAGTAACGGTTTGTTAGAAGTCAAGACTGTCCCGTTAACTCCCATGTACTCCAGGGTGCCAATTAAATGACTGGAACTATAATTACTGTTACTGGCGGGGTTGCCTTAAAATAAAACAGGGACGTTTTGAGATTCTCTATAGGCGAGGTTAGATTCGTGATTATTGTAAATACATTTTTTATTATATTGAAACTATATGAACTGAGATATTGATGCAGCACAGGAACTTGCAAAGTGGGAGTTAAATGCGCAAGTAATCCTGAAGAAAATGAGAATAATTGTAATCTTTCTCTTTCTCACTCTAAACTCTCAATTACTTAACTAGACCCTTAATTGAACTCATAATTTGCTTAATTAGACCCTTTTTTTTTCAATTGTTCTCGGTTTCTAAAAAGTTGCAGAGTTCAAGGTACTTATAAAATTGCATAGCTAACTGGAAATCTGCAAATGTTTAAGAGCTGAAAACAAGTAAAAAGGTCTAATTATAAGTTAAATTACGGGTCTAGTTAAGTAATTGAGAGCTCAGTTGGAATGAAAACCAGCACCGGGGTTCAGAACCACTGCACCAGGACGTGAATTCACTGCACTTGTAAAAACGAGTAGGGCATTATTGCCAATTAAGGCACTTAATTTAAAAAGCTTGTCACACCTTTTACCTGTAGAGGGGGCTATTGGTCTAATATTGGAATACTGCAAAGCCGTAATCTTTTATTATTGTTATTATAAGAGGTGAAACTAGAACAGAATGCACGTTTTAAAAGTTAAATCATAAGATCGGCTTATATTGTAAGGTAAACTATTATAAATATGTTATAAAAATGCAACTTAAACGCCTCTACGTTTACTCTATTTTTTAAATGGTATTTTATTCATGCATTTGTTTACAAGGGAATCAAAACAGAAAGACTGGAGTTGGTTGCGTTAACTGGGCCACTCATTTTCGGTTAAAGCTTGCTCAAAAATAATGAAATGACCTGATTGGGAATATTTTGGTAAGCTAGAGACGTTTAATTATGAGAGAGAGACCCCATATACCACGTGATCACCCCAGTCACCGTGTCACGTCACACGTCACTCTCCCTTAGTTCCCTTTGGGAAGATAGTTTCTTTCATAATGGCGGACACGTGCAGTCAGATGTTGCTGGGGTCTGGACTCACTGTCCTCTCCCACCCGCTCATGTACATCAAGGTGCTGGTACAGGTGAGACGCTGCCTCCCTATGTTATTATGAACACCTTACATTTTGCACGGAGCTGGCTACACAGTCTTCCACTTCCTGTGTCCTACACAGCTGGTTGGATCTAGTACAACGACTGCTAGGGCTCCTAATTAATACCCTCGTCTGTGTGGGAAAGATAAGCTGTCGTTGTTTTAATGTTTGTGCATGTCGTGGTGTTTGTAACTGGCGTGGCAGTGGCATTTTACTGTGTATCAACTTCCTCTAAATGTCAGTGTGTAATGCCCTGACGTCATAGGTCGTGGAAAGCGAGTGAATCAAAGAGGTTGTTTGAGGCCGGGGCGGTGAACTCGGATTATATTCGTATATACGACAAGTCTGTGAATTACACCTTGAAAAGTAAAACATGTTTATATTGTGAAAAAACAAAACCATAGTTACTTTTCCCGGAAGTGATCTTTTGTATAACTGATGCACACTGCACTGTACTCGCACAGTGACCTTTGGTATTTGGCAGTATTTAAACTGGCACAGGAGTTTAGGTGTGCTTGAGAAAAATACCTGCTTACATTACAATGATCAATATCTATTGCAAAAATTGCATTTTACTAGTTTTGTTTTATTTCTGTTTTGACTGTGTGTGCATACGAAAGCATACATCTGAGAATCAAAACGGTGATTTTATTTTTTCTCGGTCTGGAAAAGAATGAAACGATGCAATGCACATCACTTTCATTTTCACCATTATATAATGAAAACTACTGGCGTTTGTGCTGCTGTCTGAAAAAGCAGCAGTTTTATTAAAATAATAAACTCAGACATGATCATTATGTTTTCATAAAAATACACTTTGGGTGTAAGTATTCCTGTTTTTTCAATTCCTTTTTAAAATCAATTCCCGATTCTAACAAAATTGCAATTAGCAGTGTTTTGTTAATTAGCTTTTCACAGTGGCAACAGGTTACTTTATTGCAAAGTCCCTGTTAGTCGATTAAACTGGCTTCAAATGAAAGCTGTGGAACAGTCACAGCAATTGTGTCTCAACATATCCTTTGAAGGAATTGGAATTTATTTTAATAAATGAAAATGAAGAGAAATCAGAAGTACAGATGTTAATATGTCGCCCAATATTCAAACTGTCATAGTATTGCATTTTATTGTTGCATATCACCATTGAATTCAGACGTCCAGTTAATAATAACTTGCTGGGCACAAATTCAGATGGCTCAGTGCTGATTATATATATATATATATATATATATATATATATATATATATATATATATATATATTCGTGTATTACATCATGTTATGTATTTAAGTGTAGTTCGATTTGTACCTCTTGCTTTTATATTGCCAAACACCTTTGGTTAACCTCTTCTGAGCTAAATGTTTGCCCGGCCGTGGCTACAGCTTTTTTGTCATACTGTGCTGCCAGTGTCACTGTCATACTGTACTGTGCTGTGCTGTCACTGTGTCATGGCATACTGTCATACTGTACTGTGCTGTGCTGTGCTGTCACTATCTCATGGCATACTGTCATACTGTGCTGTGCTGCCAGTGTCACTGTCATACTGTGCTGTGCTGTCGCTGTCTCATGGCATACTGTACTGTGCTGTCAATGTCGTGCTGTCACTGTCATACTGTGCTGCCACTGTCACAAGCATTTAAACATCTCTTCATTTACTCGCAGGTCGGACACGAACCTCTCCCTCCAAGTTTAGGTAGAAACCTCTTTGGCCGGCAGGTGTATCAGCTGCCAGGCTTCTTTGCATATGGTGAGTGTATTGTAAGCCAATAAACCACAGCAAACACAAAGATCACACATTCTGAAATGCATTAACTGTAATTCTTAAGTTTTTATGTTTTTTTTTTTTTTTTTAAAGCACTTTGATGAGGCATCTAGTCCAGGGCTGGTCAAAGGTGACACTACCACTCCTGGTCTTTGTTCCAGCCTGGTTCTAAATTGTTTAATTGAACCCATTAAAACTCCATCCAGGATGAAGTACTCCATTATAGCATTTGACCTGTTAAACCTGGAGTGGAATGACCCTCCAGGACTGTGATTGGACACTCCTGATACAGTGGGGTTAAGTGATGAGCTGCAGGTTAGGTAGAAAGCCTCATTTTACGCTGCCTGGGATTCAAACACATACTAAATAATAAACCAGCTTCTGTTTTGTCTGTAGTGTTCTGACCTAATATAATCCAGTAGCTCCTGATGTATGTGCGTGTTCACATGTAAACCAGGACATCTCCTGCAAATTGGCTTTTGCACCTCAGAATGCATTACAAGCTAAAGAAGCATTTCACAGTCTAGGTCACTCTTCGGATTAATCTAATTATATGACTGTGGAAATGTGTTGGGTGTAACTGGCCAACCTAGGAATCGTGTTTCTATCTAGCACTTTATTAGTGCATATCCATTCAGCTGTCTCCTGTATTAATCATTAAGCCTGCAGTGTGTGTGTTTTTTTCCTGAGTGCTTTGGAAGTCATGGATGGTATAGATTTCTGTGCAACAAGTGTGTGTATCTGTCCATCTGTTTGGTAATGTGTGTCAATAATGGAAACATGGGAACTCCCATTGGAAATTGCACAGGAGCCTGGTGTAATTGAAGACTTCAGTTCAAGAGGTTCTAAGCATGTATTTGGAAGCAGAAAATAGAATTGTGCGGTTTACCCAAAAAGGGTGTATGTTTTACAGTGTACCAATTAGTCGCACGATCTGGGCAGCGCCTTGTGCATGATGGTTCTATCGACTTGTTCTTATTTTTATTTCTACTAAAGCCGCCTAATGTTAGGACAGGGGATGCAATGGGGGAAATCGTCAGATCATTGAAGGAAGTGTGGAGGAAAGGGTGTTGTGTATGGCAACAGCATGTCCCAGTATCCTGTTTGCACTTGGAGTCGTTGTCGCCGGTAAAGATGTTAACTGTAACCCTGCTGTCTGCCCCTATCCTGGTTATTTAATACATTTGTGTTTTAGTTCTGGAAGTCAGGATGCATCTACCAAAAAAAAAAAAAAAAAAAAAAAAACATTTTAGAAATACACCGCCATGTATATACAGTAATCCATGTATTATTTGTGTCAGTTTTGCAAATGGTTGCTGTCAGGTTTAAGGCTCAGGTGCTTTTAATTCTGTTTGTTTTGTTTCTGTTAATGATGAACCTTTTGTTCAACTTTATTATTTTTTGTATAGCTAAACACATCGTGAAGATCGATGGGAAAGCAGGTCTGTTTAAAGGCTTAGCTCCAAGACTGTGTGCTGGAACCATTGGGACCCTTGTTCACAGCAGAGTTATACAGGTCAGAACTCAGCATTACAAAGCAAAAGCATTGTGACCATTTACAATATGCATCTGAACTTGTATAGTAATGGGTGCATTAAGTGCCTGTGCGTCTCGGATCACTGATGGAATCTGCTCTGAGCGGAACTGAGCACGCTGATAAGTGGGTTCTTTTACTGAGCTGCTCTGAGCGACCCACTTCTTTAACGCTGTAAAACCCCATGTTTCAGGAAGGATGCAAACACATGAATGTTAAACTTTATTGTTATGAAGAAACGTGGTTACCAAGGTCATCCACAGTGCTGCAATCTATGGACATATCTTATAGGTGTGTCTGTATTTCTTGTACATATCTCTGCTACTCATTTTAATGTTATATTCGTCTCATTCTCTTATAGAACTACCAGAAGGCTGACAAGACAGAGGTAACACATTTCTTTGAATCTGCTTTTTCTACTCTGTCTGACCAAAACCTGCAGCATTTAAGTCTGAATGCAATATTTTGAAACACCGGAACTAGCTGCTAGATGTGACAAAATATGTATTTTGATGAATTCTCTCTCCAGGAATCGGGATACAGCCAGAAAGAGGACTTGTCATCTCTACAGCAGGTTGTGAACGAGGTGAGAAATCAGTTTGCGTGGTTGAATTAATACTGGGAGTATCGCAAACCTGTAGGAAGGCATACATCGTAAACCCAAGCTACTGGCAGGGGGTTAGCAAAATCATTTGTATGAAAAATGTGTTTACCATAAACATCTTTGTAACTGATGCAGCAGAAGGTTAAATGCATGCCTGTTTTTTTAAACATTTTATTTTATATAGCTGAACCCATATAATGATTGATAGGAAAGCAGCTCTGTTTGGATCAGTAGACTAACTATGTAAAAAATGTACATGTAGTATTAATACTGTACTTAAATGCAATTTGACCAATAGGATAACCACTCTAACACACTGGGGCCTTGGTCAATGGGAGGCTATTGTACCAGTGGGCTCTAGATTTCTAAATCAAGTTAATAACATTTTTTTCCCCCCTTCCACAGACAGCCAGGGAGATGGTGGCACGTTCTTGTGCCACGATTGTCACTCATCCCTTCCATGGTAACTACAGTCTTATTGGTTTAAATCCAAACCGTTTACATTTTAGACTGGGATTAAATAAAAACGATGGCGCCATAAACTTTAATTTAATTCAGGCATTAGTTTGTCCAATATTTTGCTCTCTCAGTTTTTGCTTATTTTTGCTTTATTGGCAAGCTGTAAATAAATGTTTGCTCTATTGTGCGATTGCATCTATACCTTATTTTCTTTCCTTTCTCCTCTTCCCTAGTGATCACTTTAAGATGTATGGTACAGTTTATTGGAAGGGAAACCAAGTACAGGTTAGTGGACCCACAATTCTATTAAAAACGTACAGCGGCCGCTCAGAGTTTAAAATATTCATTTTTTCTTTTTTTTTTTTTTTACATTTCCACAGCGGAGTGTTTGACTCGGTTTTAACTATCTACAAGGAAGAGGGAGTCTTGGGATTTTTTGTGTAAGTACAGTAATTGCACATTCCAGATTTGCATATTCAGCCCCTATGATTAGACAGAGGTGTTCTGAGGATGCCCGGTAAAAAAATGTTTTGCACATGTTCTCGTTCCAGTGGTCTCATTCCCCGCCTCCTTGGCGATGTCATTTCCTTGTGGTTGTGCAACATGCTTGCTCATCTAATAAACACTTATGTATTAGACAACTCTGTGAGTATATTCTGGGTTTATTATTATTATTATTTTTTTTTTTACAGTAATACAATTTGAAGTGGTGAATCTAGAATTAGTAGAACTGGAGGCTGTAGAGCAAAGCACTGCTCACCTCAAGTAAGCCTAGAGGGAGTGGTTTAGTCTCCGTACCGATACGATCCTCGTAGGCTTCTGTCTTGAGGCTGCCCAGAGTGCTGTACTGGTTGTGGTTTGTCAACTGCCGTTTACAGAAGGCTAATTGTTTTCACTTGAAACCAGCCTGAGGTGGATTCAAACCAAGATCCCCAGTAATGAAAATGAAAGGCTGGAGGGCTTCATTATTAACTGCAAACACTTTGGGTTGTGGGTCAATCTGGCCTTGGTGATTGTATCATGTGGCTGAAAAGGGCAGATTGAGAAAAGGAAGGAATACAGGATTCCTTTGAAAAACATCATCTTTCCTGTGCACTGTGAGAATCCCTTACTAGCTCAGAATAATCAGAATTATTATTTTTATTGAAAGGGTACTCTACATTTTTTAAGATTTTGTGAAAGCCACAAAGCTTGATTTAACTTTTAACCCGCCTTTAATTATGCTGTTAGGAAAACAGGGCTGTACCGTATTAAAGGTGTTGCTGTTTTATGATTTGTATTCCTGTTTGTTTTTGCTACAGATGTCCCATGTGGGGGAGATAAAGAACTGCTCCCAGGCTGTCACAGGGGTACGTGAAATCAGAATTGAATTGCATTAAAGAATAACACGCTGTTGTGAAATGTGTGCATTCATCTAGATTTTTACTTTTCCATTTCTTTTCTTCCAGTTCTTTGCTAGTATGCTAACCTACCCCTTCATCCTGGTATCAAACCTCATGGCAGTCAATAACTGTGGGTAAGTGATCAGACTGATCCCACACGGATTCAGCCTAGCTTTTAGATTGACAGAAGTACCAACTTGTTCTTAAAAGATGTTTCTCTCAGAAACCGAGTTGGTTTGCGTAGTAAATGCAGAGAACTACTAAGATGTGTTGCTTCGATACCAGCCTCTAGTTGCAATGTACAATTCCAAGGTTTTTTTGTGTCTCTTATTTATGTGACAGTTGTTTTCCAGTAATATTTTGTGTGCATGGCTGTGCTCCACGTGTGTGGTGTAGATCTGTCATGCGCATGGTTTGATTTGTCCTTCTCCAGACTTGCCGGTGGCCTTCCTCCAAACGCTCCTGCTTACCCCTCTTGGGTTGACTGCTGGAGGACTCTCAGCAGAGAGGTAACGAACAGAAGTGCTTCTTTAGGAATGGTTTCTATATAAAATAACATATAGAAAGGAGAACGGTATGGGTATCTATAAGGGGTGTAACAGTACACTAATCTCACAGTACAATACATATATCGCAATCTGCATCACGACACACAGGATTGGCTACATGTATGATGTATAATAAGGTCAAATGGTAATTTTATTCCACGTACCACACTAGACAATTGCAGCCACATGTACCTGCTCCATTGTTGAAGCCTGAGAGTGAGATCCATAGCTTAATGAAATCTTAATAGGATTTTCTGGCAAACATTTAGTCCTCCAAAAAATAGGACATTTCTTGCAGGTGTTGCATAGCCAGACATTTCTGTGACATTTCTTTATTGTACAGGATAGACAATAAATAGAAGCACTTGTATACATTTTACTGGCCAGAGTTTTTACAGTGCGGTCCTGACCTGCAGTTGAATACCGGTGTGCAGATTGTTGATGCTGACCTCCGTTTCATTTTGCAGGGTAACATGAGCAGAGGGAACAGCCTGTTTTTCAGGAAGATGCCTGCGGGGAAGATGTATGCAGTGGATCAGAAAAGATTTTTTTAAATAAAAGTGCATCAGAATAGAGTCTAATTGTAAGAAGTATAAAATACGATGAATGGAAATGAATTTGGATTCTTTGTATGAATTTGTTTACAATAATGTATTCGAGAGAATTTCTTTTTGTAAACAACGTGTTCAATCTTGGAAGCAGTTAAAACCGTTATGCATTTTATGAAAATGTTGAATGGCTTTGATTAAACGTGTAAAAAATGGATTTACTTATTTAAGTGATTTTGTAGTGTTTAAAAATACGACTGAGATCTCCCTTTTCTATAGATTATCGTGTAAACGCTGTTTTGGGAAGGAAAGTGAGTCTTTCCTCCCTAAATTTGTTATACCTCTGGGATCAGTCTGAGCAAGTGACAGCTTAATTTACTTGCACCACCACAAGAGCAACGAGAAGCGACTGAATGCCATCCTGTTCCACAACCACCCAGAGCAGCTTGGTTTCCCTGAGTTTGTCGGGCCGTGCCTGCGAATTGAAATGTTCAGTAGATGCTAAGCGAGGACGAGCTGTGCATCGGTGCACTGGTCTGATCGGGATTGCTTTCATTCAGAAGCTACTTGTGATGGGAGGAGGAGGGGATACAAAACATCTCTGTAAACGTTTATAAAGAAGTTTCTTCTCAAAAATGACAAGCAGTATTTGTTAACATGGCATGACTGACCGGGGTCTGGTGGTTAATTCCAAACAGGGTTTTATTTAGTGGCCTATTAGAAATGATTGACCGTGGCTTCATCTTGGACCCAGCTCCACTGTTACGAACGAAACCTTCCGTCGAACCTTCAAAGTAAGGCAGTGCTCGTGCAGGAGTGGTGTCTGGATTTCAGAGTGGTGTTAAGGCCGGTTGCTAATGCTGAATTGGGAGTTCACCCTGCTGCTGCATATGCAGTAACAAACCTGTGATAAACAATGCAAGGTGATATATAATCAGATATCCTTTACACCTGCTTAAAAGGTAAACGGGGAAGTTGTGTTAGACCACATTAGATGTCCTTGCCTTTTACAGCAGGCGTCCTTTCATAGCTGGCTGAACTCGGATGTTGTGTTTCGGGTCTGGTCCACGATTTTGGATTGTCAACTTGTACTTTGAACAGGAGATTCAAGGGGACGTATCCTGCCAGAGATGTCAGTCTTACACAGGGCTGTGTGTGACCAGAACATGTTCAGTAGGGTCTGATGTGGGATTATGTAGGTAGTAGTTAAGGCACGTGCTATCAGATCACATGGTTTTTAATTTCTCAATTAGATACAAACACTCGCACCTGCAGTTTTTGGATTGCTTTAATAGGTTTCTGTTTATTGCTGTTCAAGTTACATTTAGGATGTGCACATGGGTTCTAGTGCAAGAGCTGCAACCAGACAAGAGTTTAAAATAAAATAAGTTTATATAAATGGCTTATTGTATATTGCTTATGGGTATTGTACTGGAATCACATAAACCCTGTACATCTGAAGTTTGCATTTGTAATTTTGTAAGGTGATTTTTCTTTTTTTTTTTCTTAATTCAATCTGCGATATAAAATCCTTCTTCTGTACATATATATATATATAATGTTGTGCTCAAATGTGTGAAATTACCTTTGACATTTGCATAACTGGCTGCATGCCAGTGTCTTTTTAATCCCTTGCAATTAAACACAGCCTTTAATGTGTCCCAAGTGACTGTGGTGAACAATGGTTTTCTTTTATATTAATAATAATATTAATGAAGTTGGTGAACGATGGATTGCTACACGATTTGAATCGAATGAGAAAGTCAGTAACATAAACCAAAAACACTTAGAACGACTGCAAAAAACAAGATTTTTTTTTTTTTTTTTAGTGCTGTACGTTATTTCACAGTACTGGATAGAGCTTTGGAGCCCCCTGGTGGTTAAATAGGATTATGTTCTAAATTTAAATACAAGTATCGGCTTCGGATTTACACTAAGTCGTTATTTTTTTTAATGAAACAAATAGATATTGATCTTATCTCATAACAATATAATCAAATAATTCTACTATTATTAATATTCAATTAACCTAGCATCGACCAAAACAAAGATGGAGACCACGCTCAGTGGAGATTTGAAGTAAAAGTATTGTACCACCAGATTCGACATACAAAATTGAAACAAAACACTGCCTTGCAAAAGTTATGTAGACATTTTATTTTTTCACACACACATTATATATATATATATATATATATATATATATATATATATATATATATATATATATATATATATATAAATCTGTTTGTTGAATCTATTCGCTCAACTGAATTTACTCGATTTCAGAATTTCCGAGATGGCGTCCCTGAATGACAGATCGGTTTGGGATGAGGTTGAGGTTGGTGATTTTATTCATTTTGTTTGTAAAATATTTCGGATGATAATTTTATGTTATTTAAATGCACTATATTTGTGATCAGTACCGTGAGTACCGATGTTGTCCATTGTGTTACCTTGGTGTTCACTGTAATCCAGCGGTAACGGCATTAGTCGGTCGGCCTGTGTGCATTGAGAGAATGACACAGGGAAATAGTTCAGATGAGTCAAGACGTACAACGCAGCTCTCTGGTACTAAATCCGTTCCTACTTTATAACCGTGTAAAAAAAAACAAACATTTAATAGAAAAATAAGCAAGAAACTACTGTAAAAAAAAAAAAAATCTAAACATGATTGCGGCTAGTAATTGTCATGTTTCTAAGGAAATGCTTACCATTTTAACAATTTACTAAGTGTAAAGTGTTATGCTATAATGTTGTATTTTAAGTATTTGTTAAAAAAAAACAAAAAAAAAACGTTTCTTGTAATTTGTTTTTCTCGGCTGTTTTCCACCAAGACTGCCGACACGACAGTATTTGTTGATACACAATAGCGGTATATGTTTTGCCGGTAGGATATAAAAGGATCTTTACGGTTTTCAGTGCACATTTTAAATGCAAGATGCTAAAAATATTCAACTGCAGTTAGAAAACGCACGCTATGATATGTTATCAATCAGTTGACTTTTTAATACCGAGTTTTAGACGACCCCCCCAAAATAATTTGAACCATTACTAAGTGGCCAATATTTCCTGTACCCTCTCTCTAACAGAGCCACATTTTCGCTACGACTCTACCTTCTTTATTTTTGCACCTCTATTCATGATTGAGGAGTTGGCTGGTGATATATCATATCAACAATACTAACATGGTTAGATTTGAACAGCAACTGACTGTGTGCTTGTATTCAGCACATTAATTCATCTTCTGTGTATATCTAATGGTATAGATATTCAGGGGGACTAAGGATTCGGCCTACCTTTTTTTTAATGACAGGATGGAATTGGCGAGGAGGTTCTCAAGATGTCCACGGAGGAGATCATCCAGCGAACCCGCCTCCTGGATAGTGAAATAAAGGTAGGTGTTTTTATGGAAGGCAGCTCCATCTTTGGAACCGATAGCCACTTTTCTGTTTTGTTTTTTGGAAGTTTTATAATATTTAACTTTCAGTATTCAGCCCCAATGACAGACTACAGAAATGTGTGACTGTGTCGCTGACATTTCTGCTGTGCATGAATGGCCGGGTGAAAGAGGATGATGCCAGCAAAGGTGCATTAAGTGACGCTGTTTAAACCAGGGTGTTTGTTAATGCATTTCAATGAAAACGTTGGTTTTCCCTCAGATCATGAAGAGCGAGGTCCTGAGAGTGACCCATGAGCTCCAGGCAATGAAGGATAAAATCAAAGAGAACACGGAAAAGATCAAAGTGAACAAGACGCTGCCGTACCTGGTGTCCAATGTCATTGAAGTGAGTGTGACAGCGTTGGTCAAGTTTCTATGCAGAAATGTGCCTTTACCAGCGTAAACGTAATTAGCTGAGGTTATCTGTAGTGAAAACAGTTTTCAATCGCAGGTGGAAACTTTCGCAGCTGGAAAATAGGTACGCAAGAACATAAGAGAGTCTGAGAAGCAGCCGTTCATCCACTCAAGGCTCGTTCCTGTTTTAAGGAGTCTCCTAATCGTTTTAACATTCTTAACGTGACCTATTCATATGTGTTCTAGTTGCTGGATGTGGATCCAAATGACCAAGAGGAAGATGGAGCCAACATTGATCTCGACTCCCAGAGAAAGGGCAAGTGTGCTGTGATTAAGACATCAACCCGCCAGGTATGACACAAGCTGGTGAATTAAACCGGTCTAGTAAACTAAACACAGACATCAAAGTGGAAGCAATGGATTGGGTTTGGTTGTAACATTTTTCCATTGTGCATTTTAAATGAACCCAAGCAAATAACATGCAGAAAGGCACGTTTGAAAAATAATATAGTTAATCGGTTCACGTGAGCAATGCTAACGCATTCAGTGAGTAATATGTTAATGTTTGAAGGATGGTCTTGGTGGGAGCTTGATGTGAAAGCTAATGAAACCTCCACATGCACCGTATGATCCTTTAGGAATTCAATCTGCTTTGTTTCTTCCATAGACATACTTCCTTCCTGTGATTGGATTGGTTGATGCAGAGAAACTCAAGCCTGGAGACCTTGTGGTGAGTGTTGTGATTTAAATGAAGAGTATGTTGTTTATTTTGTTTGTTTTTGATGCTAGCAGTAATATTGTGAAATGAATGCATGTCACTTCGCAAAGTATATATGGGCAACCTTTCTCCTATTATTACAGGGAGTGAACAAGGACTCTTACCTGATTCTGGAGACTTTGCCCACAGAGTATGACTCCAGAGTCAAAGCCATGGAGGTGGATGAGCGCCCCACTGAGCAGTACAGTGATATCGGAGGACTGGACAAGCAGATTCAAGAGGTCAGTGCCTTTTGACCCAATAAAAATAGTTTAGTGTCGTTTGCCACACTGATTTATCACAGCTTAACTTGTGTATGCTTAAACTGTTTGAATGCTGTGTGGGTAGGGTGATGGCTCAGAAGACTGTTACAGTGCAGCACCTTGATCTTGTCCTCTTGTTCTGCAGCTGGTTGAAGCCATTGTCCTGCCAATGAACCACAAGGAGAAGTTTGAGAATCTGGGGATCCAGCCTCCCAAGGGAGTGTTGATGTATGGACCCCCAGGAACCGGCAAGACACTGCTGGCTAGAGCCTGTGCTGCTCAGACAAAGGTTAGTGTCCTGAAAGAGAGACCCAATCTTCTGTGATGTTGTGTACCAACTTGTCATGTAGCAAGGTCCTCGTGAAATGCAGATATTCACCAATATGTAGAGTCAGCCTTCTGTACATAAGTTTTATATGTGAGGATTTTCTCTTAAATTAAGGAAGTCTGTTGTAATATAGTACCCCCCCCACCAAAAAAAAACAAAAAAAAACAAAAGTGCTGTATTTGTTTGTGTAAAATAATGTGACGAGGAGCATGAACTGCATGCAGAGTGAACATTTACCTGATTGAATAATTGAAAAGTTGATTATGTCCACTTAGATTTTAGGTTGTTAATTTGTCAAAAAGTATATTACTTTTTATATGGTTTTATTGACAAGCCATTATCCAGTTAGGACCCAGTGTGTATTGATCGATTCTGAGTTCCTTCTGTTAATCAGTTTACTGCATTGCTTCACAGGCGACTTTCCTGAAGCTGGCTGGCCCCCAGCTGGTCCAGATGTTTATTGGTGACGGAGCCAAGCTGGTCAGAGATGCTTTCGCTTTAGCCAAGGAGAAAGCCCCCACTATCATCTTCATTGACGAGCTGGACGCCATTGGTACCAAGCGGTCAGTAAACTGGCATTGTTATCATTGCACACTTGTGTGAAGCCTGAGCAGTTGTTTGCGGTTATACATGGTTGCTTCCTTTTCGTTCTAGAATTTATATTTGGGAATAACAGCAATACAGTTGTAGTGCAAGTTTTAGTTTGTAATCTTCAGTTCTTTTTCTTTAACCTTGTCTTGCAGGTTCGACAGTGAGAAAGCTGGAGATCGTGAGGTACAGAGAACCATGCTGGAGCTTCTCAATCAGCTTGATGGGTTCCAGCCCAACATGCAAGTCAAGGTAACTTATAATACAGCATTGGCTGTGAGACTGGTATCGTGTTAACACTGAAATTATTTATTCGACTTAATCATGGACTTGACTGTTGTTTCTGTGCTTTGTACACTATCTTAATGACCAGGCTTGCATGGATCAATTTATTTGTAGCAAATGGAGGGATGTTTGTTTTTAGTTTATTAACTGTTAACAAACATTGTTAATTTTTAGCTAAGGGTTAGGGTTAATAAAAACCTGATTTAATTTACTAAACATTACTACAGTAACAATTTGAACCGATTTCAAGCATATGATCGAGTAGTTTTAGCTGGCCTATTATGTTTGCAGTTTTAGCTGGCCTATTACATATTATTTACTAACAGTTAACAGAAAATAATGTACATTAACATGTTTATTAGCTGTTTGTTAACAATTAATAAACAAGTTATATTTTACTGGTAATGCATTAAAAAGAAACCAGTAAAAGAGCAGGTGTTGCTGAAATTGTTGATCTTGATGAGAGTTCTGCATTCACTGGTTTTTTCGTTCTTGTTTTCCTGTGATCCACAGGTTATTGCTGCTACAAATCGAGTTGACATCCTTGACCCTGCGCTGCTGCGATCGGGTAGACTGGATCGTAAGATTGAGTTCCCAATGCCGAACGAAGAGGCAAGAGCCAGAATCATGCAGATTCACTCCCGCAAGATGAATGTCAGGTAAGCGCAAGCAGGGGCAGTGCCTTTCTACATGTGAATGAATCAGCAACTCAGAGAAAGCATGCCCAAGATCTACATCAGGGGTCTCCACCCCTGGTCCTGGAGAGCCCCTATCCATAGGGTGTCTGTACATCATCAGTGGCTAAAGATCTGGAACACCTTTTAATCTGGACTAATTAAGGCAATAATTAGTTTAATTAAGTAACTGAGCGATTGGTTGAAACGAAAACCAGCAGCCACAGTAGCTCTCTAGGACCAGGGTTGGAGACCCCTGATCTACATGGTTTATATTACAGGGATGGAAATAAGACTCCCATTGCATAGCAGTTTGATCCATTCCTGGTTTCACTGTGAGTTTAATAAAAGACACACCTGTGCTTGTTACCTATACATTGGGGCTAATCAAGATGGTAGTAAAACCTGTTATAGGTGAACTGCTATGCAATAGGAGTTTTATTTCCATCCCTGTTTTAAAGAGATCTATAACTGGTGTTTGAGGGGAAGAAGTGTGACGAACATGACCCAGGATTCATTGTATTCATTTTACTGAATTGTATGCACTTTCCTTGATAGGATCTGATTAAATATTTGCCTAAAGCTTGGAAGTCCTTCACTTTACATTGTCTTTTTCTTCTCTGTACAGTCCTGATGTAAACTATGAAGAGCTGGCCCGGTGTACTGATGATTTCAATGGAGCCCAGTGCAAGGCTGTGTGTGTGGAAGCAGTGAGTATATATATTTTTTTCCAAAAGTTTTTTTTAAATCTGATAATACAGTGCAGTGCTGAGCGTCCTAATTAGGGGGGTTGGACTAAATTTTCTAAGTATTTCAACTTTTAAGATTAAACCCAGAAATGAAACCCATTACATAGCAGTTTGATCCATTCCGGGTTTACTACGAGTTTCATAAGACACACATGAGCTTGCTTCCTATACATTTGTGGCTAATCAAGCTCATAGTAAAACCTGGAATGGGTGAAACCGCTATGCAATAGGAGCCTGATTTCCGTCCTTGTTAACCTTTTTTAACATTCAAATTTGGTAACCACTCGGATAAGTTTAGAATAAATGACTTCAATATTATTATGTATTAAGACTACATATGTAGTGTACTAATGTGTAGATGGAATAGATTATTAATGTCTTAATGTTATTTAATAATAAACACCAGTATCTATTTCACATGAATGTATCTGATAATGTTCAAATGACACAATTATAAACCTGCAAAGTTTGAACTGTAAACTATTACCGCTCCTAATCCAGCCCATGTAATTTCTACACTTTTCTGTAGGGTATGATTGCGCTTCGCAGAGGAGCCACTGAACTGAACCATGAGGATTACATGGAGGGCATTCTAGAGGTCCAGGCCAAGAAGAAAGCTAACCTGCAGTACTACGCTTGAGCCCAAGCACTGGGGCGCAGAACTGGGAGGGTGACACTGAACTGGGCAGGTGACACTGAACTGGGAGGGTGCAGGGGTATGTGTATTCACAGGTGGAGGCTGGGGCAGTGCACAAGCAAAAAGGATGTAGCTGTATTGAGACTTCTGTCTTGTACTATGTAATTATATTGTCCTTCTGATCAACGCAGGGATTAAACATTTTCCATTAACATTGTCAAGGACTTCTCTTCCTTTGTGTCGTTCGTCTTGTTTCTGTATTTTCAAATCATGAAGTTAAAGTTTACAAAGACCCCTCCCAAGGCCTAGTTCCATTGTCACGGTCGTGAATTGTCAAAAATAAACAGACAGTAGTTTGTTGAATATTTTAATAGAGAATTGAAGTTACATTTGTTTTTTTTGTTTGTTTGTTTGTTTGTTTGTTTTTTAAAATAAAATTAAAAAAAAATACAAGTTTAAATACATTGGAATGAAATAACCTTATGTTTTCATGCTAGGCATTGCTTTTCCTCCTCTTATTTTTTAAACAATGTTATAATAAATTAAATTGAAAAAAAAAAATACAATATTAAACATTGGTGCTATTTGCAGAAATGCTACTCTGTATGTCAGAAATGTGTTGATATTTGTACAAATAATGTATCATACACCATACAAATGCAAAACATTTATGCAGTTCTGTACAAAATACTTATGAACTTGCTTCTAAAATTGGGAACTTTCTTACTGAAACTGTACATTGGCTTAGAATTCGTTGTGGAAGATGGTTTGTTTGTTGTTTAGCTTGCTTAGTTCAAGTATAAAATTGTGCTTTCAGCTTCTCTGTGTTAAAACGACCACCAACCAACCTACCTTGTACTTTTTCATATTATTCACATGGCAAATTTGTAGTCTTAACCAACCTCCCCATGAAATCTGAGATTGATACTTGTTTTTACTCTTTTAAAATCTAAGTTTCATGCATTCCTAACGCAATTGTTATTGGCATTTCAATACCAAGTCTTATTCAGTATCCTTTCTTGGTCATGGAGGAAATAATCTCCAACAAGTAATTCAAAAAGCTGACAGTCATTTAAAAGGGAAATCGGGATGGATGACTTGAGTCTTGGCAGGAAACGGGGCATGGAATCCTGTTGGAATCCTATGTGCTCACTAAGGGCTCAGTGCCTGGGAAGAGATGTTATGTGGCAAGCACAGTAACATGCTGTCCTAGTCGCAGTATACCCTCATTCACCTTGGCCCCCCCAGCACCGAGTGTTTTGTGCTTCTATTGGGATTGTTTTCGTTTCGGTGTAGGATGTTCACAAAGGATCGTTCTGCCAAGTTATGTTGTGGAAATATTCTGTTTTAATTAATTAAATTTCAGTTCATAGTGAACATACAAGCATGCAGAACTGGCACTTGGAAGGAATTCACAGTATTCTGAGCCAGGATCTATTCTCTGTAAGCTTTGCATGGTATTGTCTAGCTCTCCCTTTTACAGTCTATTAGTACTGTACAAAGCCAGCATGATGCTATATCTAAAAAGCTCTTGATACTCACTTTGGCTTTACTTCTCTTAACCTCTGAGAAAAAGTCCTTCAAAACCACGGTAACTAATCCATACTGCCATTCGCCTGGTCTGAATGCAGTGCATTGGTAGATCGATGGGGTTTTTTATTGGTGCTTGGCTGGGGGCAGGCAACTTTGTTAACACTCACTAGAGAGAGTTGGCGAGGGACGTTGTTATGAGCTTCAACACAACAATACTAGTGACTGGCTTGAAGCTGGCTTTTGGAAGACAAGTTAAAGCAGGGTTACATCAAGGACAGGTCTGTTCTCAGTTACAAATGCCTGTATTTTAAACAAAAATGGAAAAAGTAAAAAAAAGTGCACACGCACAATGCCTTAGTCTCTGTCGTCTTTGCTGCATTTTTTCATGTTGCTTGCTTAAAATGTAGTGCTTCCGTCCCTCAACTTTACAGATCGTTTCTATACTGATGGAGACCGTATATATCACTGGGCTCATCATTCTACTAGCAGCACATTGTGAAACGCTCTCATCGAAGTGATCATAAAACACTGGCTTCTGTTATTTTATTGAAAGATACTCTGCACAAAATACCAAGCTGTCCTACTGAGTCCAAGCCATGACTTACCTTGGCACTATTTCCTCCTGGGTTAATCTTTAAACAGTAACCTGTGATTTAAGGCCAGTATTAAGGATTCATTATTAAATGTAAATTTGGAGGGTAGAGGATATAGTTTTATTTTTTTAATTTTAGGTTTGCATTATTCCTCCAGGGAGCGCTGTAGGGCTATAGTTTCTAGCTTTACCTAATAAGGTCACTGGCAGGTTACCAAGGTTACAGACCGTTTTTAGCCATTGACGCGTTCTATATGTTCAGGTCAATTACTGCTTTTATATTTTCTGTATGCACAGTTCTGCACGGCAAGTCCTTCAGCCATTTGAAAGCTGAAAGCACATTTCACTCGTCGTTTAATCAGGACTGACAGTATTGGTTCCAGTGTGTGCTTGTAATCTTCCATGACGGGAGGCTGCAGTGGGTAATAAAAAAAAAACACTGTTCTCCTAATAATAATAGTAATAATAATATTATAAGTCCACATTAAATATTGTTGTCTTTTAACAATCGACAGTTTATGCCAGCATAATATTTTTTTCCTTTTTTTTTTTTTTTTTTTTTAAGAAACCAATAACAATCACAATACAGTCCAACCCGACTAAAACACACACGGGACAGAATTTCGCCACAACTTTTTTTTCTTTTTTTCCCAAATACTCAGAAGATGTATTTTTTTTTTTTCTGGTTTACGGTTAAGTTCCTGGAGAAGCACCATTATTAATCAGAATCTCTACAAAGCAGTCACTTGCGCTTGGGCGTAAGTGAACAAAAAAGTCTGGTCGGGCCGTGGCAGGCAGAGGACCCCTCCCCTCCAGTCACTATGGTTTGTACTCGCCAGTGCCGTCCGAGCCGATGGCTCTAAGTGTCCTTGTGGCTGTGCTTCCCGCTGCGTGTCAGACTGTTCCGTTCTCCTGCCTTGGTTTCGGTGCCATCGTGCGGGGGGCACTGAGGGAAGGGGCTAATGTACACAGGAATCCGGCTAGCAAGGTCAGCCCCAGCCCACCCCAGGCACAGAACATAGACCAGCCGTAGCCGTGGCTGATGTCCTCCGGTAGTCCGTACATGTGCCGCGGGTAGCGGGACAGTTCAAAATTTATCCCTGCGACGCAGGTGCACAGGGAGATGATGCAGCAGGTTCCTGATGGGAGAGAGCGAGCGAAAGCGATTTTATTTAGTCCGTTAATATCCTCTTGCAAAGACTCTTCCCTTCAACCTGTTAGCTGTGCCAGAGATGACCTTGTATTATTTTTCTTTACCTCCTACAACTACTGCACAGAAACTGTATTGTTCTGGTCATAATTATTTGCCTGCAAATATGCTGTCTACCATAGACGGGGCTGTTGCTACTTGCAAGCTGCAGAATAAAACTGGCTGAAAATGTCTATTTGGTAAGGTGCGTTGGAAGACTTAACAACGAAATAAAATGTATTGTAATTGTGTTTTCTTTTTAAATGTCACTAATTTGATACCTGTATTTGAAGTAAGGATTATGGCAGGATTTACAGTAACTGCCACTGTAATATAAACCTTCACTATTACTTGATGTTTAAGAGTTCAATTCTTAGTAATTACTCAAGGCTAACTTACGACAACACACACACAAATCTACACTGATCACGGTTACTTCTGAGCGGTTGTGAACTCTGAGTTTGCTTCCCTGTCGGTTGCTCTTTGTTTGCACTGAGAGATGGCTCGGAGAAAGCCCTAAAGCACACGCTTCATTTTGTCTGTATTTTTAGACTCAGAGAAGCTGCATCTCTCTGATGAGGGTCTAGTGGAAGAGCTTTTACATAAACAGGTCAATGGGGGAAACAGCCAGGAACGCATTAACGAAAGAGCAGCACCCAGGTTAATGCATCCAATAGATCGGAGAGAGATACTGCCGGTCTCCGCTCTCCCCAGTTAGATCAGGCTGCTTTCCAGCAAACAGCCGGTTAGAAGAACAGGCCCTTATTCTGTATGCTGCTGTGCTTTGTCTGTGTGTTTCCTTAAATTCAATGTAAAGGCAAGCTTGTGGAAAGTCACTGATAAAGAAATGAGATGTATATTTCAAGGGTTCTGTCCTGGTTAAATACAAAATAATCATTGAAATTCCTTCTTTGGGAATGATATATGGAGGCTGTTGGCATCTTGTACTCTCTTATTAGCAGGGTGTGTGTGTATCAAATGTATGAATTGCGAGTATGTTTAATAGAAGGACCGAAAGGAGGTTAAGCTATACTGGAAAACAGTTACAAAAGAAAGAATTGTTGAAGAATGATGACAATAGTCTAAGCATCCTTTTTTCAATGCATTTTCTAGCTACAGCTTCAAGAGTGAATTATTTGCCAGTTATATTTGCATTGTCACTACTGTCTGTTTCCAACCACTAAAACTAATATCCTCGTAATTGCCCCAAACGCTCACTATCTAGCGAACATCATGTCTAATGTAGCTATGATACCACCGCAGGCGGGGCTCATTTGCATTGAGTTATTGATCATCATTGCATTCATAGTGATGAGGATTGCATGATGCAGTTCAAGCACAATAGTGTGTTTCTGTTTGTATTGATCTGTCGAATATTAACTGTGATGCTCACCAGATTCCATAATGCCGTTACAGCACTAATGGGGTTATGCATTACAGATGCAATAAAACAAGCCTGGAGGGAATTCCACTAAGTATTACATTTCTTATAAAAGTGATGTAAAATCCCTGAGATTATTTCTGCAGCATGCTTATTTTAAATATATTAAAATTATTTTTACATTTTTTTTATATACATTATAAGAGCATGCAGTGAACACCAGTATCCTTAAGTATTTAATTTAACCTTCATCCGGTCATCTAAGACCTTAAAGCCACACAAAGAGTCAAGGGCTAGTTACATGTCACTGCTTACTGGGTTCATGCTGCAGCATCTGAGAGCCTGTTGGCTCTGCCTCAAAGCAGATGGGACTGTGGGGCAGGTTCTAGTCTAAGCAAAGGAGACTGACAGCAAGCAATACAAAGACCTCTAAAAGCTCACTTAGCTAATCTGGCAGGAGTGTTTCTCAATGGTGGGAAACTCCCCTCTGCACTTGGGTCCAGTGATTTATTCATGTAAGTCTGTCCTTGTTCCTGCCAAACACACGTAATGAAAAAGAAACTTTGATGTTTGGTTGAATAATTGCATTTATTTGTTTGAAGTAGAATCGGTTTCTAAACTGTAGCCTGTGAGTGTTTTGAAAAAGAAACTTTGATGTTTGGTTGAATAATTGCATTTATTTGTTTGAAGTAGAATCGGTTTCTAAACTGTAGCCTGTGAGTGTTTTTCTTTTATCCTATCACTATTCCCAGCATGATTTTATTTGTGTTATTTGTATTGAATTTGTGTAGGGTGTTTATACTGACTGAAAAGCCCACCAAGGAAGGATATTTGCTTGCTGGTTTTGACAAGCCCCTTCTATTTCTAAAAGCACAAGATGAATTGCACTGCCATGCTCTTGTGGAGAAAATAACCTGGGGTATCATTATTTTCTCTGTGTATGTTTCCCCCCTGAGGGATGCATCCTTTACTTAAAGGTTAGAGCTGAACCTCCCTCGCTTGGGTCTGATCCTGCTATTGGCTCGAACAAAATGTTAAGAACTCCCAAAGGACAACATTAGCCTCATAATTCTCATAAATCGTCATATTGATGTTTGCTAAGGGTACTTACGATATGCTTTTTACAAAGCCTTACTCAAGCCCACCATGCGTTGGCAGGGCATCAAAGAGGATCAAGGAACATATTTATTAGCCTAATTAAAACATCCAGTCTAGACTATAGAGGGTGGGATGGTTCAGCAGATTCAGATCAGGATACAAACTCCAATGGTTCTAGAGTTGGGAAAGGTGAATACAATTAATCATATTATTATTATTATTTTTTTTTTTCCCTAACTCGTATCCCAAAATACTCTCTGGATATGTTAATGTCTTTGTAAGTAGACAAACGTTTCGGCCGATCATCACTGTGCTGATTAAAAGCAGGTCGAGCTAGCGTGACCTCCTTCCCCACGGGGAAATAAATAGAAAAATTCTGGCTTGATGAAATTAACCCCACTCGCCCATCTCTGCTCTCTAATCAGAAACTTGATGAAATCTCTTTCACTTTCCCGTTCTCGTGACACTGTTCACACTGTAAACCATTGAATTCCTTGAAGCCGTCTGAGGAGATGGTATCCTTAACTGTGTTTATACTGGACTAGCAGTCTAGGCAACTGACAAGTCACTTTCTGTTCAAAAGCTGGTGTGTGAACATGAAAAGGAAAGGTGAGGAAACCAAACAGAACAGCCCTTGTGTTCACGCATGCATGTCCAGGCCAAAACCACCCCAAAACAAACATGAAAACATGTGCCAGACTGAGTGTTTGTTTACCAGACTAAGAAGTTATGGGCGGGAGAAGTATTTTTATTAATATAAATTCAAAGACGCTTTCGAGCAGGGTGACAGAAAACAACGATTTCTGTGCAAAAATAAAATTTGCTTGTCGATTTTCATTTCTCTATAGAATTTTGTGGTTGCTATGCTACAGTGAGATGTCTGCTTAGCAGTCAGAACATGCAATATTGCATATCACCTTCCAAAGTAATGACTTTTATATGAGGGAAAAGGAAACGGCTGCAATGACTTGTAAACTGTAACTGTTGACTACGGAATGCAGAATGGCTTCTCTGTGGAGAAAACCTTTAATGCAGCAGCCAGTGCTATTCTGAATAGCACAATTAACAGGTAACAATAGTCCCTTTAAGAAAGAGAAACAGCTTGTGGAATACAGACCTGTCGTACCTGCCATGCTTTTTTTTTTTTGTATCTTTCAAAGCCCAAGTTAATTGATAACTCCCTTGTTGTATTTTTGCAGATTAAGCATTGAGGCTATAATAGGATTGTGCTTTACTGCTCTAAGCAATTACTATAATCCAAACCACATCATTTTATTATATAAAAAAAAAAAAAGAAATCCGCAGCAATAATAACACAAAACAATTAGCGGTAACACAGCAAGTTAAAAGAAATGTGAAAAAAAAACCCCAAAGGAAATAAAAAACTCGAGGGAAAGGAGAAAGAACAGTCACCCTTGACAGGGGGTGTCCTGCTTTTGAAGACAAGCTGCCAAGGTCCCCCTATTGTTGAGGCTAACTGCTGTACACTATCTGTTCTTTCTTTCATTTATTTATTTATTTAAATTTAGTCGTCGCCAATGGTTTTTACCCCGGTTTTCTCCCCAATTTGGAATGCCCAATTATTATCATTTTTATCCCGGTTCACCGCTGCAACCCCCCGGCGACTCGGAATGGAGGCTGAAACGCGTGTCCTCTGAAACGTGTTCCTGCCAATCCGTTATTTTTCACACTGGGAATCCACAGCGAAGCCACCAGACCCATAGTGCCGGAGGACAACACAGTGAATGGCTCCACTGCAGACCCGCAGGCGCCCTATCAGCCACAGGGGTCGCTGGTGTGCAGTGAACTGTGGATTGCCCTGCCGACCTAAAACCTGGGCAGGCGGGATTAAGAAAATGACTCTGCGTGTCTCACCTCCCATGAGAAACAACAGCCCCGCCACATACTGCATTAAATCATGCTGCTTGCAGCAGCCGAGGACTCCAATAATCCACCCGAACAGGATAATGGAAACCGCCATCCCGATGAAGCCAGCTGTCATTCGACGTAGATCTAAAGGGGAAAGATAACACCACAAAGGGGAAAGATAACACCACAAAGGGGAAAGATAACACCACAAAGGGGAAAGATAACACCACAAAGGGGAAAGATAACACCACAAAGGGGAAAGATAACACCACAAAGGGGAAAGATAACACCACAAAGGGGAAAGATAACACCACCATCTCACATTCCCGGGAAATCAAAGTGGAGTGTTGGGGGGGGGTCAGAAACCATTACAAATTGCTAGAGCAACACTATCATCAGCTTTAGATCTATTTAATGGATCGGGACGCATTCTGCAAACTAGGCTGCAGCAGCTCCAGGCAGGCTCGTACAACAGAACAAATCAGTTCAGTGACACAGACATAATAGATGCTGGCTAGTACTGATCCCCTGAGCCACGGGGCATTTGCCAAGCATGCAGATATGGGGCAGCAAACTAAGCAAAGGACACCTGAGGATGGTTTATGACTCATTTCTTCAGGAAAGCTGAGCAGTGCAGTGGCTTACCCAGGCGTTTTCCGGGACCCGAGGGAATGGGGGGCCCGAGCCTATTTATTTGTTTCTATGATTTGCTTAGACTGCATGTTCTAAAACAGATGAATGACCAAGCCTATGGGTTCAGCAACAAATCTATACGACACCAACTGGAATACACTTTCATGGCTGACTGTAAACCAGTGCTGTTACTATAGTAATCATCAGAGCAATCCTTTAATGCAGCAATAAAATACCTGCTGCTAGCATTTTTATAATGAAGTTTAATATCATTGATCTGGGTCGGATGGGTAATGCTACCTTTAGTTTTGCATTGTTACTAAACATCTAGAAAATGCCTTAGAAGTAAAAGCAAAATGTATCTGATACTCCTGTCCATTAGTGGTGTGATCAAAATACTCAACAGATTCATATCCAAACTAAGGGCTTGGTTTGATCGAGCGGTACCGCAGTGGGATAAGCTGTCAGCAGAATGAACGACCGTGATGATGTGATCGTGACAAACGCTTTCCATGAAGCCTTTGCACTTGCTAATTGCATTCCAGTTCGGTTAGCTTGCTGCTTACAGACACACTGCACAGAAGCTCCCCCGCCCCCTCAGCTGTGCTGCTTCGGCTTTGTTTTGTTTTTCATTTTCATTTTGTTTCTATTAAGCTCTTTCCGTGGCCTCTGGGAATCTACTGTACAGTACTACTCAGGAGACGGTAGACTTCTCTAGTATTTACTCAAGCTGAATATTTGAGTGAATATTCAAGTTTCTGTGTATTACATACTGCATGCCTTATGTACCCATTGGGACCAAGAGGATTAAATAAGTAACGTATTACATAATAAGAGTCTCTGCTGCCGTTCTTGCTGCAATGACTTGTGACACTTAAAAAAAAAAAAAAGTGACTTCAATAGGTTTGAGAACATCTGGCTGATGAAACTGTGTATTATCATCAATCACTCCCTCCCCTCCAAGTTTATATCTCCATACAGCAGCTTTATTAAACTATACTTACTACATGTATACTTCTTAGTTGTTCCAGATGTGGTTGATAAACAGATCCATCACTGTGTAAAGCGAAGATCAAGATCCATCTATCTGACCAGATTGCCAAACAAGTTCTATATCCTGTCTGTTTCTGTCCACAGCGCGGTGGCTTACCTCAAGAAGCCATTACCCTGTGACAGAAACAGAAGCAATCCACCCCAGGGCGAATCTATTCTGTTGCCTCCCGCTAATCAGAAGGCTGCTGGATTGCTGTGGAGATGATTACTTACGCAGCGCGTGCCACTCGTCCTGTCGGATTGTCTTGGTGATGTTGATGGGGAAGTTCCTCGGAAGAATGGATGAGGAGTAATGGTACTTCACTGGGATACAGCGCTGGATCATACCTGCAACAGAGCACAAGGGTGAACAGGGATACCCAGCGACATTCACACAAGGGCAGAGAGGCTGACACACAGACAGACAGACAGAGACAGACAGACAGACAGACAGACAGAGACAGACAGACAGACAGGCAGGCAGAGACAGACAGACAGACAGACAGAGACAGACAGAGACAGACAGACAGACAGACAGACAGGCAGGCAGGCAGGCAGAGACAGACAGACAGGCAGACAGGCAGGCAGAGACAGACAGACATTGTGTGCTATATGGTATTGTTTATGTAGGGGCAATAAAGCAATGTATGCATTACACGCATTTAGGAATACTTGATCATGTTAAAGTTCAGTAATGCAAATATTTGATTCAAAATCGTGCTGAAATGCACACAGAACATATTTCCCATGTGTATAGAAAGATAGGCTAAACAAGAACAAAGGTCACTTTGGTCATAAAAGCTGTGATAATATCTCTCACTGATGCAGTGTTATTCAGGGCAGATCATCAAACACGAAAACACAACCAGGCTGGTCTCATACTATCAGAGCTGCAGTACAACCTAAAATCAACCAAAACCATTCATCAACACAAAGGCTGAAAAGGTTAACCATTCATCGGCAGGCTAGCAAAGTAATTGATATTCAAGTATAACTGCTTTTGAGAGATGAAACTGTCTGATAACTAAGGACAAGACTCCCTACCCCTAGAACACAGTAGTCTCTGCTTGAATCTTTGAAAAAGGAATGAGTTTTGATAGGTACTAGTATTTTGGTAAGGCAGCGTATTTGCATATTGATTTCTTTATGTATAGGAAATGACTATTCTGTATACTGCAGCATTTAGTTGTGTGTGAGTGCGTCAAATATATTTTAGACAGGCACATATTGAATGTTCAGTCCACTCTTTGCTGCGTTTGCTGAATTCACCTTGTTGTATTTTAATTTTTTAAAAAGAGATGTTGATGCAGCATCTCAGTTTGTCTCAGGTGCAGGAGGGTGTCAGAAACTCTGAAAAGAACAACCCTTTCTCAGAAAACCTCTGCCTTTGTCAAAAGATAACGACCTTCGTTCAGCTCTGTTAACCCGGAGATACTGAATCAGCACAAAGTTCATTTGCTAGATGGACGGGGACGCTTGATGTCTAGCATTCTGACATGTTTACGCGGAGAAGGTTTGGACAGGATAGCTTAACTGTCAGCGGTCCCACATTTCTACCCAATTCAGGTCAAGGACTAAGTATAGACCAGCTGAATTATTGAAATCTGGAATCTACAGCAAGACTTGGTGAATCCTGTTTGTCTGAGCTGAACCGCCTGCCACTTACAAGAACCAGAGCAATCTGAGCACTGCGTCAGCCTGTTCTTAGTGTCCCGGAACACAATGAAATAATAGCGATCTTAAATCTGCAGGGCCCCACAACCATGCTCCTTTTAACACTTAAATATGCAGTGCTGTAACATCACTCTTTGTGTCTATTGAGTACTACTGTGTGTTCTCCCTTAGTCTAGAATTTTGTGAAGTAACACTGTTAAACAGCAGACCCCGTTTATTTGTATTCCCCAAAAGTTCATTTTAGCTGCACGAGACCACACAGTACAAAGGCTTTCACTTAGACGTATTATTCCTTGCGTACTTAACAATGAATTAAATCCCTAAACAAAATGTGCTCATTAAGAATGACCAAATACAGCATTGGTCACCAGTCTCTTGGGTGCTGCGCTCAACAGCCAGTGCACTTGTAAATTACAAATAATGAGAAGCACTTAATGAAAGAGTCTTTCAACAGAAAAAAAAACACAACTGCTGTTAGCGCTATCCCCGTGAGACACTGTCATCCACTCCTAATTATCCCATCCAAAAGCTGGCAGTCAACTAAGGGGAGTAGAAATGTATAGCAGTGCTAGAATGTGACTGTGTGAGTGTGGGGTGGGGCTGAAGAATAGACTTAAAGACAGTACATGCACAAACAGTGGAGCTGGGAGAACCTAATATACAAATCTGCAAGTAAATAACACAGACTATCTGAGGTGCGAGTTAGAAGCTGGGCCATAAATCACAACAAATTATAGATGATAAACGGGTAAAAAAAATCGACCGACTACAGCACTCAGCAATCACGGTGATTAATTATAGCAATCAAAAAGACAGGATAATTAATTAGGGCAATCAAAATGACAATTTGTATACAGGTTTTGTTGTTGACTGAAAAAAATAACTTGACTATACCAGCTACTGTATATTGGATATGAATACAAATATTGGATTCGTCCTTCGGATGAGACGTAGAACTGAGGTCCTATTGTAAGTGACTCTGCAGCAGCTGTTGTGATGCATAGTTAACCCCTAAGTCTCTATAAGTCACTTTGGATAAAAGCGTCTGCTAAATTACTAAATAATGGAAAACGTGAAAAAAAAAAAACAATTGAGGCTTTGCTTTTCTTATGTAGTATTTCACAAGTAGTCAAAGTATTTGGACAAGATAATGAATTACAATTCAGTTAGGATAGAGTATTTATTAAAGCTTAGACTAGACAACACTACCACATTATACATATTTTACACTACATTCTTTGGCCTTTGGCCTCGCCTTTCAAGGCACCCCTGCCCATAAATTAGCTTGCAGATAAATGGAGAGGCTGCCCTCCCCTGTTAGACGAAGGGCCTCTTGCTACAATACAATACAATTTTCAAATTGCGTAGCACTTGTGCTGAAACCAGCTCTGGAGACTGGAGTTTAAGACTGCATTTTCAGTCTGAGCCAGTCAGTCAGACTGATTGATAGATTCTGGCAGCCATTTCAAAAACCTGGGTGCATAATTCATAAAAGCTCTCCCACTCAGTCTCGGGCCAGACTGTGGGAGAATCAAGATGACCAAACCATCAGACTTCCACAGTGTTTGGACAGGACATCACAGAGCTATACTGAGTTCAATATGACATGTGCCTTGTATTGGGACACCATGTCAGAAATACAGCCAGGCTGAAAACCTCTTAAGTCAGGAACTTCAAGTCCGGAACTTGTTCCAGCAGCATGTTCTTTAATTACTGAATTGAGCATTCCAGAGCTGTCCAGTTCCAAGCAGGTATTTAATTGTTTAATTGAACCTAAGTGTCCTATTGAATAATTACAGACCTGGTTTTGAACACGTTTTGGAATGGACTAAAAGAGTCACAATTGAGTACCACTGTCCTATTTACAGCACACACTAGTTAATGGTATTAAGGTTAAGATTGGATCCCAAGAATGTAGAATTCACAGTACTATGCATGACAATCAACTGCCATGCGAACGCCCTCATTTAGACCTCCTGCATCTAGAACATTTGAACCTATCTCCTCTCTGCTGCTGGTGGAACAGCTGCAGTTCCTGCTCCTCTGTGCCTCCACAAACTGTAGATGCTGCGATTCAACAGTGCTGCGCCTGCACTCCACATTACTCATGCTATTTTAAGCAATTAACAATTGTGTTAATTAAGTAAGAAGGGAGATATTTTTTAGCCTTGGCATATAAGCATGTGTGCCAGTGTTTTGTACTAAAATACAACACGGATGTGTGGGCAGTTGTTGGGTGTTTTAAAAAACGTCTGCAATTAAAATGAATTTTGCTCAAAATAAACCATCTTTGATCACGAACAGCAACCTTTAAGGGCTTTACTAAAAGCCGGGGATTGCTAAAACAAAACCTCTTGACGTCACAGCACAAATCTTGCAGGCTTATTAACTGGAGATGGTCTTGTGTTTTTTTTCCCCTGGGTAGTTTGTGCATTCGTATGCTCATTATAGGCTGGATTGGTTTCAGCTTTCAGTATTACCAGAAACATACTCTGAGAATGAATGCCTCCACCCAACACTCCACTTATATCCTGCTAATTTGTTTTGTTCACTCTTTGTGGATCCACACATCTGTAAATGTATATGGTGTACAGTACATCATTCTGCACTCACCATCTTTACATTCAAGAGAAATCCTTTTATTTATTGGTTGCAAATGCTTTTGCAAGAGCGAACTGAAAAGGGGCATCAAGCATAAAACCACAAACAAAAAAATCGATCATTCAGTGGAAGAACTCGATACACCTGCAATAACTTCTGTTATGGGCAGTGGTGTAGTCCTAAATCTGAAGGTACCGGAACGGCACAAAAATATTGATTGAACTTCTAGTAAACACATATAATAAGTAATGTGTGTGAATGATACAGGTAGTGTGCTTAGGGTGTTTGGATAGGGTGTTTGAAATGGGCCTCTTGTTGTCGACTATCTCACTGCATTACAGCAACAATAATATGGTTTGTTCTATTGAGTCATGCCATGCAAGTGAGTGTGCTGGCTGACTGAATGTTAAGTTCAAGTCAATCTTGCCATTGAACATGTTTACCTTTTTTCCACTGTACAACTGAGGCCGTGACAGGCTTAGGAGGAGCTTGGTTGTTTTGCCACTGCAGAGCCTGAGCTATCGCTCGCATGTTAGATGTAGATCATGCAGTATTAAGCGCCGCTGTATTTGAGTTGAGAATGACGGATCCAGAAGTTATGGTCGTATTTTTCTTCGTTTCGTTCTTCATATATTACTGAACACAACTAAAATGCAACGACGGGCTGATTATGCAAAGAGCAGAAGAGTGCTACTCGAAAAGAGAGCAGTAATTTGGATCTGATGAGCATGAAAATCATACTTTCTGCCCCTCTGAGCCAGATTCATATGTCGTGAGGCCAGGGTTTCACGGTGTGGTTCTGACTTGGGCTCAACAAATAGCCGTTGGAAAACCACCCGGGCCTGGAGCCCTCACAGCTCGGATGTACCAGTGGAAAATATTACAGCCATTCCCAGACTGAAGGAGGGAAGGAAGCAGGTTTAATTTGGGCTGGGAGCGGAGGTTTGCATCTCTGCAACGTAGGACACATTTGAAGAATGTGGACTCACAGCCAAGAAATTATATTTCAGCAAAAAGAAAAAGGGAATGACATTACAAGATGCTGCTGTTGGTCTCATTTTGTTTTACATTTAGACCTCTCAGGAAACTCTGATCCCTGATTTAAAAAGCAATTGTCCTGATGGCTAAGTTAAGATTTGGATGCAGCATTGCGGTGACGCTATGAAAACAAATGGAGGAAAAACTCAGTGAAGAAAAAGAACACACACACACACACACACACACACACACACACACACACACACACGCACACACACATACACACCCTTTATAAATCATGCTGTCATCGCTGCAGACAGCAGGAAATACGGCAGTTTCAGAAAGCTAGTCACAGCGGTGTGTTATGAAAGATTAATAAAAGAGAACATTTGGGAAAACCATGGGGCTGTAGAACATTAGAATATCATTTACCTTTCTGGCACGCTGTAGACAGCCTTCCACTCAACTTCAGAACCCTGCTAATCTTTGCTGAGCTGTGGTGTAATTCAATCATTGCACTCTGCGGGATAAGTACCGAGCCTGAACTTTTTATGTTACACATTTGTTAACCTCCATAGCCCTTGTGTATTAAGTCAAGCGCTGATGTGCTTAAATTCTGCTAAAATCCTAATAATTATCCTGCACTTGCATGGGTCATGGTGATCATCTGTTTGACAGAGGAAACTCCATCAGCTGTTCAGCTTACCTATATTTCCATTGTTAGCCAAATCGCTCAATGAAAGTGGGTTGGATTTGTTTCGTACTGTATGTGTGTATTTGGCTCATCTCATTTATGTTTTGCTCAAGCCTGTACACCATCCACAGCAATGCAGTGACAATTTTTTCTGTGTGTAACGGCGGACGCTGGGTGTGAACCAGCGACCCTGAGCACTGCAAGCGAGCGGGTCACCTTCAAGTGGAGGTGAAGCTCTAGCCTCTAAGGCAGGGAAGATGAGACACCACCTCGAGGGGGGGAGGGGTTCAGGAGGAGCAAAAGGTCACAGAAGCGAGACACATCCCAGGGTTTAAATAGAGAGCCTGATAATAACGAAGGGGTAGCGAATGCTCTGCCCCCTGAACCTCACAAAGGCTACAAATATACTGTACAGAAGTTTATGAACGAGAGGAGGCCGTTTGGCCAGTCTAAGCTCATCTGATTCCTAGTAATCGATTGATCTCAAGTTGGGTCTTAAAGGATCCAAGTGTTTCTGCCTCAACAACATGACTAGGAAGGCAACCCATTCCATACCCTAGCCACTCTGGTCCCTCCCCTTGCACTGTATCTGTGCAGATCTGTGGCAGTGTAGGTTAATTCAAACCCTGACCCTTTGCATAAACAGGATTCCCAACAGACGAGCATCTAAGGGTGCCAATCAAAACGGGGTTGCAGGTGTGTGGAAGCTGATTATTTTGCAGCACGAGATAAAGACCTCTGAGACGTGCAACACAGGAGCCATGCCTAGCTCAGCCTTGTGTTACCTGCTTCTGACTACAGCAATCAGACATCATTGTTTGTTAGTGTTAGTTAAACCCACTGTCATTACAACAGCACGGCTATAAGCAAAAATAGGCATTGATTGCTGGATTTAAGGAACTGAATATGCTTTCCAGCTAGCACTTATGACTCTTTCCTCATGAAATCACTTGCTTACAGCTCTCCACTGGGAACCAGATGTGTCTCGTTGAGTTATATACTGCATGTCAAGTTAATGAATGAAATGAAGCAAAGTGGTGGTTCAGGCAGGGAACTCACTTTTAACCTGAGGTCAAATCACGTAAACATCAAGCATATTTTAGACACTTCCAATAACAGAACAAACTGTCGAATTGAAATACATTTGCATTCTGTTTTTTCTCTATTTGAAGATCCACCAGTTGTCAGCTTTAATACACTGTGCAGCATTGGCTGCATTTTTGTATAAATCTTTGACAGCGACCTAGTAACTGAGCTTTGGTATTTTTAATAGAGACCCTCTTTTAAATTTCAATTGAATTTATTTAGGGTAACTCTATGGGATACTCAGCGTCAGAACTTACCATTGAATGTTTGGCTTCATGGATGCCAAGTTATTATTTTTAATGTTGTAATAAGCTGTACATTTCTGCAGCTTTACGGTGTATACAGTCGGTGTCTGATATAGCCTCACAGCAGGTGATGTTTCTGTGAACGCTCTGCCTGACATATTAAACAAGGATTTCATGTTAAAATTATTTTTGCAATGTATTCCTTAGCGTTGCAATATGCTGCATGAATTACATGCTGCGTGTATAAACACATATTCAAGTACTGTGCTGATTGGAGACCTGGCAGCTCCTTGCTTGAAATATTTATTTATTTAGATTCCGTGTCAGTGACCAATTTATTTTATGATCACACTATGAATTATGTATGGCACAACTCAATATGTATATATAGTGTGCGTGTGTGTGTGTGTGTGCATGTGCATGCATGTGCGTGTGCGTGTGCGTGTGCGTGTTTGATGGCACAAGAGATTGAAGTTTATCCAAAGATCAGACACAGCAAAAGCAATGTTTGCTAATCATTGGTATTCAAATGACCTTTAAATGTTGAGGCCCTTTGTGTAGCACTGGCACACTGAACCCCATAGTATATATAGTCTTGATTACGCATGGTGATCGTTTTATAAAAACTGGAGTCTATTCACTTGATCTAAACAGCAGAGGATCTTTGGAATATTGTTTACCAAAGCTGAAAATCAAAAACTGAACAGTGCAGGGCCCTCTTCAGTGTGTTGGTGGACCCCAGTGTAGTCTTGCTGCTTGGGGTGTCAGCTGCACATTATAGACTGAACCCCAAAAATAAATAATTCCCAGCCATGTTGGAAATAGCATCAAAAGATTTTACAGAATACCAGTAATTGTCTCCAGATAACACAATTATTTAAAGCCATGGGGCCTGTAAACTAATTGAGGTTCACCTCAACAAAAGGCAAATGGGTCAATGCATTATCCTAAGCAGGGTGCTAATTGATGGTAACTTCGCTTGAGACGTGATACATATAGGAGGCTGGGTCTCAGCTTAATAAATAGTATTATTTCTGAAAGATAATCAATTATAATCGAATCATTAATGTGAAATTGAGTAAAATGTGAGCAACAGCCAATTATGAAACTTAATGATATCAAATCTGGTTCTAGATAATTTGTTTAATGTTTAGTAGACAGATACAAATACCACCGTGTGCCTCTAATGCAAGACTATTGCAAGGTTCCTCTAGAATATAAGCCTTATTCAAATAACTAGACACAACATATACACAGGTAATGCATACATGTATATACTTCAAGAGAATGTGTCCTCTCTCTCTCTCTCTCTCTCTCTCTCTCTCTCTCTCTCTCTCTCTCTCTCTCTCTCTCTCTCTCTCTCTCTCATCAGCTACACTACCTCACCTACCCAAACCCTCCCGTACCCGGATGTAAATCAATAATTAATTATTTGTTTTTTTTTTCTCTGCTAGCGTCGCCGGACCCCTTAACCACACAGCTACCAATATGCTGCTGCTGTCCGTCGAGACTATATCGCGATTAAAGTAAAACAGTAGATTTCTGTGTTCAATTCCCCCCTAGACTTTTTCTTCTGCGTCTCATGGTGTTTGGACCGAATCAGAGCTTGGACGGGAGTGAGAGAGACTGGGGGACCGGGGGACCGGGTTAAGGAGCTCGCTTCAGGACCCTGGACAGAGCTCACATTGTCTTATAACTGTAACACACAGCAAATAAAAGAACCGCTGCTTTGACCAAAACGCGGTCGAAGGCAGACAGTGTATACGACTAACCATCAAACGATTTCATAATATTAATAATAATAATAAAAAAGTATTAAAATAAAAAAGGTATCTTAATACAAGCACGCGTTATCAAATATTTCACACAGGTTTATTTGTTTTGTTTGGTTTTTTTAACATTTAGGCACACTAACAATGATAATAACAGTAATACATAAAATAAAATAAAAATACTGTACCTTTATAGATGAGGTCCTCGGTCTCAATATCAAATCCCTCCCGGTGACACCGTCTCCACAGCCCCGAAATGGTCGAGTTAAACTGCCGGCTGCAATGAGACTCCATGGCCGAGGCAGCCGCTAAGAAATGCCGCTTGACTCTGGGAAGTAGCCCACTCCCTTCTCCCTTCCCTTTGCTTTTATCCCTGGGCGGCATGCGGAGGGGAAGGTTGTGATTGGAAATATAGATGTATCCCGGGTCAGTTCTCTTGTTGGAATAATTCTTACACCTTTCCCGGTGCCTCCGAGCATCTGTTTCGTACCAGTAGTCGGTGCAGATGGCCATAGCCAGCAACCCTAACGCGCATAACGCCAAAAAGAGCCCGGTGCTCGTTAGAATCTTCATGGCAGCCATCTTCCCTTCTCGCGGGAGACTCCAGAGAGAGACGAACCCCTTCTTTGCTTCCCGGCAAAATTAACCACAGCTGCAAAATAAATAAAACGACAGCTACAGACTCCTACACCCTGCTGCTGTCCAGGGCATGTCGGGTGCTATTTATCGAAGCCCGCTCTCAAGATAAGTGCTTTCTTTTGTTTTGGTTCCTCCAGACAGATGTGAGGTTGAGCATCATCTGTTTGGGATTCTGTGTTGCTTGTTCAGGACAGATGGAGGAGTCCAATGTTGAGGGGAAATGGTTGATGATGCAATCCTTTCTCTTTCCTCTTGGGATTTGATGTGGCAAATCACAAGAGGAGCCCGAGAGCTCTCTCGCATCCGGCTCCTCAAATAGATTATTTTCAAAAATGTAAACTGTATCACTTACAGTCGCTGCTACTGGAAAGAGAACGTGGGTTACATTTAATTAAGGAGTACTCCTGAAAAAAAAAGTCAAGATAAATATAGATTTAAATCGGCAGATGCACAAACGTGCACAGCTAACTTCATACATACAACACATGCCTGCATACATACAGTACACACACATATATATATATCTAACAGATTACAGGCAGTGTATTTGAGTTGTAATTATATGGCTACCCATGTTTTGTTGTGGTTATATTGTTGTGTTCAGGGGTAGTTACAAAGTATCTGACTATTGGTTGACATTTACAAAGTATCTGACCGTTGGTTGACAGTTACAAAGTATCTGACCGTTGGTTGACAGTTACAAAGTATCTGACCGTTGGTTGACAGTTACAAAGTATCTGACCGTTGGTTGACAGTTACAAAGTATCTGACCGTTGGTTGTAACCCACCTGGGCACACTCTAACAGCCCTGAAACTGATTTGACGACACCTGCCAGATTCAAACCAAGAAACAGTACAACTTAAAAATTAAGCTCACTGTACATCAGATGAATTATCTGCAGAAAACTTTGAAAAACAAAAAACAAAATATAATCTAAAATGCAGGTTATTATTATTATTATTATTATTATTATTATTATTATTATTATTATTATTTTCTTAGCTGACGCCCTTATCCAGGGCGACTTACAATTGTTACAACATTATTTTTACATACAATTACCCATGTATACAGTTGGGTTTTTACTGGAGCAATCTAGGTAAAGTACCTTGCTCAAGGGTACAGCAGCAGTGTCCCCCACCTGGGATTGAACCCACGACCCTCCGGTCAAGAGTCCAGAGCCCTAAACACTACTCCACACTGCTGCCCTCATAGGCCAATGTCTTTGAAAATGATCTTTTCCAAGTTATAAAACAGCTGAGAGCAACAAAAAAGAATATCAACATTATTTATCCTCAGAAAAACACAAGGTGCAAATTAACTTGCTGGATAACAATCAATTCTTGCAGTTTGAAAGCTAGATGGAAAGCAAGTCAACACTAGAGCCAGAGGATAAACACGATAACGTATCCTGTAATAACATTTGTTTTAAATGTGCATGCTTTGTCATTGCCATGCACTCGCTGTAATAAGCTGCATTGGAATTTACAGAAATGAGCACAGAATGACATGGTATATTATTATTATTATTTGTTTATTTAGCAGACGCCTTTATCCAAGGTGACTTACAGAGACTAGGGTGTGTGAACGATGCATCAGCTGCAGAGTCACTTACAATCACGTAAGTGACTCTGTAGCTGACTCTGTAGAGGGTAAGTGACTTGCTCAAGGTCACACAATGAGTCAGTGGCTGAGGTGGGATTTGAACCAGGGACCTCCTAGTTACAAGCCTTTTTCTTTAACCACTGGACCACACAGCCTCCTCTGCAACATAGTAAGCGATATCCACTGACTAATTTTCTGTGGCTTTAGACAGCTGGTTGCATTTTATATCTTGTTTTTACCATTTATTGATGAATGATTGTATCCAATCTCCAAAGAAAATGCAACGCTTGTTCCACCTTACGAAAAAGACTCCTTCATCTAGGTAACTACCAGCAGATATGTGATTGTGTGTTGTACTAGACTGAAGTTAAAAAACGTAGATCGATGGTTTCTATGGGAAGCAGCGTATCATTTAAATGAAATATTTATTTAATTTCCGTCACCTGTTAAATAGCTGGTGTTTCCAGTCTGTCTGCCTTGCGCATTGCTAACGCTCAGATATTGTTAACAGTAGATTGGGAGTTCTTGGCCACACAGTAATACTTATTACCCACCGATTATAAAATATTCTGGCAGCCTAGATATTTGTGACCATGTGGAGAAACCCAGGGAACCTCGGGTGCAGGGTAACCTTCAGTTAAACATGTTAGATACCGTTTTCTGCGAAAGACTCATCGGAGTTGGACCTCAAGGCATTATTGTAAAAGCTGGTTTTCCGATTGGAGAGCATTTCAAATGGCATGGATTGAATTGCTGCTCAATGAAAGGAATGCTTGAGCACCAAATCAAATGGCCCACATGTTCTCTGCTAGCACTGATTAGCCTTAAGTAAAGCTTGGCTTCAAACAGATCTAGCAAAGTGAAAATTATTATCAAGACAGTGGGCAATTGGGAAAATATGAGTCTGTCATCATTATGAAACGGTACTCTGTACTACCCTCAATTATATAAAGCACTGGATTTTTTATAGACTGAACAGTCACAAGTGTTTGGAAATTGGCAATTTATTTTCTTGTATTCAGCTAAAGGAATAAAGTTTTAAAAATAAAGCACACAATGGAATGAGCAAGTACCAGATGCTGCCTTGGCAAATATTATTTGCATAGAAGATTGGATGTATGAGCGCTAATGCAATTCATGAAGTGCTGGAGTTGTTTTTCATTTCGAGCACATACTTAAATGGAATTTGCTCAGCTGCAGTGTGGGACATCAATTCATCCCTATACAGGAGAAACTAAAGAGATTTTTTTTTAATGCTCTTGGTTTGCCTTCTTATTTCCTCATCCCTGTGTTACAAGCACTTGAATATATGGCCTCTTGTCACCTCCTTCTCCAGGGTGTTTACTCTTTCCCCTGCTTTACGGAGGGCTTGAGTCAAAAGCAGGAATAGTTTGACAGGCTCGCAAACACAGAAAGAATGCGGTACTCTTCAGGCTCCAGATTTGCTGAAAACGAAGAGCCCACGCTTGAGCTAAAGACACAAAACATAAGGAACAAGACAAAGACTAAATGTTTTCCCAGCCTGGTGTCTGTGCATATTGTCTGGAATTGAAAGACATTTAGAGTTTTGATACTGACGCAGCTCACAAATCTCAACTCCATACCGGCCTCTATTCATTCCTAATAATTTAATTCTGTCTTTCTTTGTTTTGTTTTTTTGTTCAAAGATATAGATACCTCATACAGTACACATCAAATACAGATTGCGTGTCACATGTAACAGTATTCATTACAATCCTAAATGCAGCAAAAAGTTTGCATTGCCAAGAAAATAATAAAGGGAATGGCAATTAAAAACAAGTACTGTTCTTTCAAAGATTTGGTATAGTAGCCAAGACCTCAAATCTATGTTCTATCAGCTTCAGTACACATACCTTTCCCCACTTCATCCCTTGTGATTTTAGGCTTTGCCTCAGTTATGTAATATTTTTCTGTACAGGAGGCAATATGTATTTATTTAGCAATACTAAAAGAAACTACTGTGACATAAAAAGTAGAAATGTTCTCCAAGTTCTACAGAAAAGTGCTGCACACGACATTCTCCTACTTGCGAGGACAATGAGAATAATTCGCAGTGATTGAATTGTTATAGCTTCCTTTATTACAGGAGAATTCAGCATTTATTACTTATTATAAATAGTTTGCTATGGAAGATATCTTTACTTAAAAAGCAGATGCACCCTGTAACAAGTCATCCAGCATGAACAAAGGGGTTACAGAGGCACCGAGACTAAAAACTGCTGCTAAATCACAGGTCCTGTCAAGTGCAACGCTTTATTGGACTTAAAAGTACAAAAATTCTAACCCCCTTTTATACATCAAAGTGCACACATTTTAGAACCCTCTGCTGAGCTATGAAGGGTACAAGGGGAGCTGAACAGCATGCTACAGAGTGAACCACAGGAGCAGCTACAGGGCCTTGATATTACTGAGAAGTCTTGAGCAAGTGCCTGAGGAGAGGAGCAGAACGGAATACTAAGAAGCACCCAGAGATGAAAGAATTCAAAGAACAAACTCCAAATAGCCGGGGTCTTCCACTGCTGCGTGTAGACAAACCGTTATTGACACATTCGTTGCCTGGAGGGTGGTACAACGAACTGTTTTGAATGTTTAACAAAAGCCATTGATACATATTATAATAACAGCTCTATAGGTCATTTTGTTTTAAGGATCTGTAATGCGTTAAATAATGTAAAGTATGTTTTAAAATATATTTGAAAGAGTTATTAAATTACAAAGACCATGTGCCGGTAAGTAATGTATTCATAAGAAAGCGTATGTGATGAAATTTACTATTAAAATAAACTGTTATTCCTTGTTAATGATTGACTAAACACAATACTACTATGACTACTACTACTAATACTACTACTACTACTAATAATAATAATAAAACACATACACATTATATGCACAGTTTATTTCTATAGACATGCAAAATATTTACAGAGACATCAAAAAAGTGTACAATAACTGTGATAAAAGTATATGCAAAATAAAAATTCTTATCTATACAAACTGACATCCAGGAAAGTGCAGAGATTTTGGTCATTGCTGGTCTCAAAGTGGCTAAAAAAAACGTTCTGCTGGGGGGACATTCACATTCACTACACCTTTATGCATGCAAATACCGACTGCTTCAAACACGTTGTATTGGTTTACTGGCTAACTTCTTCCTAAAAGAGGAATTCTGCAGAATGGGAGAACACAGGTTAAAGAGACTTGCCTTTTATCAAACAGTATTGCATAGGCATGTAAATCTTTAGGATGCTCAAACATTTTCACCGGCCACTGCATAGGAAAGCTCAATTAAGACCATCCCATCTCTCATTAAAAGGTGTCTGGAGACGACAGGTGCCGGCATGCTCTGCCCAATGGGAGGGATAATGCCTTCTAGCAGAATTTCCTGTTGGTAAAGCCAACGTGAGACCTCAGAAATCACCCTCTGACAGGCAGCTAGTAACAGGTCAAAGTGTCTCGCACAGTGTAACAGGTCAAAGTGTCTCGCACAGTGTAACAGGTCAAAGTGTCTCGCACAGTGTAACAGGCCATTTGGATTATTGCTTATTTATTAAGGTATATGACAGGCTGAAGTAAGAGCTGGTGGTGAATGGGGGACGACGACGACAACAGAAATGATGTTGCCATAGTGATCAACTGAAGGGTTATATTGATAACCAAGCAACTGGAGCCAGTTTTATATGTTTTTTGGCTTTTGTGTTCCTCGGTTGTGGAACTCTTTTTCGGTTGACATTAGGCAGGTTGAAACATTGCATACTTGAAAGTCTAAATTGAAAACATACTTTTTGTAACATGCTTGTATATGATTGGTTGTACAGGGGCAGCCGTCATCACTCAGGAAGAGGGGCCATTAACATCAGAGCACTTCAAAAGCAAAGTTTGAACAAGGGTGCCCCCCCCCCCCCCCCCCTCCTCCCAAGAAGTGTTACTTAAAAATTGATATTGGAAGATTATTTGGGACCATCGTTTTTTTTAGAGATTAGTACCAATAAATATATTTTTTTAATCATTATTTCCACTTTCAAATATAGACTATATATATTAGTACCAAAAATAAAACCTATACATTTTTTTAAAATCAGAATTTTAAACTAGAATTTCGGAAGTTTACAGCCAGAACAATTACATTTGTCCTGTCCTAGTTGCAACCGCGGAGAAACAAACGCTTTAGGTGTCATAATGAGGGGCTCTAGTTTATCCTACAGGTTTGAACTGAAACTGTTTGAACTGTTTGGCTTTATAGTGTGAAACCCTAGTTATAATGAGGTGCAAGTTGAAGATCACTTACGCAGGACTTAAGGGATATAAATATAGATAGGAGCTGTTTCTCTGGAGGTGGGAGTGGGGTTCAGACTGTGTTTCTCTGGAGGTGGGAGTGGGGAGTGGGGAGTGGGGTTCAGTCTGTGTTTCTCTGGAGGTGGGAGTGGGGAGTGGGGTTCAGTCTGTGTTTCTCTGGAGGTGGATGTGGGGAGTGGGGTTCAGTCTGTGTTTCTCTGGAGGTGGGAGTGGGGTTCAGTCTGTGTTTCTCTGGAGGTGGGTGTGGGGAGTGGGGTTCAGTCTGTGTTTCTCTGGAGGTGGGAGTGGGGAGTGGGGTTCAGTCTGTGTTTCTCTGGAGGTGGGTGTGGGGAGTGGGGTTCAGTCTGTGTTTCTCTGGAGGTGGGTGTGGGGAGTGGGGTTCAGTCTGTGTTTCTCTGGAGGTGGGAGTGGGGAGTGGGGTTCAGTCTGTGTTTCTCTGGAGGTGGGTGTGGGGAGTGGGGTTCAGTCTGTGTTTCTCTGGAGGTTTCCGCGCTGTCCCTGGAGGTGGGTACAAACCGGAGATTGTTCTGACATTCAGTGGCACAGACTCCCCTTCAGTTCAGTTCAGTCTGCACTTTCCAGGCCTGGCTCTCTGGCTGTGTTTATTTTGAGTCTGTAAATTGTTCCAACACAGCCGACCACCACCCCCTTTTTTTGTTGCTTTTGCATATCAAAGACAACACTGAAATCACCTTTAAAATTATAAATAGTGTTGAAAAAAGTGGCTAAAAGTGTATCTTTAAGACTATATTATTTATTATTACTAGTATTTAAATTAAAAATAACAGAAGAGATTGTCAGTCCACTTCAATTTAGTGTTTGATTATGATCTTCTATTAGACTTAATAAAGCCTTAAAAAAACGCTGAGCAAGGTACTTGAAATTCAAGTTCCGGAGTAGAAGGGTCCTGAGCAGTCTGTCGGGTAGCTGTTTCAGAAGGGTCCTGTGCAGTCTGTCGGGTGGCTGTTTCAGAAGGGTCCTGTGCAGTCTGTCGGGTAGCTGTTTCACAATGGTCCTGAGCAGTCTGTCGAGTGGCTGTTTCAGAAGGGTCCTGAGCAGTCTGTCGGGTAGCTGTTTCAGAAGGGTCCTGTGCAGTCTGTCGGGTGGCTGTTTCAGAAGGGTCCTGAGCAGTCTGTCGGGTAGCTGTTTCAGAAGGGTCCTGAGCAGTCTGTCGGGTGGCTGTTTCAGAAGGGTCCTGAGTAGTCTGTTGGGCGATTGTTCTTGTCCTTCTTCCAGCTTGCCGATTGTCACATGGCTCTGCTCCCGAAGAGTTTACTCAATTATTGCTGACATTACGACCATGACTGCAATACCACTGCACATGAGCAGGACTTGCAGGACAGACTGCCTGCAGAGAAAAAACAAAGGAAAACAGAAAAATGGTAAATCTGTGTTGAGCTCTCAGGCTCCAGTTACCAGACTGTGTTTCATCTTAGTCCTGTGCAGGATAGATCCCAAAGGATCTGTATAGCTGCAAGAGACAGTGCCATGTAGGGTACAAGGTATTTTGCACAGGTGTTGTGCATGGACAGCAATACCAAAGAAAACTCCATTCACTAGATGGCACCCGCTCTTAAACCATAAGAGACACTCTGCTGATCCAGTCTGTGTTACGCAAGTCTGTGGAGAAAGAAAATGGAGCAACTGCAAAAGAGTTGCTTCTGAACCAAAGCGCCTTTAGGTGATGAGAGAAAAGAAAACAAAACATACAAACAAACAAAATGTACTTTAATCTAGCCCCTATATTGTGACCTAATATTCTATATCAAAATTGTAACCATTTAAAAGCAGTATCAGAAACACACAACAAACATGAGACAAGGACTCTGAACAGGGACTGGTCCCAACTAGTTTTGATTAGCAAGTCTGCTGTATGAACTTTCAACTATTCCCTCCTGTAAGAGTTCCACCTGGCTCGAATGAACAATGGCTTTTGGGAAACCTTGAATCCGGTCTGCAATTACTGTTCCTGACAACTCTACCAAGCAGCTTGTAACGATGGGTTCTGACAACCCAGTGCTGTACAGCAGCTGTAAACATCTGCTACTTGCAAAGGGGAGGAGACCCTGCAATGTAACCTCGCAAGCAAAGCGTCCACCTACCTAAGATTGGTCTCGTCAAGAAGATCAGGCACTACATTGACCAGAGCTATATACAGGAATCCTCCAGAAGTGAATGGCAAGATCCAGGAGGTTGTGCCTTCTATGTGGTTTAAAAAAAAAAAAAATTAATAGAACTCACCTGTAAGATACGGCAACATTATTATTATTATGATTATACCGACAGACAAAAACGAAACTGTGGAATCAAAACCTTTTTTCGCATCTCAAACAGAAACAGCTTGCTTTGAAAAGAGAACGGTTGCCCCTGCAACTAACACTGTCTGTATCTATAAAACACTCAAAAGCAAGATATCCAGCAGAACTTAAATAGTCAAATTCTACTAGATTAGCTATTGTCTTCTAGCTGAAACGTCTGTCAAACAATTGTTTTTGTAACGTCTTAAAGTCTGAACTTTTTTTTTTTTTTTTTAATATTGCTACACTGAACAATGAGAAAAGAAAGAGACACACCCAGAATGCCCCTCACCTCTCCTTGATTGACAGATACCCTACCTGCTCCTTTAGGGGACTGTGCACACAATGCGAAGCCAGCTCCCAGCACCCCGCCAAACGCTGTGGAGAGTTGCATCTTGGCAGCGCTCCACCGGTCAAACCCGGCTCTCAACAGGATGGCAAAGTCCCCCACCTGCAATTCAGAGGGTTTGCAGTGTGTTAAGCAAAGACTTCTCTATTTAAAAACACTTGGCAGGATACCCTGCATAGCCAAGATGGGCTTTTTAAGCCTCATTCCCATCTGCCACTGGGATTGACTTGAAAGCGATGGTAGAAGCTGCCTAATGAGGGACCAAAGTGAAGGATGCGAAAGGTTAGTTTTAAATCTCTGATTGCAGGAAAAAAAAAAAAATATATATATATATATACTACAGGTCGCACATAAAGGCTGTGTATGTATTATACTGTCAAGAACATAGGGTAGCTGGGTGAATACATTTATAAATTGCTAAAAACGGACATACAGTTGTGCAATGTGTGTAGCATCTGGTTGCAGATGGGATTGTAGACTGCAGATGGAGCCGGCTGCAGCCCCAGTTTGATACTGGGAACGAGATGAGATCGGGTTTTACACCAGGAATGGAAATAAGACTCCCATTGCATAGCAGTTTGATCCATTATGAGTTTAAGAAGACACACCCGAGCTTGTTACCTATACACACTGTGACTAATCAAGCTCGTACTAAAACCAGGAATGGGTGAAACTGCTAAGCAATAAGAGTCTTACTCCATCCTGGTACAGACTGCTTTCATGGTGCAGACAGAAATGTAGCAACAATCTTCTTTATTATTGGTAGGCCAATAACCTGCTATATACTACACCTTTAACTGAACGATCAAGGAAGTGCAAAGTACGATATGGAGAAAGATTTGGAAAAATGAATGCTGGTCTCATATTGCTGAAGGCCCCACCTCTTTCCTTCCTCCTAAATGATAGCTTCCACCAGCTCTATGCTGCAATTGAACTGTAAAAGGTTTTCCTTTTCTTGTGTCTGTGTGTGGGGAGACACTGCTTAAGAGGAGACGTTTAACTAAAGCAAATCTCCAGTATCCTGAATCAACCCACCCACATTCCTGCACCCACACAAACAAAAAGCTTACCATTTCATGTCAAAATGAGTAAAGTTCACTCGCTCCAATTAAGTACGGTTACAGAAAAAAAAAACTTGTTCCACCCAAGTCATTCTGTTGCAAGAACATTTAAAACAGGAAAGCTACAACAAAAGTGGCATTTACTGACCTCATGAGGAATTTCATGAAGAAGAATAGCCAGCGTTGTTAAAAAGCCGACCTGTTGAGACAGCAATGACGGGGTTACTAATGAATGACAGTGCACCAGGCTTTGGAAAGAGGGTAATGGAAGGTAACCAAGGGAACCACCGATATAACTGTTCATTGTGAAGGTCTGTGTACTTAACAGTAATAATGGCATCTCACAATACTTTCCTGTGTGAAGAGGCAATGGGTTTAAAAACAACTCAAACTGAAAAACAGGTTTACCAGCCATGTCTGCCGTGAACACTGTCCATTACTGCAGCTTGACAGTGTTTTGACTGCGACCCCTAACAGCATGGACAAGGAAAAAGCAATTTCATGGACCACATGCTGGAGGTACAGAAATTATTACATTGCTTTGTACTGTAGGTAGAAACCGTGGGTTTGAAGGTACAGTAGCCTCTTCTAGTCTGCTTAAATTAAATAAAAAATAAATGCAGGAATTCAATGCTAATAGTGCAAACAAGTGGAGCACAAACACACAGAGCATTTGAAAGAGGAGTGAATATAGTTCTAGCATACCCTACAAGCTGGAATTATTTTATAATTGTATTATTATTGTATACTGCATCGTTCACCCCTCGTCTCTGTAAGTCCTCGGTACTTTAACAAAAACAAAAAAATCACCAATTATAACTCTAAAAGTGAAAAAGAAAACTACTTGCAACCCCCTGAATTAAATCTAGGAGTTCCTGATTTGTTAACTTAACTGGGCGTATTTTTTCCTTTCTGAAAATAATGTGCTAATGACAATTGAGTAAATTGTGAATACAAGCCCTTTGCGTACAGTATGCTCCTAAAAATAGTCAAACACACACCCACCCACACAGGAGACTTAAAGACACACACCTACCTTTCTACTGACAAGAAAACTGCCTCCCACAGCCAGTCCGTGTGTGAAGTTATCAATGCAGTTGGCCAGAAGGTTTAAATAACCGCTCGTCTGTTAAAGCAGCACAAATCGGAATGAAAAAAAAAAACAATAATAAGCAAGCAGTCAAAAAAACAAACAAACAAAAGAAATCAACATTTGTGTCTTCAGCGGGTAACAGCAGTTTGTCTGAATAACATCAAAGGAGTTTGAGCTCTCAGGAGCCGGGGGCGAATTACGCTGTGCATTAACCCCCACCTCCATCGTCTCAATTATTTAGCAGCAGAAGTGAACATGAATCCCCGGCTGCATTTATGGTAACAAAATCTGAATCTGTGAACTAGACTCAACACGTTGATACGTTATCGCATTTAACTGCTGGAATCCCGGCAGTTTTGCGTGCATAGTACACTGTATCTTAACCACTTTAAAATCAACCAAGATGCAGAACTTGAGATTTAGCAAAAGCAAACTCTCAGAGGCCTCAGCAGGTATACAATTCCTAATCCATAACCTTGAATCATAAATCAAGTCAAGCTGGCAAACATTTTGGCTGGTAACTAACATGTAAATTAGGGGTATTTTTACTCCATGCCACAGCTGTTAGCAGTAAATTAGCCATCAGTTTTATAAGAGTGTAGATTACCACTTACTACCCTCCCCCCACCCCAGATTTTGTTTCAGAATAGCAACCGATGTATTGATAAGAGATTCTGTTTTTATAAATCCACAGTAACTGGGGAATGAGGAAAGTCTGACGAAATAGGCATTCGGCATTTGGATTGTTTTTAGATATAGCTTGGTTAGAAGATACGAGCTTCAAATGAAGTAGTGACCTGTTTTAAGATACTAATGCCTTCAAAGGCAAAAAGCATTCCTTACACTGTTACTGTAATCCTTAAGAGATACTTTAAAAAAAAACTCACCTGAGCACCTACACCGCATACATACACATAAATCACAACATTTTTCCAGCTGCTGTTTTGCTGGCAAGAAAGTAAAATATTTCCTCAAACCTTTATGGTCTCTGTAGTTTGGCGTAACATTGTCTTGGGCTTCTTCGTAGAGCTACTGCAGTGACCATTGGAGTGTCTGGTCTTATCTTTCAGAGAGATTATCTGTCCAGCGCAGGCTCCATTGTGAAAACTGGCATCAGAGTCTGTGCAGCTCTGTAGGAAAATCAAAAGAAAAACAGGCATAACTGGAGCTGGAGCTAATGCAACATATCAAACTGGTGTGATGCACCCCACAAAACATGTGAACACACAAAACGTCATGCATGTCCTGGTATGTAAGCATGAATGAATGTACATTAAGTATGCTTGCACTGTAAGCATGCATGAAGGTACGTATGCATGTATGTATGTACACCCATGTATGTATGTACAGTACACCTCTTGGCAGAATGAACATCACCACAGCAATGTGAAACAGCAGCAGGAGGGCTGGGAGTCATACCAGAACGGGGTATTTTAGTTTGAAAATTAAAATGATTTATTCCACTAACTGGAGCATGAGGTGGTGGAGGGTATGCGTCAATGCCCTGGCTGAGAACAGATTCTCTCCGAACCCACTCAAAACAACACTCCCGTATCACAACAACTAACCCTGTTGATCACTGAATTGATTTTAACGATCAGTTACAGACTGCTTAACGTTCCTGATTAGCTCTATGGTTTGATCACCCCTTATGTACTTGGTCAGCTATTGAGGTCAGTGGACGCAGCCCCAAAAAGAAGAAATTCCTGTGGATGAGGTGTATTTCAGTGTTCTGCAGGTTGTTCATGTATCTTCCTGTATCCTGGTGAGATAAAGAGTGATGAGGCACCAAGGAGGAGGTGCGCTGGGAGATAACGCAGCAGCTAGGTTTGTTATCAGGCTCCTAACAACTTCGCTTCCCTCTGATTTATAGACACAAGGTGGGAAGGAGAGTAAAAAAATTAAGACACAGCACCCCTGGAATAACATTTATGGATGACATCATTTATGAACACAGAGTAATCACCCCTGGGACAAGTGCTGAGACTGTGCCATGTTCTTGTTACCAGGGCTAGAGCACAAACCTCTCAGGACAAGAGATTACCTTTTCACATGTCCATTTGTTTCAGGTGCCTCCCCCTGTTTGCTGCCTCTGAGCTGATCCTTCATAGCATCTCTAAGTACCCCCCCTCCCCATGCTGAATCTATAACATCAATCGTGCTTTTTTCATAATCTCTAATCTAATGTTACATTATTGCTGTGCACACTACAGAATATTAATGGAGTTTAATGTCAAGTAGTGTGCGGTATCTACTGATGCTTTAAATACCGTGTATGAATGAACTGCATATTATATTTACAGAGGTCTATTCAATTGATCTAAACAAAAGCGCTACTCAACATAACAGATGGTATGTTAGGAATAAATCTTAATGAAGAAAAACGTTGTTCCCACATTCTACAAGCAACGAGAACGAAGAGCACAAGAAAGAGGAGAGCAGCAGGGTGCTATCGACAGCTGCAGCTGACTAATCCCGCTTGTGTTATCCCGCCAATAATCACGCAAGCACGGATGTACCAGCAAACTGCTGTGTGCAATTCAACTTTTTTTTTTTTTTTATCTTTTCCTGGATATTGTACATATGGATGCATGATTTGTACATTGCAAATGTCCTCCCAGTGCTTGTACTGTCCTTTCAACAGCGCAGTGGACCACACATGGGTTAAACTTACAAGAAACTCAAGTAGACAAAGTTTTGGCAAGTGCATGCATCGGTGTATTTAACGGGTTAAAAAGTCTCCTCATCAGCTTTCAGTAGACTTTGGTTGCTTTACTCATGCAACCTGTTCTGACCAAACTGGACTCTCTCTCATTTTGTGTACCCCACAGCACTATTAATAAAGGAGGATACTTGGGGGATATAAAACACGGATCTCGAGCTGTCCCGCCACTGAACAAGAGTTTGTTAAATCTGTTCCTGCCGCTGGCCCACTTAGCTTTGCTCTCTCCTCTTACATCTATCCCAGTTCCCAGGAAAATGAATGCAATTCAGTAAGACAGGCCATGCTTTAAGTTTCAGCTTGCAGACGATTAAGATTGTATTCTGCTTTAAATACACACATCTATAGAACAGCTGTCACAATACTAAATATTTCTTAGCAGATGTGTTTACACACATCGCTGCTTCTGAAACTGAATTCACAGTAAGCTTTCAATTGACATATGTTGCTATTATAATATACTAATGTAAGTTTGCATGCAAGATGATGACACTGAAGATAAGTATATTTATACCGTCTCTGAAAAGGTTAAAAAGAAGCATAATTTAGTGACACAACCAAGGCAAACCCATTAAAAATAAGACCTTGGAACAAAGTTAGAAATCGCATGTATCTGTGAGTCTTTATTAACAGTTGCAAATGAGATGCTGTCAGGCTTGCTGAGTGTTCCGGTGTGCACAGCTGCCACCTTGTCACTCACAAACAAGAACAAACACAAATGACTTCAATTACTTACAAATTACTTTTTTCCTTGCGCCGTAAAAGCTGATTTCATCAGAGCCAGGAGGCTTTTAGCTGAACACAAAACTGCGTATCTAAAATATACCGGACTGGTTTAACTATTTATTTCTTACCACTTACACTGCCAGAATATCTGCCTTATTTTTTGCAATACTATAGCATTGTACCATGTCAAAAACACTCCATTCCATTGTTACTTTAGATCTTTTTTCCCTTTTTTCTTCAGCGCTAAACTATTTTACACAGTGCATATTACATGACGCCTATATAGCACCTTTATATATATATATATATATATATATATATATATATATATATATATATATATATATATGTAAAGCACAGGTATTATTCTCTACACAGCTTACCAACGATTTGATTTCCAGATGCAATAACACAACAGCATCCCCACTACTGGGGCATTACAGAAAGAGGATTAACTATATTTTAACATCCATAGGTCATGAGATTATTGGGGGCTGTGAATAAGGAGCAGATTTATTGGAGGGTCAGAGAAGGGTCAGCCTGTGACTTCCAGCTATGAATATCGAACACGGATATAAGTGGAATCTCACCACCTGCCACCACACGTACGCCGAGCATTGTACTTATTCTCCATGTGCCCTGTATTCTAATCACTATACATGCAACATCACTGCATACGTTTTTCTAATTCAAATGTATAGGACATTGTCCACATGTCAAAATATGACTGCACTACCGGAGATTGCTCACTCAGCCCACACTTTATAAACCCAACTTCAGATAACGTAGATTAAAACTGAACAGCATAGTGCTTGAAGTGCCATGGAGGCAGCATCCAATATAGATGTGACATAGAAGCTGTGTGTGTGCACATCTCTGTATCTGTCAAAACAGATACAAATAGCAAATCAACCTCAATTCCTAATGCTCTCTTTTCTGCAGACTTCTAAATTATGCAACGCGAACAGCTTGTCTGCTGTAGGTTACAGTACTTTTATTTACACCGCATTACTTAGGGTACGAAAGGTAAGATTTAGGAAATAGCTTTGACTGCAACAACCACAACCACAACCACACGCTTTAAAACGACCAGAAGAGTCTTGAGAATGCCAGTAGGCTAATATAACAAGGTTACAGCCCCTGCAGTCCCGATCATGTTGAAAAGTACTTGCAAAGTATTACGGGATACATACAGTTAAACATCACACGATGTTGTGTTCCATCAAAAGTATAGCACAGAATAATAGCACCCCCCAAAAAATAAATAAATAAAAAACTGCATTAGGTTTTAAAACCCTTGGCATCAATCATGCTGTCAACTGTGACCAATTAGGATGCAAGGCAGCTTGTGCCAGAAGGCCCTTTCAGCTTTCAAGGAAGGAAACCGCTGCCATAGTTATTAAGTGCTTCAACCTCCCTTGCCCTTTTACTGCTGCCTATGTTAAGCACTTCCTGCAGAAGAATGCACCCAAATAATGGCTGCAAATTCCTAATGAATTCCGGCTGAATACCAGAGTAATAACACCCGAATATCTACTGCATATTCTCGCGTTCTGAAGTAATTCATTTTGAATTCAGCCCTGTTAATTCATGTGGATTTAATTACCAGTATTCATTCCATGTTCTTTGTAACACATGCTGTTGATCACATGTAGAAGGCATGTATTCCTGCAAGAACAGGGGGCTGAGAGAAGTGTTCATTCATGCCTCATACATGTGATCCACATCCTTTGTTACAAAGAAACATGGATTGAATATGAGTCAGCTCAGTCAGGATTAATTATTCTCTCATGCATGTGTTGCACTCTGCACCACCAAGTGGCAAAAACCCCCCCCAAAAAAACATCATTGCCATTTGAATGCCTTGTATACATTACAGTTTATGCTGGGAAAGGATGTCCCAATTGTCTACCCATCACACCTGCTCTAGTATCCACCACCCTTTATGTGTTCACCTGACACTAATACAGACCTGGAGCTCAATATTCACAGTGTCCATGAGAGCCTGTATATGCATGCTGCTGAATCTCTTAATATTCCACACAGCATAAAAAAAAAAAAAAAACACTCACAGACGGGGATTCATCCTCTTCCTCCCTCTCTCTGTCAGGGAACATTTTCTCCAGGATGAGGAAGGTCAGCAACCCTGCTATCACCCAGAGACCCATAGTCTTGTGCTGCTGGTGACTGTGGCTCCCACCTGCATGGCAACAAACACATACATACATACATACATACATACATACGTACATACATGAAGATTTAAGATTTTGACATTTTAAAAAAATAAAATAATAAATCAGGTAACAAACAGACTGGTAGCTACTAAAGGGTCAACAACATCCTGCCTGGTAAGTTGTTTATTGATTTTGGAATTTTGGAATACTGTAAAAAGGGAGCTGGAATTGAACCCTGCTATATCCATTTCTGTATTTGTCAATTTGAACTGTTCCGTTTAACGCATGGACTCTTAAGCTCTGCGTTGTAACTTCACAATTTTAAACCTGAACCCCATTCCCTCCCAGGCCCACGGCCACTCATAACAGAACCAGCACAGGTTACCTGTCCCACTGCTGCTGCAGGAGTAAGCCCAGGCCTCTGGCAGGAGATGCAGGAAGACGTCACCCAGCAGGCCACCAATCGCAAAACTCAGCAGCTGCTTCAGCTTCTGGGAACCCGCTGCACGGGAAACAAAACAGCAAACAATGACTTCGTGGCATTATGGTGCTACCGGGAGACGTGACCATATATCTTGTTCCGCTGGATAAAGGGCCACGTATAATCAGGGAACACTACCAGTGTGTATTGTTAGAGCATTTGACCGACTTCTGTCCTACAAACCCTGTACCATAAAAAAAACGTTTTGGATTTCAACAGGAATTCGAGGTTAAATGAGTTTCAAAAAAGAAAATAAGAAAAAAGACTTTTGCTTTTCTTGTACCACACTAAAAAGAACATTGTTTCCTTGCAAAAGCAGAACTATCTGGAGTACACCCACCCTGACAAGCACGCTACCTGAGGCTGCCAGGGGCTGGCCAGGGCTGCCAAGCACTCTCTCTGCATATTCAGAACGACAGCCGCTGACTGGCGCAGGGAGATGATATAAAGCCTTTATATCAGTGGAAAGCAGATGACATAGCTGACACTGAGCTCATTATCAAGAACGAAAACAACGATTTGAAGGCAAGAGGACAGCTATCCAGTGGCTGGGCTTGTTACTCCAATCTGCCAGTGTTTGTTTCCATGCCTCATCTCCACAGTTACCCCAATATTACCAAGCCTGCAGGGAGGAGATAAGCAGGTCTCAACAGGACTGGACTGTTACCTAACCCACTCCAGCCATAGCTACTCTGCCAGTCAAGCATTTCAGGTTTAGAATAGGCCTGCATGAACAGAGGTGTATATATACAGTATAATGTTAATAAGCTAGCCATCTTTAAGCCTCCTAACATTGCAACAGAACGAGATATCATCATTGTAGCACTGTAAGCAAACACTGCTGCTGTAATCGAGACCGTTAATTATAACTGACCCAGGTCTGATACCAAACACTAAGTGGAGTTTGCTATGAAATGCAGACCTTGTAGGTCAAAGAGGCGAGGCAGTTGTACAAACCACAGTAGAAAGCAGAACAAAAAAATGCCACTTTGTTTAGTCTTTGGTTTATCACGTCCAGGCTGTTGGACACTTGGAGAAAGTGTGTTCCAGCCAGCTGTGGGAAGCACAGTAGAGCTGCCAGATTTTTCTCGACTTTGACAGAGGAATGCCTGGACAAACAAATAAGCTTGGAGGTTTAATCTCCTATGGGGTTTCAGAGTTCCAGAGGTCTGGGAGCAGTGATGCATCCCAAGAATCCTGGCACCAAGGGTTCACAGAATGTCTAATGCTAGAGGCGTCCAAGACACATCAATCCACAGAGTTTGGCTGTTAGCAGAGTCCATTCTGTATATATTAACACCATCTGCAATGAATACAAATTTAAATGATCTATAGAAATAGGAGCTAACACATTTACAAGATATATGAATAGGCTACATACTGCATAGAAAAATGAGCAAACTGCAGGGAGAGCATGGATGAAACAAGAGCAGGTCAGACTGATATGCAGGTGTTGACCCAGACCAGAATGCACAGTGGCTACTCCAGGCGCTGCAGCTAGACTATTCCAGGGTAGCCCAGGGGCAGCCCTTTAGAGCAAAATACACATTGTTTCTGAATCACAGGCAGGGAACAGCACAAGCCTTAAAGAGAACGATCTTTGTTACTTTCTTACTAATTAAAATGGAGAGAGACCCATTAGTCCAGGTAATACTGTAAGAAATGATTTCTACCCGCTTAATACTGACTCACTGATGTAGAACAGCAGCTTATTAGTCATCCGGAATAAGTGTAGGGTTTAGCAGTCAAAGCTGGTCGATGGAATCATTTTGGTTACCGTTTTAGGCGTGACCGTTTCATGGACACAACTATGCTATTTAAAGATCCGTGTTTACTTCTTTATTTCTTGTACATTGTAATTCAGCAAACAGGCCCGCTACCTTTAAATAGGAATCTTGCATTAAACACAAGCCACCTGGTGGCTGCAGGCTGTAACTGCACAAAAGGGATCTTAAAGGGAAAGTCATTTCTGGCTCAAACTTGGACGTTCTCAGAAACGATCACCCACCTTCGGTTTTCAGGGTGGCCCCAGCCTCGATGGGGATGACCAGGAGGGGAAAGATGCCACTGAGGCCGACCATCACCGAGCCAATGAGAGAGCAGACCCAGGCGTCAACCCTCTCCCCCACAAAGAGCTCCGACAGCGCCCCGAAACTCAGCAGCTCCTCGGCGCACCACCAGCGAGTGCCAGCCGCAGCCTGCACCACCGCGGTCTGGGGCATCTTCTTAGCACTGGATCTGTGGCTCCACGACAAAGGAAGCAGCAAGGCAGCGACGCTCAGGGTTAAACACAACGCCAGTCTCGGTCCTTTCATTCTGAATCCAGTCCTAACACACTCCAACATGGGCTTGAGCACTGGGGAACAAAACACAGGGGAGAGGGGAGTGCATAAGCCCTCGTTCAACCTCAGCAGTTGTTTGGGCTTCAGGAACATGTGTGTATTCTTCAAGGTCCAGTTTCGTCTTGACAGTTCTATCTAACAACGTAGTCCAAAATGTAAAAATAAATAAGGACTGTAAAATTTCACATTTATCAAACGTCCCATTGAATGGTGTACCAGTCACCATTGCAGAATCCCACTATATGAACAAAAGTTCCACACATTAATTCTACACTGTGAAGACTGCTTAGGATTTCCATCTCTCCACACCAGAGGTGTCTAATCACGGTCCTGGAGGGCCATTCCACTCCAAGTTTAAACAGGTAAAATGATATCATTACCAAACAATTTAAAACAAGGTCGGAACAAAGAGTTTAAGTGCCAACTGGACACCCCTGACTTGAGTCACTCCAGTCAGAATGTTGCCAATACTTTTATTCTTAGGAGTGTTCCTATTTATTTTGTTTTAGATTAGAAAGCATGTAGAAACGCGAGACTAGACTTGAACCACTCGGCCAAACTTTATTGAGAGAGAGAGAGAGAGAGAGAGAGAGAGCACATTTCATAACTTGAAATGCAGCTCCATCCCTGTACTGAAATTTTCAGCCCCAGGAAGACTGACGCAGCTGTAGGAATATGTAAACATTGTTTTCTGCTTGTAGGAAAATGATTCTTCAGAATCTGTATTCAGAAACCATAGCATGTTTTGTAGCCAAATAAATATTTTAACAGATATTAATTTAGCAGGTTTCTAAATACATGTCACACAACACAATTTAACTCCATAGAAACAGTTATGTCAACCAATGACAGGGGTGGAAGTAAGACTCCTATTGCATAGCAGTTTCCCCCATTCCAGATTTTACTATGAGCTTGATGAGCCCCAGTGTACAGAAACAAGCTCAGGTGTGTCTTATTTAACTCATAGTAAAACAACTTTATTTTTATATCTTTGTAACAGTTTTATTGTCACAAGTATGTTCATGCAATGAAACATTCCTTATTCAAAATTGCTCCATTCAGTAGCTAAGGGGGTTTTAAAACCCATTGTAATGAGCACCAAAAAGTCTACCCTTGAATGCAACATTGCTGCTTGCCACTGATTTTTGCCTCAGCTTCATAAATTCCATGGAAACTGTTTGGTGACATCACAAAGGACAACCCACAGTGCAATGAAATTCAAAGCAGATGAAATAACATTACAGCGCATGCCACTTGTATGTGGTTGGATAATTTTAAAAAAAACCGGTAATATTTTTTTTTAAAAAGGTGAATTTATTACTATGCTTACAAAGGATGGATAATGCATAACGAAAAATGCCTAGTCTTTTTCTGCATGCAGAATAATATTGCTAGGGTACCACGCACACCACCAAGAGGAAATCTCGTTTCAATCACAGTGCTGTCTAATAACTGAGACCTGGATAGGTCGTCGGGTAGTGTACTCAGCAGCAAAGCCGCACAGATTTTCTGATCTGCATAGATTAATTCAGTAGTTCGGGACAAACACCAATCACAAAATGTTTTAGTACAAATATTTATTGTAGAGAATGCGGAGTATGCGATTTAACAGAAAAGTATGCTGTATATACACATTCATTTGGCATCAAACCTAACTTGGTTTGAGGGTTCGCTGCCTGGCCAACTGGACGAGGCTGAGACCCCCATTTGATAAAACATAAAAACTGTTAAGAAAGGAGGAGGTGGTGGGTTACGATGAAATCAAAACACAACTGAGAGATAAGTGAAGCGGGTATTTATAGTGCTAACAATTTAAATTAGCTAATGTGTAAATTGAATGATTCAATTTGGTGACGCGGAGATTGGTGTCTGACCCTCCTCCCGAACTTTAATTATAAATTTCATTAGTTGGTGGGCTTCTTGCACGTACTCGCACTGTGTATACCAGTCCAAATCACCAAATATCCATGGTATTTAATACATGTAAACGCAAAGTTAAACATTGCAATGCCACGTTATTAAGTATTTGTAATCGTAGAAGTGCTGGGATACTTAGGAATTCGCACAGGACAGTTTTCAACCTTTTCTCCAAACTGTTATGTTGCAGGACCTCGCATTTCCATCTGGAATCTCGATTAGTCTGGTGCAGCTGCACTAACCGAAGTCGTCATCAAGCCAACGCGAATACGTGCCAGCATAACTTTCTAGAAACTCTACTGCATCACATTTCGCCAAAAGAAAATCGACACGGGGGTGGATTTTGATCTCGGGAAATGCATTTCTTAACTAATCCAAATTCAATCGATCGATGGATTAACACTTTTCGCTTTAACGTTATGTAGCAGATTTATATTATTATTATTATTATTATTATTATTATTATTATTATTATTGCCAATGAGGATAAACCTAGCAGAACTTATTAACAATACAGTACAGTAGTGCACTACAAGAACGATTCAAAAGTTACTCACTTACTGCCTTTTTGCATTTTCATTCCGGATAATCTTACATTTTAAACGTTCTCATTTCAGTACTAAAAAAAAAAAAACGTTCATGATTATTTTTACCCTGTAGTTTGAGCTCCAGACTGACCCTGCCATCCAGTCCCTTCTCTCAAGCTGTACACAGCTACAGTACTAGCGGCTGCTGTGTGTGCAGTGTCCTGAAAATATCTCGGCTAGTCAGCTCCTCCCGCAGCCACGTCTCTTCTACGCCCAGAACCAAACACGCACCACGGAACTAAAAAGGCAGAGCAGGGCCACATTTGGTACTGTAGACGTACGAGGACACTAAAACGGAACACACACTTTCGCTTTTCACGCGTTTTTAGTGACTTGTACCGCGCATTGTGTTGGTGGGAAGAATGTTCTACTGTTTGAAGCAGTGAAGTGGAAATGATTATTGCCTACAAATTGAGTGATTCGGTTTTAACCCATCCAGCACTGTCTGGTTATTGCTGTCTGATGTAACTTGATGACAAGACATCCCCCAGCATTGCAAGGGTTGCCAACTCGCCCCATACTCCCGGGAATCTTTAAAACAGATCAGGTTTTCATGTTCAATAAAATTGATTAATCTGCGGTCACAGAATTATGGGGCCAGTTGGTAACCCTACACCCAGCAGAGTTAATAACACACATTGTTTGGAGTTACTCAATAAACCACGTATTCTAACGCTCCCCAAAAATCGAAGGTGTTGTCCCATAAGGTTTTCTATCTATCTATCTATCTATCTATCTATCTATCTATCTATCTATCTATCTATCTATCTATCTATCTTTTTTACATGTTAAATACATTTATTTTGGTATTACCGCACCAGTAAAATGTAACACAATGAGAGACTAACGGGCACCTCCCCAAAAGCAGTGTGTAATGTAATGACTGTACATTAGGGGGTGCTGTCTACCAAGTGTATTGCTGAATAAACAGTACAGGTTTATTCAGGGGTGGCCAAAATTGTCCCTTCCACTGCTGATCTTGGTTCCAGGCCTGTTTTAAATTGTTTAATTGAACCACTTAAACCCCAATCCAGACCCCGAAGCAGTTCATTATATCTTTTTACCTGTTAAACCTGTAGCGGAATGGCCCGCCAGGACTGGGATTGGACCCCCTGGTTTAATAAATGCAGGCATCATGAAGCACTGTGCTTCTGCTGTATACAGCTGCTTTGGATTGCCACAGAGGAAAGTACAGCAGTACCTGTCGGTGATGAGGTTAAAAGCTCAATAACCACACCTGCAGACAAGCTTGGCTCTTTTGTGCACGGGTTCATGGTCAGTGTGCATGGTCGCCAGTCCACACACAGCCTCTGTCCTGTTGCACAAACATCATGATTTAAATGACTTTTGTAACTATAAGTCCTTTAAAGAGTGATAATAATAATAATAATAATAATAATAATAATAATAATAATAATAATAATAATAATAATAAAAACATGCATAGAAAATTTGCGTAATAATTCACATTGAAAGCAGGGCAGAGATCTCCTAAGATACCAAATTGCAGAACATCAGAACCACACTGTTATAAAAACGCATGCTTTTCTAGTAGACAGGAAATCATGCAAGAAACTTGCTGAGCTATATCATGCAAACAACAAGGACTGACACTGTTGCAGACACAGGGTCAGGTGATCAATCAAGCCTGCATTGAAAGATAAATACAACAAAATTCCCCCCAACAGGTTATACCAGGCAATAACAGTGGATCTCACAGGGCAAACAGTAAGGCACTCATTTCTGAGAACTGGTCAGCCAAACGTGAATTAATTGGTAAACAAAATATTGTGTCATTTAGTAGTTCTGGCGTTTATTGGCTTGGTGACTGTTTAGTTTAAAGGAATGTAACTAGAGGTTTCACAGGTATTATCACAGGGTAACTAGGGTGAGCCTATTACAGGAAAAAAAAAAAAAAACCTCACCACGCTATAGCAGCCCCTACTGGCCAGGCATGGCTGGCCTTTGTCCTCCAGGTGGCAGTAGCGCTAACATCTGCTGTCAGGCTCCTGGGTATAGAGACTATTGACTTGGTGCTGGGATCACGGGACGCCACAGGCTGTCACGTCTCCGGCGATGTTGCGAGGAGTTGCTGCGGTGAGGGAGCGTAATTGAACATTTTAAATTGGCCCACGAGCTAAGTACAATGAAAAATATTTGCCCCACCAGGACAAAACTTTATAGCTACTTATAAGAGAGTTCAACTTTTAACATTCAAAAAATGAACATGCACTTTTTGCATGACTGTCTGAAAAGGAGACAGTTAGTCTGACATGATATAAAAAACAAAAAAGCCCAGAATTACTGCCGATGTTTTAAAACACAAGATAAACTTCTTCTTTGCTAACCATAACCACAACACCATGCTTCTGAAGAACGGACAGCCACGTGATACACCAGTGGTTAGGGCTCTGGAGTCTTGACCGGAGGGTCGTGGGTTCAATCCCAGCTGGGGGACACTGCTGCTGTACCCTTGAGCAATGTACTTTACCTAGATTGCTCCAGGAAAAAAACAATTGTATAAATGGGTAATTGTATGTAAAAATAATGTGATATCTTGTAACAATTTTAAGTTGCCCTGGATAAGGGCATCTGCTAAGAAATAAATAATAATAATACTGTTGTTATTACAATCACTTTGCGCAGATTGCTCTTTGAGTGTAACAATAACATATGATTGGTTAATAAGACTGATGTCTGTCCATTTACTTTAAACAAACAGTCATAATATCTGATTAAGACTAAAGAGATGTCTACATCCTTTAGAGATTAAACAAAAACAAAAATAAAAAATGGGGCCTAGAGCAGTTGAATTACTGCTTTTCTAAAATTCGGTAGGTAGGGGGAGCTAGTGAATAATATTTTCAGTGGGGGAGAAAAATGTCATTTGTAGCCAGTGAAGAAACTGGGGGGTGATTTACAGAAAGACTCAACTGCGTGTGTGTGTGCGTGCGTGTCTGCGTGTGTGTGTGTGTGTGTGTATTAAACATTGCATTGCCTTTTGTTATGTGGTCTGACAATTAAACTATTGTTGCATTGATGTTTTAGGGTTTATAAGGATTGAAGGTGATTTCCAATTAATACTCAGACTAGACTTAGTAAAATAAGTAAATTAAATGTAATTAAATAGTAATATATATATATATATATATATATATATATATATATATATATATATATATATATATATATATATATACACAAAATAAAATATGCTTTCAGAGCATTTCTTCACAGAGATATGTTTGTGTGTGCCTGTACAGTATGGGAAGAACCTCAATGCATTAAAAAAGAAGATGTTTTGTATGTTCTGAGAATTAAAATGCCTTGGAACCAAAGGCAACCAGTTTCAAAGACGCGTAGAATGACGTGAAAGTTCATGATTACTAGAGCAAGCCGTTTTTGCTGGTGGGTTCATTTTCTTCATAATTCAGAGATTTGAATAAACTTGATGTGACAGATTTCTCAGCCAGTGATTCATGTAGCTCCAGCAGCACACTAATAACCATGTGGCCCTGTGTGGACCCATACACAGCGTGTGAAGCTGAGTGGAGTGCCAGCTTACTGCTGTTTGGGGATTTCCTTCTCGTGAATACGAATAAAGAGAGGGGGGCAGTGGTAGCGAGCGACCAGGGTTCAGATCCCAGCACGGTTGCTTCATTAGACCTGGGTTCAAGAGGATACCCGAGTGGCTCACCTGGTAAAGGCAGGACCAGCCATACAGTCAATGGGGAGCAGGTTAGCTCTCGGTAGCTCTCTGACGCCCGCTGTCAAGCTCCTGGGTGGAAAGCAATTGGCTTGGTGGTGGACTCAGGAGCCGCCCATTGACCATTGACCTACACTTCTCCTGAGCTGTGGTGGGCAGTTGCTGTGGTCAGGGAACATTCTTAAAAGAAAACGGGTTCAAGCAAGGTTTATAGAGTACAACACAAATGAGATATCCCTTGCTTTAGCATGACAATCCTGGTGAAATAGTTTGAAAATGATTGTGGAAATGGGTGTTGTTAACCTTTCAATCAATGCTATTAATCTTACGGTTGATTTATAAATTATTCCCCATCCTGGTCCACCTAGTCCTATAAATATGTGATTTTCAAAACTGTTTGATGTGAGCTCTTAAAAATCCACCAGATGTTGCAACATTGTGAACTGTACAGTGTGTTCTTTGTACCTTTGTACCGTTTATAGGAAGGGATGGGCCTGGGCCTACTTAAAATTAACACACAAACCGTGGCAAGGAAAAGTTAAAAGTGACATGCAGAAATTGTGTAACTGAACTGTATTGTGCATTGCTAAAACATTTCCCCCGATTTGGTAAGCAAGACAGAATGCACTAAAATAAACTGTTCAACTGGCAACAAACAAATGAATAACATACTGATTAAAGTTAGGGGTTTAGTAATGTTTGGTCGTACTAAACTAAACTGAAGGTTTTACCTGTTGAAACTTGATACCCCTTTCTGTCCACTTAAAATCGATTTGAAAGCACAAGTTCATTTCCGTCAGCAAGCAGATGGAGATGGAATCAATTTCAATTGGAATGGTAGGCTGGCAGAAATCAATCTCTCTAACTGGAAATATTGGAGGCTATCTGCAGACAGCAAGCATGCAAAAATGACATGCACACAGGTGCATTTGACTTTTGTGTAATGTCCGATGGCAGATTGGATTTTAAAGTGAAGACTGCAGCCCCAGTTTGGTATTGGAACGAGATGAGACTGGTTTCATGCTGCAGTTAGAAACGTGATATTATACCAGTAGAGATCACTACCTAAACCAGGTTTGAGTCTTCACAAACCCAACAGAGAAACAGCTGTGACAAAAAAACACAATTTTTGTTTAACAAAGTCTAACCGTAACCTTTCCTATTAGTTTTATTTCCATGGAGTTTTAGGTACAATCATTACGACCCAATCTTCTCATCCAATTCAGGAAGCAATTGTCAAGCGGTTACCTTGCGTCTCACTTTCAGTATCAAGTCACTGCCGTGATTAAGAATATCTTTACATTTTTGTATGTATTTATTTATTTATTAATTGCAGCATGTAAATGTATATTCGGATCAACTTACATTTCAAATTCCTGGGTGTTTGAAGTTTACAATTGATATAAACATTTCAATTTCTGTATGGAAATAAAATAACTCACTGCAGTGCAAGAGTTAAAAATAAATGTGAAAGAAAAAGCTGGAAAGGGTGATTTGAGTCATCCTTATGCAATATGCATAGAAAGAGGAACTTGCTGTGCTTTTTGTATCATACTTGTATCCACAGAAATGGAATTCTATTCTTAATCATTCTTTTGTGTTAGTTTATAATTATAAGTATGTACAAGGGTGGGACACACACCTCTGGTCATTTTTAAAAGGATTGTAAGGAACAAATATTCCCCAGTGCAGCTTCAATTCTTCAAATATGTAGATATTCTTTTTTCAACAGCGACATCCAGTTATTACAGGACGTCTTCAGTATAGCTTGTGTCCCAGTATATAAAACAGTTAAACAGAACCGCAGTTCAGTATTCCACTGTAGTCACTTCATCTCTTCACCAGAGCCCTGCGTTTCCTCGAATCCAGTGCACATTTTTGACTTCTCATTAATCACAATCTATTGATTTGTCGTGTACAGCACTTCCTAGGTTTGATGCGCTCAGCGCTTTTCTGATTTTCTGTAAACCGTTCACATACTATTTCACCGGTCCTCTTGTGAAGAATCCTAGAGCTTCAGCTATTTTACCCCCCTGATTTTATAGCTCTGTCCTAAAAAACTGGATTTACAATACAATACTATTTGTAAGACGGTTTTTTGGAACAACTGAAAGTCCTCTATTTTCTGAGCTCTAAGAACGAACAGGAATATATGGAGTTAGGAGTTAGTAGTTAGTAGTTAGTAGTTAGTAGTTAGTAGTTAGTAGTTAGTAGAAGGATTTCACTTTGTATACTTCTAGCTGTTTATTACATCTTGTAAACATGCTTATGCAGTGAAATTGTGTCAGATGAGCTCAGTGAAGTTAAACAGAACCAGAGTAACTGTATTTTTTTCGGGTGGGAGCATCAGAAATATAAAAATACATCATACTTTTTCTGTTCTTCCTTTTTTCTTTTTTTTAGTAGGTTTTCAAAGTACTTTGTTATTTTTTTTAAACTTTGCACTGAAAATAACTTATGTCACATGTATTAATCTATCTATCTATCTATCTATCTATCTATCTATCTATCTATCTATCTATACAGTAGAACCCCAGAGTTAAACCGGAAGTATGCAATCACTCAATCATGTGTGCTGGTCATGGAGAAGTCAAAACTGAGGGTGTGGATAGCAGGCGTACACATTTATTAAAACCATTGAAAACTCATTAACGGGCATTTCAGACTTACGAACAACATCCATTCCCAAAGGGTTCAAGACTCTGAGGTTCTAATATATATATATATATATATGTGTGTGTGTGTGTGTGTGTGCGTGCGTGCGCGTGTGTACTGGAAAACATCTCAAATCTAAAAGCTAACTGAAAGCTAACCCTGTAATTAATGAATTCTGGTATAATATTTTTTTATTTAATATCCATTCCCTATTATGTACTATTTAAAAGAAATAAAGAGTTCTAGCTTGTTGTATCAGTGTCGCAAGCCATTGTTGGCAATGGCCAACGCACCTCCAGTCAGGCCTGCCATCGTGACAAGGCCCGTGCTGTGACATCATCAGGGGGAGGGCTGTTTCTCCCAGCTGGGCAAAGAGTAGGTGCCCCCTAACCTTCCACAGTTTATGCACCTCTGTGACACCGGGCCATCCTCCATGAATAATATTTCTTCAACTGATTTGACAAAACATGATAAAGCTGCTTCGCGCAAACAGAATCGCGGCCCACCTTGTGAATCCACAACCTAGTCCCCCCACTCCCACCTCCCCAGCACAAAGCCAGGCACCTGACTGAAACCACGTCCTGCATTGTCTGTAGTGCTTGTCAGCAGCCACAGTGCCAACATTAATCCGCCTTGTGGAGCCGCTCTAGTGCCTGATCCATTGAACACCTCCCTGATTTGAAATGCCTTGTAACACAGCCCAGCAGGGTCACTGCGTGGGAATGGTATGCTTGTTGTACTAATACTGTAAGTCATTCTTATCTTACCAATGGCAAATCCATTGTGGTTATGGGTCTATCTTAATACAGTTTGATCATCAGTAAGTCTTGGGCTTGCCAGCAGTCTCACAAAAGTATTACATTTTAATGAAACGGACCAATAGCCTTTTGTATACAAAATATCAATCTGAATACAAATAATAATCTACATGCAAATCTTTTTTGTTTTCTTAAGAATATCCTGTGTTGTAAACTGAACTTTTAGATGATGGACAGAAACTATTACCTACTGTAACAGCATCAGTGTATTGTATAAGTTAATGGCGTATGTACACTTGACCCTGTCTCTTATGATACAAGACTGCCATGCTGTCTTCAATGGGGAAGGCACTTTAATATTCCAGTAAAACTCTACTCTCTCTCTTCAGTGTACTTCCAGTAAGTAGAAATAACCCTGTTCCCTGGTGTATGTGTCTGTATGTGTGTGTCTCTGTGTGTGTGCATGTGCGTATGCATGTGTGTTTGCATGTGCGTATGTGTGTATGTGTGTGCATGTGTGTGTGTGTTTGTGTGTGCGCGTGTGCATGTGTGTGTGCATGTGCGTGTGTTTGCGTGTGTGCGTTCTTGCTTGCGTGCATGCGTGTGTATGCGTGCGTGCTTGCGTGCGTGCGTGTGTGTGTGAGTATGATTCTGCTCTGTGTGGCTTTGCGGTTCTCGGGGGCTGATCTGACAGGAAGCTTGCTGTGGTAGATAAGATCCTCCTGCAGGATGACACTTACTGACTGTTGAACACACTCGCTTTAGCCTGTGATGTGGTCGGCTATCTGTGATATGGTCAGCAACAAGGGGCTGGGGGGAGGCGGGTGGGGGTCACGGTTTAAGGAACTGATAGAAACAACATGTCTAAAAAACATTTCAAAGTTATAAAGTTATGTAGTCCATACCCCTTACTGACAACAAACTGACTTCATGTTGGTGTTGCAGTTTCTAAAAACTAAAGGCATTGGGAACTGTCGTTTCTCTGGAGTTTGCAGTGTTTCGTTTCATTGTTTTCTGTGATTTGCAGATTCAGTGGATGTTCTCCATCCTGCCCTGATGCATCGGCCATGCTGCAGTGAGTGGATTGGCAAGGATGGGGCGGCGGAAAGGTTTCTTCGGATTTCATTTAGAAGTTCATACTAAATTCATCTCAGCGACTCAAACTGACTTCTCACTTTTACTCTGAAAGCTCAGACCAAGCTCAGTTCTCGGTGGAAGAAATACATTTACTATGAACTGAGAAAATGAGGAATCAGGAATAAGAAGTGAAACTGTTGTCCACAAGCAGACTCCTGTTTCTGTCCCACATGTCTGAATGTCATTCCGAAAGGCACAAATCAGACACAAACCCACCTCCCCAACAGTGGACTGTACTTACAGCGTGCCAAAATAACCCACTGTGGCAGTAAATACAGTAAGCATCCCAGGCCGAAAACAAAGGCAGTCTTAAGACAAGGTTATATATCTGGCATGCCTGTGCTGTTTATCAAGACCAGGCACAGAGATCAGCAATGGCAGAGGTCTTGTTTCCATGCAGCGACAAACTGCATACCTGTCTCTTAAACTGAGGGAACACGAAGCCACTTTGTTCTGTAGCTTGGATCTTGGTTTCAGGAGACTAGGTTTCAGGCTACTGCATGGCATGGCTGTGCAGAGCATAGGGAAGCGGGAGCAGCAGTAGGCTGAGCCATCGCATCCTCCCCCTGGCATCTCCCCTCCCAGCCAGCTGCCCCGCAGGCCAGCCTTCTGGTGTCACTGTGATTAATATCTTTTCTCTGCTGGAGTCTACAACTAACCTGGCTGTTTGGGGAAGTCTATAAGTTATAGCCTTGCTCCTATCAGTAAAAAAAAAAAAGTACCAGCTTTGAATGTGTGAATAAAGGAAGTTTTTGTGTTCACTATATTGACTTCCCTGTTTGATTTATAATTGTCATGATTTTTGCCTTTGCCGTTCCATTCCATTGCCGATCGGTTAGAGAGTAACAAAGCGAGGCAGAATGGGTAGAAAGCTGTGTCAAACTAGTGCATGGGTTTACTGAATACGTATAGTTAGCCTTATAGCGGGGAAACACAGCGTGGGGTAGAGATCTGATATAGTCTGTTCTGGAAAACAGAAGGCAGTATATCCATCTTTGTATATTTATATAATTAATGCCAGAATGAAGATAGGAAGTAAGAAGCGAGGGGAGGAGATTATACATTGCACCTGCTTCCTAGTCTCCTGAAAGGTAAGGCACTCTAATGTACTGTACTGCTATGCTATTGAACATAAAGGGACATCCTTCCATATGGAAGGACCACCTTATTGACCAGAAGACTTCAACTGCATTATCTTGTGTATTGGTACATTTTTTGGATGTGTACAAATAGGTTGTTCAAAAATATAAAAGTTCAAAGTATACACTGGTGAGCGTTTAATGTCTGTATTTTTTCCCAAACTATGCTGTTAGTAGAAAGAGCATTCCTGCTTGTCAAGCATGCTTCAAGGAGGGATATCTGCTGTTAAAAATAACTAATGTAAACAAACCGTACCATCAGCAAGGCCTGCTCTTTTACAGCTCAAGAGTGCAGAAGTCTGATCTGTGATCTGTGAAAGAAAACAAAATACATCTCCTATAATTACAATTAATTAAACATCCTCACTGATCAATGCATTCACTTTATTTGTTTTTTTTTATAGCAAAATTATAGCAAGTTTCTTTCAATAAGAACACACTTTGCTTTCCCATTCATTTTTGGATGTCCTGTTTTGTTTCATTTTTAACTAAAAAAAAAAAAAAAAAAAAAAAAAAAACACTTCATTTTGTAAGTTGTAGTTAATTGTTATAGTTATTTTAAATATAATATGTCCAAAATATTTGTTTCTGCCATTTTAGGAGAAAAATGAATTTAGTAACCAGACGAGCAATCCTTTCAGTGGCAGACAGACAGCAGCAGTACTACCTTTCCTGTGGCAGCCATTGCGTTTCCTGTTTTTGTTTGACATGCTGGTCAGTACTGCGAAAGTCTTACAAATGGCCTGCTGTCTCAATACGAAACAACAGCAGCCCACAGAATGGAACCGCATGATCGTCTTGTGAGGGATGGAATGATTAATACTGAAGTCACCCTGAACGATGACCTCTGTACTCACTGCAGAGGCTTTCTCAGTCCCCTCTGTTTTGCCATGTTCTCATGTCTTCCAGCCCACATATCAGGGTCACCATTACCCAGGTCACTGGGGGCAGCAGTCTTGCATGCCTACCCGTAGAGCCAATAGAGTGATCATGAATGCCTTCTGTTTGCTTTACTTGTACAGGGCAGAGATAGGCTGTTAATCTCAAATGTTGCAGCGCACACTATGCACTGAGGGAACTACTGAAAGATGGGAAAACTGCATCATGGTATGAAAGAGGCATGTTATTCAAATAACACTGCTATGGTGCTGCTATATTAAAAGTGATGGCATCTTTTTAATAATATAATCTAAATGTTTTAGTGCAGCAGTTAATCTGTTTTAATGGTGTTTCCGGTCGTCGGTGTCAGGTGGCTGGTATGGAAAGTAAAGCCCTTCCTTTTCATGCTTGGCTGGTCCCACCATTGACTACCAGAAACAGATGTGAAGGGGTGTCTGTGTGATTGAATTTTACAGCGTGGGACTGACAAAAGGATTACAGTAAATTGTACCCAATATGAGTTACTGTCATTTGTAGTCACTTATTTTCCTATATGAAAGTAATGTATGGTATTTTTTAATTTTTTTAAATTTTAGTAGTCGCCGATTAACATTTACCCCGTTTTTCTCCCAATTTGAAATGCCCAATTGTATTTAGGCTCAGCCCACCGCTAACACCCCTGCTGTCCGCCGAGCATCAGCCGACCGCTTCTTTTCATTCTGCAGGCCCGCCATGCAAGCCAACCCAGAGCTACAGCGCCGGAGGACAACGCAGCTCTGGGCAGCTTACAGGCAAGCCCGCAGGCGCCTGGCCAGTCTACAGGGGTCGCTGGTGCACGGTGAGTCAAGGACACCCTGGCCGACCTAAGCCACCCCCCTCTGGGTGACGCTCAGCCAATTGTGCGCAGCCACCTGGGAGCTCCTGTCCATGGTCGGCAGTGGAATAGCCTGGACTCAAACCAGCGACGTCCAGACTATAGGGCACATCCTGCACTCCAGGCGGAGCGCCATTACCGGATGCGCCACTCGAGAGCCCCTTTGGTATTTTTTTTAATGGTATACATGTGCCTAGCAATTATGTAAGGAGGTGTTTACTTGAATTACTGTTAGTGCAGAGTCTCGTTAAAAACACAGATTCAACTCAGTGGTACACGCGATTAGGTTTTGGCGAGAGTGAGTCGTTGATCCTTGCTCAACATTTATTTCTCATTTGGGTTCTGTTCTTAAGACAGTTCAAGCAAAGACTGCAGTCACTTAACCTTAACCCTCCTTTACATCTGCTTCTCAAGAAACACACAATTGAACATCATCGGTTTTAGCGAGGAAGGATCAGGTGTAGTGCATGTTAGCAGATAAATGGACTAGCAAACTTTGGCCAGCATGAATGGCCAGCAAATAATAAAGGTTCAGATTATTATAACAATCAAGCAGCAAACTTACTTACTAAAAAACTGCTACTTGCCACTGTGTTAAAACCACTCAAAAGACAATGACTAATGACAGACCTGTGAATTAGCAACAAACTACTTTACAGCACAGTGTGGGTGGGCTAATATTGGTCAATAACAAAATGATACATTAATGTATCTGCTATTGAAATATTTAATTTAGTTTGAGCATCATACAGTTTGTGCAAGGGCCGGACACAAATTTAGAACTGCTTGACATAACACTGTCAATCGGGTTAGGGCCACCACTGCTGCCAGGACAGACGCTGGTTAAATTGTTCGGAAGGGAAACTCAACATCGTTCAGTTGGGGGTGAAAATCTGCAACCATGTCTGTTATCCATAAAGATCCATAGAGTTAACAGAGTTATCACTTTTGATTCTGTTCCTCCCCTTATAAAAGTTTCCCCACAGTAAAAGCATGGTAAAGCATAGGTAAGAAATAGCAAGGTATGTTAAAGCCTATTAATTAACACAGTAAACTATGGTATAATCAGGGGGAAAACATGGTAAAACTGCAAAAATACCATCCGAAAATACTGTGGTAAACTTTTACAAGGGTTGTGAAACTAAAGTAATTTGGGCAGCATTAGATACCAAAAGAAAAATGTGAATGATTTGGCCCCCATTTGCTCGAATCACAGGCTTGACCGACTCTACAAGGTGGTGGAAGGTGTCTAGAAGTATGTTTTTAATACTATGCAGATTACGTAAGCGTTTCAAACATATTATACATAACATGATACCTTTCACATACACAAAACATTATCAGTCATGGGGGGGACGACAGCCTACTGTCCGTTTAACCAGAAAGTGTTCAGACTCCATGCTCTTGCTCAATTGCGTCGTTTGGAATTACCTCATGTGAATCTCAGGTTATTACCACAGCCTCTGGAAGCAGCAGGCTGGGGTTTCTCAATGGGGTTGTGTAATGAATGGAAATGTCCAGGAAACAGTTTAAAACAGATAAGAATGTGGAAACCTGTCTAGAAATCCCAACTGTCACGCCACCTTTTGAAGTGAATTGCAGAATCACATTGCAGAGGACCATCTTACTGCTGTAGATGCGCTAGTCTTGGAATAAGGGTCGTGCTTTAGTTTTTTTGTGGTTAAATCGTATATTTTTAATAGAGAAAAAGATTTCTTGCTGCTACTGATCGCCGATATTAATCCTAAACGCGTTGCTTCCAGGTAATCTGACAACGTGGTACAGGAGGCTGTGTGGTCCCTGGTTCAAATCCCACCTCAGCCACTGACTCATTGTGTGACCCTGAGCAAGTCACTTAACCTCCTTGTACTTAGTCTATCGGGTGAGACGTAGTTGTAAGTGACTCTGCAGCTGATGCATAGTTCACACACCCTAGTCTCTCTGTAAGTCGCCTTGGATAAAGGTGTCTGCTAAATAAACACATAATAATAATAAAATAATACTAAAACAACAGAACCTCTTTTAACACATGCTGTACAAACACCTAGCTTCAGATTATTATTAAGAAAGGCTTGTCTCTGGTCACAGTTGAGGCCCAAGGAGGTCCTGAGGAGAGTTGTGTAACAGGGTGCGCATCTGCAGATGTAACGAACTTCCTGAGAAGACAGGAAGGACTCGACGACTCACTGCTGCCGGGAAAACTAGGTGCAGATTTGCATGACACACAAGAATTGTCAGTTTAAAAAAAAAAAAAAAAAAACAGACACCACAGCACGCCCAAAGTTCTTCATCTGTTCTTTTAAGATTTGCTGAACCATTATCAATTGTTGTGAAGAGACAAGAGTGCAATTGTGACTCGTCTTTGTTTTCTTTATATCTCATCTATAGAAAAAAAAAACACAATAGCACTGGCACCCAGGGGATAGTTGTAGATGACTGAAATGGCTTTGCAGGATTTGCAGATGGAGTACTATCTATCGCTGCAGTCTAAGTACTTCTTGTTTACAGCTGCAGGTTTTCATTATGGAAGTGATCTTCTTCCACTGCGTAGCACACCTATAAACTGACTGGAGTCCTGTGGTGCTGGAGTGGTGAGCCGCAACGCACCTAAACTAAAGATACAGGGATGGAAATACTGTAAGAGATGGAAATACTGTAAGACTCCTATTGCGTAGCAGTTTCACCCATTCCAGGTTTTACAGCAAGCTTGATGAGCTATAGGCAACAAGCTCAGTGTGTGTCTCATTAAACATCGTAAAAACCAGAAATGGATGAAACTGCTATGCAATGGGAGTCTTATTGCCATCCCTGAGATGCATTGGTCTTGATGCATTGTACTTATTACCCCTACACTGGGCTGCCCATAAGCATGTGACACTTCAGAATTGTATCTACAGCACCGCTTATCCAATTGTGATAAAAGCATTTACACCATTTCATGTTACTGAGCGTGCCAGAATCTGGGGAAATAGCCGTAAGCATGCATCCAGCGGTCACACTCATAGTGATGTAATTGCCACATAAACAGGAGAATGTATTGTACTGTCCTATTACACGCCTGGCTGTAAGCTCACAAGGACTGCAGCAACAGTGTTCGGGAGAGCTGGGTAATTTCTGGCAAAAACCACCAACGATTCCAACCTCACCCTCACTGATTTTTTTTGTTATCACACAAAACGAGAAAAATATGTTATTGTGTCAGCAAAATTTCAAGGAGATACAGTGTCATGAGCCTGGAAGATACCTTTATGGGGGCATTTATTTTAAAGATAATGAGAATTGGTTGCTCCTACTGCTTGTTGGTAATCTAATTCAAATACCTCTGGGTATTCCCATGGGATTTTGGGATCATTCAGGATTTTGTCCTGTTTGGCGGATTTTGGGATCATTCCGGATTTTGTCCTGTTTGGCATGGAATGAACTAGCTCCATGGAAGTACAGCGCCATCAGGAGCTGTCCTTAAGCTCCTGTACAAAGAGCTTAACTGACAAGCCTGACGAAGATGCATTCAAGGTCACTACAGCCTACCGGTATCAATAGTCTTTGATGTAAAAGGGAACTAGTCAACCCCATTCTCCTGCTCCCTCCTCCTGCTCACAGAATGAAACCACCATTGTGCTTATCCCAAACAAGTCGTCAACCTCTAACCACAATAAGTGTATTGAATCCAGTACTCTCTGTGTGTAACAACAACACACAGTGACCTGCACAGGGAAGTGAATCTGAAAGAGAGTTTCCTAGTTCCCTTATTTTAGGCGAGCATGTGTGTGTGTGTATGTATGTGTGTGCGTGTGTGTTTTTGTGTTTGTGCTGGTGGAGGGTTCCTAAGGCGATAATTATTATTTGAATTGGGTTATTATTGCAGAGAATTATCAAAAAATAAATAAATAATGTGCCCCTTATGCAATACATCAAGCCGAACACAATTTAAAAAATGTTTTGAATAGCGAGTCAGTAGCTGACATTGCTCAGTTAAGGCACTCTTCACAGTTCTTTGAGTTGATGATAATGTCCCGCTTGTGGCTTTACCAGCACCGTTGTTGTAAAAGGAATTACCCAATTAGCCCAGGCACCTGTATAAAAGGGAGTGGTTGGGTATGTTAGTTGGTGAGTGTTTGTGAGAGAGAGAGAGAGAGAGAGAGAGAGAGAGAGAGAGAGAGAGAGAATGTGTGAGTGAGTGAGTGGTTCTTTTTTGGTATAGTTTGTTTAAAGCCTGTTTTTGTGTTTGTCTTTTTGGTTGGCCATCGTGCCTTTTGTTTTGTGTATTTTATTTAATTTAAAGTATTTTATTTTCCCTGCACATCCTGACTCTGAGTCTCCTTACCCCGTTCAGCCTGTCACAGAGTGTAAGAGGAAATGTGCCGTATGAGACAGGTTAAACGTGACATAGTATCTTATATTGGTCACAGTAATGGGGTAGGGTTAATGTTAAACCTGTTTAAAAACAAACAAAGAAAAACACATAATGAAGCATTCAGAAAAAAAAAGAAAAAACATGGCAGGTGGTTCTGCTTGATTTGCATCAACGCTTAAGGACACAATGGATGACAGCACTTCCCTTTAATGACTCTGATGAATCTGATTCACAGCAGTTCAGTTTTACTTTATTCAGAGTGGGCTGGTGCAGTGGGATCGTTCACAAGCCTTCTCAAACCTCGCTCCTCTGTTTGATTATCAGATTGTGCTGAAAGGGGACACAGCTATTGAAATTAGTCCATGAATCTTTCCTGTAGTGCATTTATATTCATGTTTTAAAAGTATTTAAATACAAAACTGTGCATTGCTTCGTGCAGTTTGCATGCCTTACCTCCAGTGGCGACAGGATGATCAGATTGAACTGACATTCACCCTGACAGCAGCTGTAGACACTAAATCTCAGTATCATGATTAAGTAGTAAGTTTGTAAAACGCTTGTACCTGTCTGTGTATTTTGGTTTCTTCCCAAAGCTTTACTACTGATTTTTGATGAAATGTAATGTGGGTGAATATGGATTTGCTCTCCTGCGTCCAAGTCAGCTGAACTGTAAAATAATCTTTGCATGCCATCCTTGCAATAAGGTCTAAATAGATACTCACGTTTTTCTGGGTTTCTATAACGCCTGTATTGGTGTAACAGGGTGGAGGCTGGGTGCAAACCGGCGACCCCGCGCACAACAAGGTGAGCTTCTTAACTACAATGCAAAAGAGGGCTTGTCTGCATTCCTGGTTTTAGAGCTTTTAACCTCATCCCATCTCACTGACTGGGAACAGGATCCGTAACGGCAGTGTATCACACAACACTGCCCGTTACATCTGCACCCACAAGAGGATTTCAAATCCAATTATTTTACCATAACATATATTCTCTTTTAACTTGGTTAGTTAACAAATAACAGAAAAGTGTCAGTATGTGTGTGTTACTTACTGCAGTTTTCTGTGTTCCTTAGCCTGAAGAAAACAGGCTCTTATTTTAAAAGCAATTCATTGGAAGGCAGAAGTGAAAGTTTTCAATTTTAGATTCTTTTTTTATGCAAGCAAACGCAGGGTAGGATTATTAATTACACCACTGTGAAAGGCGCACACAAACAACTTCACAGCTTTTTTTATAAGGTAATGAGATGTGGGATTTAGAGTAATGTACCTATGAGTATACAAAGAAAAATTACACTTCTCAAATGGTAACACTTTACATTGTCTCCAATTATTCTGTATTTACATAGTAGTTACTTAGTAAATACATGTGGACGTAGACATAATTACAGTGTTATAGTTACAATGTACTTAATGTGTAAATCTTTTTGCATGATATAACCCTCACCCTCTCCCTAACCTTAACCCTTAATAGTGTATTTACACATATGGTGCATAAAAATGAACACATGAAGCACATTGTAACTATGCATAATAACATTGTAACATTTGAGTGTTCAAGGAAACACTTGAAATGTGTTTGTTGTGAAAAATAGCCATATTCATATTTGTTCCTATAACAGAATTTATGAATGCAGAAATTATATCTTCACCCAATAAACAGAGGAGAGAAAAACTCTTCTGTGTAGTGGAATAGCTGTTATTAATGTATCTGATGAGTCACAAGGTTAGATTTTTCAGCGGATTCAAAGAGAAAGAATATTCTTTTGAAGTTTGATTCCAACGTGCAAACCCCATGCTTGTCCTGGCTCTAGTTTATAATGCATGTTTCATTCGCCTTACAGAGCCTACCCTGTGTGAAAAGCTGCTGCAGAATTGGAGAAGTCTCAGGGATGATGCATGATGTCACTCTCCCCACACCTGCGTGAACCAGAGAGCCATCCTTTGTGTTTCCATTGTTTTGGGAAGTGGGATCAAATCTGAGCCTGTAACTGCTACAATCCATTGTCATGGCACGCAATGGACTTGAATAGAGTGACTAACTCACAACAAAGATGGTTTTAACCACAATACTCCCTCTAAAACCCCCCTTAGCAATGCATGCAGACCTGTTTTTAAAACGACTTTATTGTAATATAGAATTAACATGATTTGGTGCTAGCAGTAAGGTCTATATTAAATGGCCAGGTTAAATATGTTGTCAGGTGGAGCTCAAGATCTCGTAGGTCAGTAGATCGGAGTGGTATGTTGAATAGTGCTTAGAATGTAAACATTATTGCACTGCATACTGTATGAACCCCTTTCCAGCTAGTTGCACAGAGCCACTCACCTACCATAGGACTCCATGGGCACTAGGACAGTTCAGGCTTTTCAACTCACACCCCATTGAATTCTGGTAAGTGTAGTCCTGCTGTGAAACCTATCTGAGACAGGTAAAGGCATACCAAAATGCTTTGCAATGTGAGTTGAAAAGCCTGAATGGTCCCAAACTGTCCTAGTTTACATGGCGTCATATGGTAACCCTGCTCTCACCAGTAATTGCTCCATTGTCCATATCAAATAGGAAACAAATACATTATTAAAAAGGTGAATTTTACATTTTTGCAAGTGATTGCATCTCCTTGAATTGAAATGCAGAGCCTGTTTTTTTTCACATCTGCTCTCAAAATAGATGCAAAGAAACCCCTGCTGATTCTGGTGAAAAATCAGATGTATAAATACACTTGGAAATGTTGAATGTCATCAGTTTTAAGAGACCCAAGGCCAGATGTAACAAACTCAGTGACCACGAAACCAGGCGTGTGGTTTGCACAAAACAAGCAAACCCAACAGAATGATGATACCCCCAGACTTATTACAATTATAGTGGGTCAGTTTAATATAAGTTAGTTTGTTAATGTCTGTCTTTGTATAAAAATGTCATTGCATGCAGCTGGCTTCTGTCTGGTCAAACTGTGAGAAAAAACATAATAAATGACACATGATATATTATAATAAATCATAAAAATGACATTGTAGCAAGGATCTGCTATTACACAGAAAAGGTGTGGTTATGAAGATGTTTATTTTCAAGTACAGTATTTACATGTTTTTTTATTTTGCAGGGAAAAGTCTAAGATCTGAACTGCTTTTATAGGAAAACGGGGAATTGCAATTTCTAATTGTTCTCCTTTTAAAACTGAGCTGCAGTATTCTGTTATGCTAATAAATGCTAATATTATTCTTATATAAGTTAAATGACATGTGGCTTGTTAGTCCATCTGTATTTGTGCTGTTTCTTGTGAATGTATGAAGTGTCATCTCCATTACTAGGGCAAAAAGGACCAAATGTGTTGACTATTCTATTGATGATTGCTTTCATTCAGATTATTTATTAATGGCAGCAGTGCTGAAACCTGGAGAACCAATGGTGTTGATTGGGCTCATTTACCATTCAATGTCGTGGTATCTGTGTGAAGACATGTTGCAAACACATTCCGAGATGCTGTGTTTCAGGAGTAACGTTGATTAACAGAATCCAAAACATTTCAGTTGGTTTGCAAAATTTCTGACCTTGTGTTTTGCTGACATTGTAGCAAAGTCAGCATTGAGATCACACGCTGCACTTTCAAATGTCACCTGCAATGTGTACTGTACATTCAAATAACATGAAATAGCTTTTTAATTGGGACAGCATCAGCATGTATGCACATGGCCGCCCCAGAAGGCATGCACATGTCACTTTTACATTCTGCATGCCTTAGCAGCTCTTAATCAGTTTGAAAAGACAAATACACGGCTGCTTAGTAGCAGCTTCCCCTTTATCATCTAGACCACTGCTTTTTAAATCTAGTCCTCAAGCATTCTTTTTTAAATGACTACAATTGTAGCCTGGTGTGTATGGAGCAATACCTGTAACTACAGACTGTTTGGGCTGATCACTGCACAGGCAATGCACATATAGTATTTATATGGTGTTATATAACAAAAAAGCAATAAACGGGTCATTATTTGATAACATTTTACATGCCTTTGGTGAGATTTCAGTCCCTGGCACAAGTTTGCCCTTCTCTTGGTTAGGTTCCAGGTCGGTTTTCTTATCAGCAGCTAAAGGCCACCATCATACATCAGAAAACGCTCACCATGAGCTCAACCATTTGTAACCAAAATTCCCACGTGAACCGAAAGTCCTCAACAGATAGTTACCAGCAGGGCATTTTGTTTTTCTTCTCTGCTCACATCCTAATGCTGCCTTCGTTAGTCCCCCCTGCTCCCCCATTTTGTTTTTTAAGTGTTTACATTTTTACTGTAAACCCCTATTAACTGTACATAAATCATCTATTTTGATTTTGATCAATTAAACAGACAATACCTGCAAAACGCTGGAGCTGAATTCTAAGGTAAGTCAAGTAGACAGATGTTTTCCTTGCTGCCATCAGCGCTGAGCATATCACCTTCATGTAGACTGGACACGGTCCAGCCGAAACATTTGCCTGCTTGACTTCTTATGTTTCACTGCATTTTACTCCTTTTTGTGTAACCCAAACTCATTTAATGTGACCTATGAGCTAGCCCAATGCGCTGTCACATTGTAGGCTATGGAGTTACTATTGAGTAGCATCATGCTACTCACACTCCAATTGATAATCTATTGGTGCAGTATTACTACTGCATTAAAACAGCAAACATCATTGCAGATAAAAAGTGTTTTACTGTGTAGCTTGATAAACTTTCTCCTCCCTGGGATTTCTAAAAGGGCATTCCACTTGCTCAGGATGGTTTCTTAAATTCCATTATTATTAGAATTATTATTTTTTGGTGTATTTTGGGTCAATAAGGCTTGCTTGGTTGCTAAAGACTTCTAGGTACTTTTCAGCTAGGGGGTGAACAATGGGTGCAGTGATCTGGGAGTTTACTTTTCAAAGCAAACCTGGACTTGGATGAAATGCACCTGATGGACATGCTTCACAGAGCACAGGCAGGAATGTGCTTGTGTCATGTGGTCCTCCAGGAAACAGGTTTTTTACCACACTAAAATACAGCGCATGCTGTATGTTTTCTTGGACAGCATTTCTATCTGCAGTAACACTCTATTTTGTTTTTATTGATAACGAGAGGAATTCGCATTTCTGCAAAGGTCCAAGGGACATCAGTATTCTCTCATTTCTTTGGGTGGAATTGGCACTCCGCTAGTTAATCTACTACGCTATCAGGTGACATACTGTAGCATGCCACAACATTATTTATATGGCTCATTATTGCTAAAAAACAACTAACAGGCCAGGTCAAATGTCTAATTAAATTAATTTGGTGGTCCACAAGCACCAAACCACCACTCATTTGAGTCTATTGCTATAATACTTTACATTGTGTCTATAATTACTGTGTATTTAAATAGTAGTTATTTAGCAAATGCATACACACTTACACGTAATTACAATGTTGTTATGCATAGTTGCAATGTACTTAATGTGTAAACCTTTTTGCACGACATAACCCCTACCCTCACCTTAACTCTAACCCTTTTCTGATACATATATCGTGCAAAAAGATTTACACATTTAGTACATTGTATGCTAAGTACACATGCCTTTACTAAGAAACTACTGTGTAAATGCACACAGTAATCAGAGACACCTAATATGAAGTGTTACCCACATAACAGCAACACCACTCTCAGTTGCAGACAGATACTGGACCTCCTCATCTATTTAAGTTTCCTTGTGATGGGCTTGTGAGACTTAACTGTTGCTGTGGTTAATTATCTAGCAGTCTTCAAACCACAGTAAAAACATGTTAACATGTTTTGCAGGAGGAAGGTATTTACTATAATATATAATACATATTCGGTGCCTTATTGATTCAGGTCTTTATGTAGTCTTGGAGACAGTGTGGATGTCGTGCAAATGATTGCTGGCAGCTGATGGGATTGCACTTGCTTGAGTGTCGAGCATGCATGGGTACAGATGGAAATTATTTTTTCAGTGGGTGTGATTTTGTTGAAGCGGCTCCAGTCCTGAGGTGACTGCAGCGAAGCTGAAGGGAAATGAATTCAGTTGGAAAGGGTTAGCACCAGCATGATGACAGTCCAGCTGCAGAGACACTTGCTGCTATTTTTATCAGGGCTGGTGATGACACTGACACACACACACACACACACACACACACACACGCAAGCACACACACAAACACACACACTCAAACGCACACACACACACACACACACGCAAGCACGCACGCACGCACGCACGCACACACACAAACACACAAACGCACACACTCAAACGCACACACACACACACACACACACGTTTGCACTCCTATATTTGTGGGGACTTCTCATTGACTCTCATTATATTTTCACAGGGTGAAAGTCGACAACAAACTAAATATTTTGGCACTTTTTTTTTTTTTGAAGGCATATTTAGTTCTTAAAAACGTGTCTGCACATTGATAGTAATACCTGCCCACCTACACACAAAGACACAGAGACACACACACACACACATACATACAGACACACAGAAAGACAGAGACACACACACACAGAAAGACACAGAGACACACAGAAAGACACAGACACACAGAGACACACACACACACAGACACAGAGACACGCACACACAGACCCACACAGAGACACACACACACAGACACACACAGAGACACACACACACAGACCCACACAGAGACACACACAAAGACACACACACACACAGACACACACAGAGACACACACAGAGTCACACAAAACACGCACACACACACATAGTGCTGTACCTTAACACCGCTTAGGCACAGAACACACTTTAGGGAAATAGGAACATCTGGAGCACTTTGCATAGTGTTCAGTTCCAATGCTTTCAATACTATTTCAATGACTTCCCTCTTGGATTTACATTTATGGTGCCGTGATCCAATATGACAAATACTAACTAACAAGAACTAAGATAACTGTGTGCAATTATTACTGTGTGTAGGTATATCCAGTGTTGTCTGTAAACTTTTTAATAGCTGCCTTAAGGATCGCGGTATCATAACTAAAATGCAATCCTAGGGTAGGAATCGTTGGTATTATGCTATGCTATTTCATTCTGTACTTGTAGTTGCCAATTGAGTCTGTCTATTGAGAGAGGGGTCCTTTTGGGTAATTTTAGGAAGCCACAGAAAAATACAGACTTCTACGTACACTATTCATCACACACCCTAAGGAAGAATGCTGATTGCAACAAATTATATGAAGATGAATTCAAAATCTGTTCTATACAGACTCCAAACATATCCCCAAATCTCCATCTCTGTAAGCAGCCTCAGTTTAAAACCTGGTTCTGTATTGTTTCGGATAACTCAAGAGAAGTCTCTATAAGCGGACAATGGCTCTACTTATGGGCATGTTTGAATTATTAGACATTACCACAGTAATTTGACATGTTCATTTTGCAGTTTTCCCCATTCTTTTCCCATTGTTATACTATGTGCTTACCATAGTTTACCCTGGTTTGCCATGTTTTATTAACCGTACCTCTGTGTGCTGTAGGGCAGCAGTGTGGAGTAGTGGTTAGGGCTCTGGACTCTTGACCGGAGAGTCGTTGGTTCAGTCCCAGGTGGGGGACACTGCTGCTGTACCCTTGAGCAAGGTACTTTACCTAGATTGCTCCCGTAAAAACCCAACTGTATGAATGGGTAATTGTATGTAAAAATAATGTGATATCTTGTAACCATTGTAAGTCGCCCTGGATAAGGATGTCTGCTAAGAAATAAATAATAATAATAATGCTACCTGTGCTTTACCATGCAGTCACTAGGCCGTATTGCTCTTTGTTATGCTTTAACTGTGGGAAGCTTTTAAAAGGGTATTTCAAGGTACATGAAGTGGTTTTTGAAAATGGAAAAGCAACCTTGTGATTTGCACAGGTCAGCAATGCTTTTTAATGAAGAGGGATTCAGTTTGCCTTGAGTGCTGTTTGCTGTGGTTACAGCAGTAACGAACACCTGTTTGTAAATAAGATCTTTCTGATAAGAAGTAGCGTGATAAGCAACAGGAACACTCACACAGGTAGCTTTAAAAGTGGGAAGATTTAGTTCAGAGTGCAGCACTGAGGTTTTTGAGGTAAAACCTTAACAGTGTGCATTGTACAGTAAAACCTTAACACTGTGGTTGTGTACAGTATAGTGAGGCTGCTGAGTTACATCATTCATGTGGGCTGTAAGAGTCTTTGATTATGACAATTTAAAACTGATTTTGTTTTACATTGTTTCTCTTTTATTTTGTTTAAGATTATTGTATAACACCACTTATCCATATTGGTCTGTCTCTATCCATCTATCTATCTATCTATCTTATCTAATTTATTTACCTATCCTAATTTATTTACCATCTTCAGACAGCACCTGTAGAACTCCTCTTTTCCCTCTGGACACTTTATCACTCTTCCTTAATGTGCTTTATTTGCACTCATCTGCTCCCTATTTTACTGCATTTAATCCTGTACTTTACAGAGAACTGTACTGTAATCTGCCACGTGTTATTCAATCTGTAATATTTTGCATTTAATTGTACCCTGATGTAACTATCACTGAGCAGTGGGCAGCAGTGTGGAGTAGTGGTTAGGGCTCTGGACTCTTGACCGGAGGGTCATGGGTTCAATCCCAAGTGAGGGAACACTGCTGCTGTACCCTTGAGCAAGGTACTTTACCTAGATTGCTCCAGTAAAAACCCAATTGTATAAATGGGTAATTGCATGTCAAATTAATGTGATATCTTGTAACAATTGTAAGCTGGGTAAGGGTGTCTGCTAATAAATAAATAAATAATAACTGACACTGTTCTCTGCTCTGATATTGATTCGTATTTTGTCATATACTTGTACTTACTAGAACTGAAGTCATTGTATTGTATCTTGCTTTTAATACTTGTACTGTGATTCTTAAAATGTATCTTTTGTTTACGACTGTAAGTCGCCCTGTATAAGGGATGTCTTCTAAGAAATAAATAATAATAATAATAATAATAATAATAATAATAATAATAATAATAATAATAATAATAATAATAATAATAATCTATTTACATGGAAATAAGAGTCCCATTCCACAACAGTTGAATCCATTCCTGGTTTTAGTCTTCTGCTGCAGTGAATCCAGTGGGGTGGCAGTGACCAGGTTGAGGAACTAAAGATGGGTTTTTACCTGTAAAATAAGAGGGAACTGAAGTTATTTATAAATGATGCCTCCTGCACACTCCAGGCTCCATTGAGTTCATATAAAAGGAAGAACTTGTGGTGCTGGTTTTGATTAAAAAGGGAACAAACCTGTCTCATAACTTCACTTTTAACAAACCGTGAATCAATAATGTAACAATAACAGCGGTCTTGTCTGCACTTTATAGCCAGCATTGGTTTGCAGAACTGCTACTATTAAACAAATTAATGGTCCTGATAGCATTGTTGCCTTTGGGGAATACCTTTTTTTTGGTGTGTGATGAGCTAAAGTGTCTTTTGTTAAGTAGTGTTTTGTTACTCTATATTTACAAATAGATGGATTAATAAGGGATTTGAATTCTCAAGGGGAATTCTCCTTCGCAGACAAAAATAATTATTCTTTAATAAATAAATGCAAAATAATGGGGAGCATTAAAACATACTTTCCTATCTTGCTCCAAAATGTCCTTCCTTTTTAAAACTATAATAAAAAAAGAAAATGCACTACATTAAAATAATGATGTATTAGCTATTTAATTCATAAGAAATAAGCATCAATTTATTAAACTTAGTCATGTTCAATACTTGCTTGTTCATCAGTAATTACATTTGACTTACAAACGCGTTTGGAGCCAGATAAGAAACTAGTATCATTATTCTTGATTGTTTTCAAACGAAAAAAATAAAAAATAAATAAAAAGCTATGCCTAGATGAGAATAAAAAATGGAAGGGATGTTTAGTTGCTTTCTAGAAATAATGTTTCCTCCATGCACATGTACTGGGAGGATCAGTCACACTAAACACTCCTCTTAACTACCCTGAGTAGCAGTCTGTACACTTGCTCTCTCTCTCTCTGTAACACGTGTACTGTCCTTTATAACCCCCCACCCACACACACAAACAATGAACAATAATACTGTCATTAAAAATAGAAGCCAGAGAGGACCTGTTGCATGCTCCCCTTTACACAATCAAATCCATGCACAATTTACCATATGACAAAACATATTAACTTTAAGGATTGGATTGTTTTTAAGGACTATATTTAAAGTGTATTTTTTTTAGGTTAAACAGTACTGTGAAAATGAGAATAAACTAATAAACCTGATCTGAAACACTTGAAAAACAAACATACAACTACTATATATATAACCTACCTGCCGAGTTCCTTCAAAAACGGTGTGCAAGTGTATCTAGAAGAATTGATGCTGTTTTGAAGGCAAAGGGTGGTCACACCAAATATGGATTTGATTTAGATTTTTCTTCTGTTCACTCACTTTGCATTTAGTTAACTGATAAATATAATCTATTAACACGTCTATTTTTGAAAGCATTCTTACTTTACAGCATTTTTTCACACCTGCCTAAAACTTTTGCACAGTACTATATATATATATATATATATATATATATATATATATATATATATATATATATATATATACATATATATATATATATATCAAAATAAAACAATCTATCAAAAAATAACCATTCTAAAACAGTCCTTTAAGTCTTTTGCACAGAGTCTGTTACTGAGGGACAGGTTTCAGTGACAAACACAAGTCATGTGCCCATTAGACTGTAATAGTAGAAACTATTTCTGGGAGTGCAGATCGCACACTTGGAAGGACAGTGATAAAACATGCATGTGAACTGTTTTTGCACATAAATAAATGTGGTTTCATAGTGACTAAAATACCATGTAGATGCAAGCATGTATTGTCGCAATAGGGAGGGGGTGCGAAGTTGGTTGGTTTCACAACTTAGGGATACCATAATAAACATTGTAAAAATATATGGGGTATCAGGGCATAAAAACTGCATCTAAAAGAGATTATATATGTATGTATGAAACTACATTCTTTTTAAAACCCTTTGGATTTTACTTTGCTAATTGCCGCAAACAAAATCAGCTAATGAATACAGTATTAGTTTTTTTTTTTTTTTTTGTCTGAGCACGGCTTTTAAATGTTAAGGCAATTCAAAATGTTATGGGACCTGTCATGCAAGTCAACAAATGAACTTCAGAGAATCACGATAAAAGCATAGAAAAGTATAGTGAAGATTAGTTCATCGTGGTACAAAATAGATAACCAGAAAAGCACACTTAACCTATGGGAAATGGACTGTACTGTACATGGAAAGAAAACGTTGTTTTGTTTTTTAGTTATTTTTTTTATACTAAATTTATAGTAAAGAAAAATAATGTTAGTGTTTCTTTTGAGATATCTGTACACTTTATTAATTCTGCCTTTTTTTTTTCCTAAAGATCAGAACTGTTTTAAAGAATGTTTATGTTTTGATGTTCATAGAAAACTTTTACCGTTTATAAAAAAAAAAAAAAAAGCTTTTTCAGCAGAGAAGGTCTATTAGTTTCTTCTCATTTTTAAAGCACTTGAAACACTCCTTAAATCAGTCCTTTGTGGTTTGTGAACAGGGCCCATTATATTTAATGTACAGTAGAGAGCATCATGCAAAAGGATTAATCGCAACTTTTAAACTATCCATACATTGGTCATGCACACAGTACTGGGCCAAAATTAGTTAGATGTTCATAGACAATAAAACATTCAAACCAATATATTAATTCAGTACATTATGTGTCCAGTATAGTGTACACTATGTTCAGAGGTACAATGGAAAAATCAGCCACCTTTAGCTAGAAATGCCTGATTCATTCCTGAGACACAGACTAATTTGATTGGCTGGGTTGTGATGTCACATTTCTTGTCTGATATAGTGCTTCACTATCTCCATCTGACACACACTCAAATCAGGAACTTTCTAAAAAACAAAACACCACAGAACTTCATAGGCCACCTTCGGGCTGACAAAACTCCAGCAGATTTCTATTTACTCTATTAATTAAAGATCAGCTTCTATATTCCTGTGCAGATAGACAAGTGATGTAAAGGGGGAGTCGCTCAAGCCTCTCTTTTTATTTGGAAAGGTTTATTTAAAAAACAAGATCGTCTGCTGAGAAAAAAAGTCTGCATTGAGTTGCATGACATGACTCCCTGAGCTTCGCAGAGACACTAGAACAGCCCCTTAGAGAATATCCGAACTGAGAACGTACTTCATGCGGCAAGCCTATAGAATGGAGGGGTATATCTTAGCACCTGTAAGTATAACTCTTTACTTTTCTGCTTCTTTCAGTAGACACTGAGTGTACTTCTCTGCATCAGCACTGCAGGGACTCCAAAAACTATGACCAGCAATGTGGGTGGAATTCGAAGATGCATGTCAATAAGTTGCAATTGTTTTCTATCAAATATAAATGTACATTGCAAAAAAATAAATCCTTTCTCTTCCCATCTTTACCAAAATATTGGAATGAGTTTCCAAAATGTGAGATATCAGTGTATTTTAAATGTGTCAAACTTTTCCTTCAAATGCTATTTCAGTGCACTACGTTATCTAAATGAATATACTATTCACATACTGTCATTGCACAGTTAAACACAATCTTTCAAATGTTATCTTTTATTATATATGTTTTTAGTGCACTTAATATAGAAATATTTTGTTTTATTATCTGTAGTTCTTTCTTTTATAGAGGGATGTTTGGCATTTAAGTAAGTACTTCTTTGGAAGTAATACACATGTTAATCTGAGGTTTAACATTATGCAAATAGGACTGTTTTGTAATTTTATATAAACACATTTCTAAGTGTAGTTTAGAAGCATGCACATGTTATTATCTACAATGTATTCCATGTTGTACTAAGACTGTTACTCTACTGCAGTTACAGTACAGTAGTTCCAAATATAACATTTTCGTTTTTTAAAAAAAGTATTTCCTATCTATAGAAAGGATATTAATAGCAATTCACTTCTTCTACAACGGGTTGTTTTGAAGTCGTTTCGTCGTTTGAATAAGTTTACAATATAGTTATACAGTTTGCACCTGTTAGCTAAGTTATCAGTGTGCAAAACCAGACTTCATACAGTATTTAATTTGACTCAATTGGATGCATTTAGACAAGAGTTTTTTTCTTTTTTTTACAGCCTGCAGAAGAAATGATTTCGTATGATCCTGAAATTTACAGACAACCCCATGAATATTATCCCTATCTGAGCAGCGACGGAGAAAGCCATGGAGGTAAGCTGCAAAACTGAATATTATATTATTGTAAATATTAGTTTACTACTAAGCTACTTGGCTTCGTCGTCCATGTAAATTAAAATATGTTCTCAATTGGATTTTAAAGAAAGAGATAATTGATTTATTACATTTTTTTTTTTACAATGCCAGACTTATTTTAGAAAAGAAGAATCTAAGAAATAACTTAAAAGGACAATTTTTAACATATATTCAGTCTAAGAATGAATAACAGCTGGGCTATAGCCTAATAATAATAATAATAATAATAATAATAATAATAATAATAATAATAATAACAACGTATCCATGTAATTAAAACGTGCAAATAACTGGTTTTCTAAAAATGTCCATTACTTACAGCAGAAACTGAGGGACATATTCATAGAGAATTATTTTCCATCCTGTTTTTAAAGTTGTTTTTTTTTTAAGCGAAACAAAACATCGAATTAATAAACAAATAGGAGGCTAATTTAAAAGCTCGTGGCAGCACCTTGGTTGTTCCTTTCTAGTTCTGCAAAATTAGTAATTAATATTGACGCACGGTTTTAAAATGAACCACGTTCAGCTTAAATGGTAATACATGAAAAAAAACCAGTCCAGTTAAAAAAATAAAAAATAATAAAATGTTGGCGTTGACAAAGAAAGTACTAATTAAAATACCTGTGCATACTCACATGTATTCCGGAAAGTCTATACGATCAATACAACACTAACTAAAACTATCCAAAACCCGAAACTACTCGAGTGTGCAGAGACACAGAAATTGATAAAGCATACGATAAAACACAAAGTGCTACAACTGCTCTTCCGTTGCATTCACCGATCGGCTCTATATAAAATAAATATTGATTGATTGATTTTAATGGCGTCGTGACAATAAGGCCGATGAATGCATACTTAACCCCAAAACGGCGCAGAGGAAGCGAAGTAAAAGTGTACAACTGCAAGCTAATTATTTTTTCGAAGTAACTGAAAGTATATATATATATTTATTTTTTTTTACAAACTGACACGATGCCACGATGGTTGATAACGGGAAGGAACAGAAAGAAATGTAAAGACAGGGACTTGGAAATACAGAAGATTACTGAACAAAACCAAAACACTCATCACGCACCCGTCAGGAAAAAAAAAGAAATAACTCATTAAAAAAAAAAAAAAAAAGTAAACCGTTGCATGCTGCTAAAGCCGAGAAATACTGTTATAATAATCAGGGCGGGGTCCTTCTTGTGATGCTAATCAGCGGCCTGGATGATGAAACACATTGTTACGGATGGACTGACACGGTGTTGCTGCAATACTTGATAGAAAAAAGAAAAAAAAAGTCAACTGTAACAACGAGAACTTACTTTGGCCACGCTATTGATCTGTTAACTGTATCTATCACTAGTTTTGTGACATATGCTTGGTTTAGCTACCCTTACCAATCTAATGGGCCCTGTTCACAAAACCTAGCCTACTGTAAGTACAGTACTAGTGTACAGGAGTGGGTAGATTGATCATTTTGTATTAAGGTGTATGACTGTTTTATAGTAAATCTATGCAGCAGATTTTAAGCATCTGCTTTAGCCTTTAACTACGTCTATTTGTGAAAAGCCAAAAAATCTAGAACTAAAAAAAGTAAAAAACTGTAATATTATAGGGTTTGGGATTTTCGTTGCTTTTTGTTTTAACCAATAAACAGAAAAAATACAAAAAAGAAAGAAAGAAAGAAAGAAAGAAAGAAAGAAAGAAAGAAAGAAAGAAAGGTGTTTAACTATAAGTACCCAAAGATGCTTCTTGTGCTAACTCAAGCAGTTTACTGCACAGTCTTTAGGTCCCTTGGGGATGGAAACACACTCTACAGTATGCTTTACACATGCCTCATTTATATATATATACTGTGATTGTGTTTTGGCAAGTACCTCTGCAGATAAGTTGTTTTTAAAAATAAACAGTATCTATTTTATTTTTAATTTTTTTGGGCTTTATATCAGGTTTGTGTTCCTCTGACTGTATTACACTGTAATAACAAATGACCTACACGCATGCATGTGTAATCAACAGCTGCTAACACCTGTTCGTAGTGCCACTGTTTTCTAATTGCTGTGTTCTTTACAACGAGATCATGTAAAGAAAGCGTTTTTGGTTTCTGTTGTCTCTGTCTGTGTTGGTAAAGCCTTGGCTCTCTCCCTCTCCCAGATCACTGTTGGGATTACCACCCGCACCACATCCACAGCAGTGACTTCGAGACTTTCCATGAGAATAACTTCACTGAGTTACAGAGCGTCCAGCCTCTGCATCTGCAGCAGCTTCACCGTTACACTGAAATCGACCCCCTGCACACCATTGACCCCTCTCTGGGGGCCACACACGTTGGACTATCCCCACCGGTAAAACACGTTAGCTATAACACCTGCCACTAGGGGCGCTAGGAACCCCTGTCCATGTTTCCAGGTTTAATCAATTGCTATGTTTGGACCGTGTATGAGGTTTAATAAGGTTCAGGGCCTTTTCACATGTGGTTACTTTCTAGAATTCCACACCATTTGAAGCTCAAGCCTATATTACAGAACCTTCTGTGAAGCCAATTCTAAAACAAAAAAATGCTAAAAACTAAAAAGTCAGATGAAGTAGTTTTCACACAGGAAAATGAACAGTTTCCATCTGTCCCCATGCTCTTATTTCAGTCCTGTGTGTCTCAATCATCTTGTGAAAGATGTCCGTGTTGCAATAGGTAGGAACAGTTGTTTAGAGTTGTTCCTTGCAAAATTACAGGAACATTTCAAAGTACAGGTACATTAAGTGCACAGTAGATACACTTTTATCACATCACTTAATACACCCCATTATTTCATGTACATATACATTTCCTAAATACATTGCGTTCACTGGGTTCCTTCCTCCCAATGGCAGAATCGTGTTCTCAGTGCATGTAGTAAATATTAGTCAATTTGCACTCACTTCAGATAGGGCCTGCAAGAGAGAGAGAGAGAATGGTGTAACTATGAAAGGTCCTCTCATACTGAAACTTCCCACAATTCCACCCATGACCCTGCTGGTTGGCTTGCACAATGAATGTTACCTATTTCATACCAGTAGACAAGTGGATCCCAAATGGATTCATCCCTAAAGAGAGCAGACCTGAGACCAAGCTCTCATCTCTTCTTCTTTACAGTCTCTTTAGTGGCTCACCACTATCAAACTGTTCCACTGTGGTCTGAATTTCGTAATTCATTTAAAAATACTCCCAAGTAAGAAGATGCGTACGGTATGTGTCTAAATATCCGGCTGTTAACTCAATGCAAGGGGGCACACAATGCATTCTTTAGCTTACCTTTCAATCTTATTCTCTCTGTCATTTTCTTTACTATACAGAATTAGCACTAACGCTTTTAAACATTATACAAATAAAATATCAAATACAAAAAAACAATTGCACATAGCAAACCAACATCTATTAACATCCTAGAATAAGCAGACTATTTGCAATACAAGCTGTAAGCAGCTGAAGCTACCATACAGTATGTTGTCCAAAGAATATTTGCATTTATTTTATCCGACGCAAAGACAAATGTAGAGTACAGTATATTAGTTATACTGTTTATAGAAGCTAAATATCCTTATAAGGTTTCTGTTGTGCAGTGTCTTTGGTATATGAGCTCTGATACAAAAAAACAAACCATTGGCTATACTGAGCAGTGCTTTACAATGTGTAAAAAAGTACACATTTAAAGTACATCAGATTTTGTATGGTGTTTTGGTGGATGACATCTATAGTAAAGCTATAAATCCTATTCATAATAGAAAATAACTGGTTCCTGCTGTGTGTAATTTCCTATTATGGTTATTATAGGATTCACAATGCAAAATAGAAATGTACCCTCAAAATCTGTCAGAATTTGTAAGTACCATGTGCCAGATAATGTACTTGCTGCCTGAACTTTTGAACCTGTTTTTGTTTAATCACTGACCTTTAAGCAACTTATGCCTGCGGTTCCAATAAAATAACCCCTTTTTGTGCAACATAATCTCCGTTTGGTGTTAACGATGAAGCAATGTTCCCAGCAGAATGGAATGGTCTCAGTCTAGCGCGTGTTCTGTTGTCTGTGCATTGGGGACACAGCATGCTGTGAAGGTGTTGCTGTATTACCCAACTCTGGATCTTTCTGACTGAGTTTCTGTCTGTGTGTGACAGCCCTGAGGGCAGCAGGGGATTCTGCTAACTCATTAACCGCTGGCTTGTGGATTTGTGCCTCTTTACTACCCAGTTTAGCTGTCTGTTATTGGGACCTGCTCCCCTGAGTTTTAGTTCCAGAAGATATCACCTCCCCTCTCCAGGGGCCTTATTAACAAGAATAAAAATAACTTTTGCAGTGTTTATAAACATTCTCAGGTTAAACTGAGAATACACCCCTAACCATCTCGAATACAGGGCACACCTTAAACTGAGAATACACCCCTAACCATCTCGAATACAGGGCACACCTTAAACTGAGAATACACCCCTAACCATCTCGAATACAGGGCACACCTTAAACTGAGAATACATCTCTAACCATCTCGAATACAGGGCACACCTTAAACTGAGAATACACCCCTAACCATCTCGAATACAGGGCACACCTTAAACTGAGAATACATCTCTAACCATCTCGAATACAGGGCACACCTTAAACTGAGAATACACCCCTAACCATCTCGAATACAGGGCACACCTTAAACTGAGAATACACCCCTAACCATCTCGAATACAGGGCACACCTTAAACTGAGAATACATCTCTAACCATCTCTAATACAGGGCACACCTCCTGGTTTCAAGTGCGCTATTTTTTAATGATGTAATTTACCAGATCAAGACTCAAAATGAATGATCTGATAATAATTTTTGTATAGTTATAATTGGTAAGGATTCTTTTTAACACAATGTTATTAGCTGTTATGCTGTATAAGTTTTATTTTACCATGCTATAGAAGTGCTATGACATTAAATAAATTAATAATATACTGTACCTACCCCAAAACAAAGAACAAAAAGCACTTTGATAATATGTGTTTTATTGGTTTAGTACCTTATCCTCCAAATGTTTGCCCAGAATTTCTAGTAATTCGACTTTGTGTGTCTTCAGTTTGTTGCTGGCACCTGGAAACCTGAATGGAAGTTGGTTTCACCAAATATGCAGACTATACCTGAAAATAAAACTCACGGCAAGGTATTGTGTGATTTATTTATTAATGATTTATTTCACTGTCTGTCTGCCTGTCTATTTATAAACATACTCTCCGGTTCGAAAAAGTGCTTTGAAAAAAAGCGGTTTCACAAACTGTAAACTTGATTTGATTAATCTGAACAGACTTTACAGAAACAGTCCTTCACCAAACATTCCTTCAAATAGTCTTTGAAGTGCTGAGAAGAATATAGTCCATACATAGCCACGTTTCCTAAGTGGTAATAACGTCAGCGTGGATTCGAGAATTTAGCTTCGAAGAGATTCGAGGGTGTCAATACTTTTTATAAAGAAATGTTTTTTTTTTTTCACACAATGTGGTATATATATATGACAAGTGCATTAGTTACTGTGCTGATAAATTATGCTAATCACATGTATAAGGCATGCCTTCATGCATGATTTAACACCTCACAGTCCCCTGGTGGGTGAGAATGCATGCCTTATACATGTGAGCAGCATCATTTGATACAAAAGAACATGGAATGAATACAGGTAGCTACATTAAAATGAATAACGAATCTGCTGCCATTATTTTAAAGTGTTACCGTATTTATGAATCATTTAGTTCCCAGCCTCTGTCCGTGGGAATATTGTTCGGACAGTGTTGTCTGATCCGGGTTGCAAAACTGGACTTCAAGAGATGGAAACCCCCATGCATTCTGCTTGCTTCCTCTTTCATACAATCACTTCTCTCCAACTCCTCTTAAGGAGATCATTTTGAGGTTCTTATAAATGACCCGAACTTAAAAGAAAAGTTGGATTTAAAATAAGGAGAGGGGCAGAGAGAGAGAGACATAGATAGTTAGATAGATAAATAGATAGATAGATAGATAGATAGATAGATAGATAGATAGATAGATCTTGTTATATATCTGTATATCTTATTACTAACCTATTAACAAATGTGATTGTTTTGTTAAAGAATCTCAGCTCGGGCGTATCAGTGTAATGGGTTTAAATTTGGGCCGTGCATCAGTTTAAGGAGCTCTATAAAGTATATAAATGTGTTTATAGATGCATTACTGACTGTTTGAACTTGAAAGTGTTGTTACAGACGTTTTTAAAGGCGTACTTTAATAGTTTCAAAACAGCTTACTACATGTTAACTAACAACAGTTAATAAACAAACAAACAAAAAAAGTGCTTATTAAAATGTAGTATGCCCAAACTTCCCACCAGTTCAACGCCTGGTCATGCTGCCTCTCAAAAGCCGCCCCCACACAGTTTTGAGACCATGCAAAGCTGCTGTCTTAACTTCCTCTTTCAAGACGTCTGCGTGGTCTCAAAGGGTCATTCAGGGTATACATCGCTGAATAGTGAAGCAAAGAAACAAACATGTTGCACAAGCGTTATTTTGTATATAGTTTGAGGAGCAAATGGTGTTATAAATAATGAATAACGCATCTCCAAATGTGTTATAAGTGATGCTATAAACCATAGTAGTTGGTTAATAATGATCATACTAGGCAATGCAGTTAGAACATGTAATTAAAGCATTCATTATCAGGTATAGGTACAATTATTTTACAACATGACATGAAGCTTTTCAATTGTACTGTGTCATTAAGGTTATTGTTCATAATTGTCTTTAATAAACCATCCGTAGGTATTATTTTTTAATTTACTGACACAGCATTTCAACAGTTTTAGTGACTGTAAGACACGAGACCCGCTCATTTTTGGTGCCGTTCGGTTGAATGTATTTCTCTTTCCTGTATCGGCGTGTTTTAGGTCCAGTATTTGCAGCGAGTTTTTCCTTTCCAGTCTCCAGCCCAGCGCAGTTCGGATGATGATGACTTGGAGAGACGGAGCCCTCCCTTCGAGGTGTCTGACGGAGAGACAGACCCTGCGGGCAGTATTTCTTATGCTGCCGCTGGAGAATCAGGTGTGTACAGGTGAACAGTTTCAATAACCACGGTCAGACAGAACGGCAGAAGGCTGTAAGTGACGAGTCTCTCCTTGCAGGAAGTAAGAAGAAGATCCGCTTGTTCCAGTTCCTGCTGGACCTGCTGCGCAACGGGGACCTGAAGGACAGCATCTGGTGGGTGGACAAAGAGAAGGGGACCTTCCAGTTCTCCTCCAAACACAAGGAAGTCCTGGCCCACCGCTGGGGGTTGCAGAAGGGCAACCGCAAGAAAATGACCTACCAGAAGATGGCCCGGGCACTCAGAAACTACGGCAAGACCGGCGAGGTGAAGAAAGTGAAGAAAAAGCTGACGTACCAGTTCAGTGGCGAGGTGCTGGGGAGAAGCAATGACAGAAAGATGTACTCACACTGATACAACTTCAGAGCTGAGGGAAAACCCACAGCAAAGCCTTAAAGACTGCAGCCAAAAAAAAACTCTTTCGCTTTCATAGAGTGCATTGAAATATCGAATTTACAGGCACATAAAAACAGAACAAAACAGGTAGTCAATTTGCTAACAGTTTACATTCAGTGTCTCTAATTACTGTTCATTTACATAGTCGTTACTTAATAAGTAAATGTGTACTGACACAGAAGTACAATGTTATTATGCATAGTTACAATGTGCTTAATGTGTAAATGTTTCTGCACAATATATGTAAGTACACAATTGTATCAAAAAAGGGTTAGGGTAATATCGCGCAAAAAATGTCCACATTAAAGACATTGTAACTATGCATTGTAATTGTGTGTAATTACACATGTATTTACTAGGTAGCGACTAGGTAAATACACAGTCGTTAGTGACACTTAATCACTAGACGAGTGCAATGCACTGAAGGAGTTTAGCTTATACATACTGGTGACTGGCTGAGAGGAGCCTTTCTAATTAAAACAAGATGTGCATTGGTTCTGATAATACTGTTAGCTCATTTAGATGTATAGCTTTCCACTGGCAAAACTGTTTGCATTGTACATAGCATGTATGTGGCCATAATCTCAGCTCCAAACCCGCTGCCTCGCGTCCAAAGGAAGCATGTACTGTACAGTTGCTTTCATAGCAATGGCCAATCATGCCGTTTCCATTGCTGTCGGATCTAGAAGGCTATGTCAATTGTGTTCATCAGAGGTCGAACAGACCTTAAACATCTGCACTGCCACGAATGCAATGTTAAAAGACCCCGAGACAGAATGAGTGAAAATGCTTTTTTTTTTAACAGTCAGTTGCAAGCTCTTACACCTGCCAGGACATTGAATTCAAGGGAGATGCTGCATTTTTTTGTACACTTTGATAACTGCACATGCCATACTTTTGCACTGATAAATATCAATCTGGGGATTATCTCACCTTTTCCGATGACGTAAGCATTAAAACCGGGAAAAAAACTCACGAACAGAATTGCAAAAGCAGGAGTGATAAAAGCTCTTCATATTCCCACTGTTGTTATGTTACTTTGATGTTGTTTTATTTCAACTGGGAATGTAGCTTGATTTGCAAACCACTGGACAATTAATACAAACATGAAAGAGAAGTAGTAAATATATTTTAAACCAGCTGAATGTATCCATTAGAAAAAAATATTGTCGACTGTATCAAACAATGCACTGCAATAAAAACGGATTAAATATGTTTTTTTTTTCATACAGTAAAGATCAACGATCGAAAGGCAACACAGAGTAGCGGGAGCTGTTTCAATATGGGGAACTGCACGTTATAAAAAGCAGGAACTGATACAGAAAAACACGGTGCACGTAGAAAGGAGCATTGTTCCTAAAGTCTGGAGCCACACCTCACATGATGCAGCACTTTCTGTGCTCTCGAAATTGAGCTGGCTATATCAAACAATCACAGAGCCCACAGCATTACGTGACATTCTCCTGCATTGTTTGCATTTTGTTAGGCATTTAGGAAAGAATTCTGATACCATTCTGTTATAGGCAATGTCAGTTTTGATCAATTGAATGAAGTCTGGCCTGCGTGAAACGTGTCTAGGCTGCTGTTAACAGCTAGAATATTACACTTTATTTCGTTCTTCAAAACAGGCTAAACATGAGGTATACACAGGGTATAGCTCTTTTGTATATACAAAAATGTAAAATGGCATTAATAATCATGATTTTTTTGTTCTTTTTTTTGGAAATGTAATTTCCATCATTTATTCGTTGCTGTCATGGATGAGCAAATAGATCCAAGTCAGAAATATTTAACGTGATACGTGATACCACTTTGTATTCACAGTCACATGCTTTAGCAATTTCCAATAAACTCAACATTAGACATTAGCGATGAAGGACAATCATATTATACGGTACGTTTCACAATTGGCATCCATTTGCTGAATGAATAAAAATTGGTGGACATATAATATGTGTTAATATAAAATAAATTATTTTTAAATAACTCAAACACCTGGTTTTGAAATATCCTTCTTTGTAAGTTTTTTTTAACACTTTGGTTCAGCTCTAACACAAACACTAACATAAGTGATCTCTCTATTTTAATGGGGACACACTATGCCACAGCTCACCATAATGTATCCAAACACTTCTAAAGCATGATACTTGATTACTACCTATTATTATTATTTGTTTATTTAGCAGACACCTTTATCCAAGGCAACATACAGAGACTAGGGTGTGTGAACTATGCATCAGCTGCAGAGTCACTTACAATTACGTCTCACCCGAAAGACGGAGCATAAGGAGGTTAAGTGACTTGCTCAGGGTCTGTCACAAAGACGGCCAGAGTGGGTTGCGTCAGACCAGAAAGGAATCCAAACAAAGAGACGGTGGTTGTGATGAGCTGAGTGCAATGGCTGCACTCAGCGTTTAATAACAAAATAAAAGGTTTAAACAACGGAATACAAAACAGGACACGGCACTTGACGCCAAAATAAACACACAGACAAAACGACTGACACTTAACAAACGGTGCACGGAGACAAACAAACACGGTGAGTACACACACTTATCTTCACTTTTACGATCTTTAACTTAACTCTCCTCTCTCTCTCTCTCTCCCGTTCTCCTCTTCCGAACACCTAACCCTGACTGACTAAAAATGTGCCTATTTATACTGTTGTGCTGGGATTCAATTACTAATTAATTATTCACTTGAATCCCAGCACGTGAATTAATTCTGTGCAACCCCGTGCTCGCATATTATATTTAACCAGCACGTGAAGTGATTTGTGCTCTCCTCGTGCCTAAATACAAATCTACACTTTTTAAATATACGTGAAACACAGACCCGTTTATATCCCGTGTACTAATCTATACACCAACATTAACATACGCACGCATACATACATACACAGAACACACAAATGCACACAGGGGCGGGGCACTTTGCCACATATACCCCCCCTTGTGCGCAGCACACATGGCCTCAACGGCCACCTCCCCCCTTAAATACCCAGCAGTCCAGGCCAAAGTCTCGGGCTGGGAAGGGAGGCTTCAGTGGGCCCATGGCTGGAAATGCTGTCAGCTCCCCTGCCGGTAGTGGCACGGCTGACAGCATGCTGGTCCCGTCCTGCAGCGAAAAAGCTGCGGGGGCAGGTGGTCCCCCGACCTCCCCCTTCTTCATAGCCGGCAGCTCCCTCCTGTGGGGCTCCGGCCTCAAGAACTCCTGCAGCGAAACTGCTGCTGGGGAAAGTGGTCTCCAGACCTCCTCCCCCTTCTTCGTGGCCGGCAGCTCCCCTTTCTGGGGCTCCGGCCACCGTACTCCCTGCGGAGGTACGGGCAGCAGAGGCAGCTCCTGCTCCTCTGCTCCGGGCGGTGGTGGAGGCAGAGGCAGCTCCAGCTCCTCTGCTCCTGGCGGTGGTGGAGGCAGAGGCAGCTCCAGCTCCTCTGCTCCTGGCGGTGGTGGTGGCGGAGGCAGAGGCAGCTCCTGCTCCTCTGCTCCTGGAGGTGGTGGAGGCAGAGGCAGCTCCTGCTCCTCTGCTCCTTGCGGTGGTGGTGGCGGAGGCAGAGGCAGCTCCTGCTCCTCTGCTCCTTGCGGTGGTGGTGGCAGAGGCAGCTCCTGCTCCTCTGCTCCTGGAGGTGGTGGATCCCTCTGCTGTGGCGGCTGGGCATGTGCGCGCCGTGCTGCCTTCAGCAGCATAGCGAGAGGCTGCTGGGGAACACCAGCATCCTGCCCTTCTCCCCCCCAAAAATTTTCAGGGGGTTGAGCCTGTAACTCCTCCCCTTCTGGCTCTTGGGACTGAACCAGCAGGCATTTTCCCTCTGCTGGTGGCTTGGGTCCCAGGGCTGTGGAAGCCCCGACTTGCCTCCCTTTGGGCTGTGGACGCCCCGACTCCTCCATGTTGGGCTGTGGACGCACCGACTCCCCCCTCTTGGGCTGTGGACGTTCGGGCTCCCCCCACTCGGGCTGTGGACGTTCGGGCTCCCCCCACTCAGGCGTAGGACGTTCGGGCTCCCCCCACTCAGGCGTAGGACGTTCGGGCTCCTCCCACTCAGGCGTAGGACGTTCGGGCTCCTCCCACTCAGGCGTAGGACGTTCGGGCTCCTCCCACTCAGGCGTAGGACGTTCGGGCTCCTCCCACTCAGGCGTAGGACGTTCGGGCTCCTCCCACTCAGGCGTAGGACGTTCGGGCTCCTCCCACTCAGGCGTAGGACGTTCGGGCTCCTCCCACTCAGGCGTAGGACGTTCGGGCTCCTCCCACTCAGGCGTAGGACGTTCGGGCTCCTCCCACTCAGGCGTAGGACGTTCGGGCTCCTCCCACTCAGGCGTAGGACGTTCGGGCTCCTCCCACTCAGGCGTAGGACGTTCGGGCTCCTCCCACTCAGGCGTAGGATGTTCGGGCTCCTTCCGCTTGGGCTGCGGACGCTCAGGCTCCTCCCATTTGGGCTGTGGACGCTCAGGCTCCTCCCATTTGGGCTGTGGAGGCAAAACCAGCAGGCATTCACCCTCTGCTGGTGGAGATGGGGACAGCAGGCATTCACCCTCTGCTGGTGGGCCTGCTACCTGGGCTGCTGTTCCGTTGATGGTTGCCTCCAGGTAGCTGAGGACAAACTCCACACCTTCCTCCAAGGTGTTTGGGGTGTGTTCCTCCTGAAAGGCCTCCCATCTCTCACTGTCCATCATCCACAGGGCCCGGACGACCATGGGCAGAGACTGGGCCTCCAGCCCAGCATTCTCCAGGAACCAGCCCCGCAGTTTGATGGCGTCTTCTGCCATTGATTTTTTGTTTTGTTTTGTTTTTTTCCCCCAAAACAATATTTGTAATTTTTTTTTTTTTTTTTTTTTTTTTTAATCCATACCCCTCCTGGTCTGACGCTTGGAGGCGCGGCTATCCCACGAAGACACCACGTGTCACAAAGACGGCCAGAGTGGGTTGCGTCAGACCAGAAAGGAATCCAAACAAAGAGACGGTGGTTGTGATGAGCTGAGTGCAATGGCTGCACTCAGCGTTTAATAACAAAATAAAAGGTTTAAACAACGGAATACAAAACAGGACACGGCACTTGACGCCAAAATAAACACACAGACAAAACGACTGACACTTAACAAACGGTGCACGGAGACAAACAAACACGGTGAGTACACACACTTATCTTCACTTTTACGATCTTTAACTTAACTCTCCTCTCTCTCTCTCTCTCCCGTTCTCCTCTTCCGAACACCTAACCCTGACTGACTAAAAATGTGCCTATTTATACTGTTGTGCTGGGATTCAATTACTAATTAATTATTCACTTGAATCCCAGCACGTGAATTAATTCTGTGCAACCCCGTGCTCGCATATTATATTTAACCAGCACGTGAAGTGATTTGTGCTCTCCTCGTGCCTAAATACAAATCTACACTTTTTAAATATACGTGAAACACAGACCCGTTTATATCCCGTGTACTAATCTATACACCAACATTAACATACGCACGCATACATACATACACAGAACACACAAATGCACACAGGGGCGGGGCACTTTGCCACAGGGTCACACAGTGATTGAGTGGCTGAGGTGGGATTTGAACCGGGGACCTCATGGTTACAAGCCCTTTGCTTTAACCACTGGACCACACAGCCTCCTATAAGTTGGTATACCTACATGCTAGTATCACACATTTTTGGTTGTTGACATGCCTTATTCAGTGTTTTTTTTAATTTTTATACCGTACCTAATTCTTCAATAAATGAAGTTGATTTACAACCCCTAAACTAGAGTGTTTCAAGAGAACAGAACATCACACTTCAAAATGAGGTAACCCATTAAACATGCCGGAAGGGTCTATGCAGTACCTGCAAATAGGCCACATGCCACTAGAGGTCAGTAGTGACACATGCTTTATATTGTGTGTTGACCTAAAAGAATAGCTTCCTTTGAACAGTGGAATATTGTTGCACATTAATTTCTCTAACTGGGGAGGGGCAGCTATCCTGGCCCCCGGCCCATGGCTTCCCTAAGGTCAGCCTCTCCACTTATCTGTGAGATCCTTTAAAGGCAGGGGTACCTAGAAAGGTGAGGCCAAAGGCCAACGAATGTAGTGTAAAATATGTATAAACTTTAGTCTAAGCTTTAATGGATAATCTGTCATATGAGTTTCCTAACTGAAATGGTGTAAACTAGTCTTCAGATATCTGTAAACTAACTTATAAGGCTATCTGGTATATAGTAATTAATTAGTTCTGCGCTGTGCAGGGAAACACACCTAGATAGAAAAGGCTGCAAATCTAAAAGTACTCTCAGGAACTGTGGATCGGCCCAGTTTGCTAAGTTTTCACATATGAGATATTTTTTAAAAAAATCCTCATTTACTATTGGGACTCTACATGAATAAATAAATATGAAAAAGTTCTAAAAGTCAGTAACAATAGCAATATGTTCATGAAGGACCGATTTCCTCAATTCTCAGAGTGATTTACTCTAATTCGTCATTACCCCCAATTTTTTTCCTAATGGAGAAACATAAAGTTAAAGTTAGCAACCCAGAAATAAACAACTAAGACTTTTAATTCAGGGGCTTGAATGAAGTATTGAGTTGTTTCTTAATTGTTTTTGATGTTTAATGGGTGTTTTTACATTTAGAATATTCAGAGTAAATAGGTTTGAGAATCTAGCCCTTCATTTTTACACACATTCCTATTGGTCAGGTAACTTGCTAGAATGATTAAGCAGCCTGATCACATTTTTTCCAACCCTTCTCCGTATCTCTGTTCAGCAGAATCATTTTTCACACAGCAGACAACTCCAGAAATGACAAACACGTACTGAACACAGAAGTTCTCTTTGTCCCCGACCTCAGTGTATGTAAATATAGACCAGAGTGAAGGTGCAGACTCCAGAAGACAGGCAGGCTTGGTATGGGCCCCCCTTGCAGCCTAGTAACCAGCATACTGCAACACACCACATAACAAAGCTTAGCAAAACCCTCCAGACAGCCAGTCTGGGAGAGAGCTGGGCGAGATATATCTGTGAAGAGGGCAGGCCGGTTTATCCACAGATGCATTCTGGGAAATGTCAATTGGCTGTAAGGTCATTGGAAAGATATGCCAGGTCCCTAACTACCCTATGTGGCTTCACTGTGGACCCCTGTGGAAAGGCAGCAAATCTCCAAATTGACATTTTATTCACTAGAATCATGATACTGTAAAAGGCATTAGCTGAGGCGTTTGCCTACTTGACTAACTGGACCCTATTCACGAAACTTTCACTCCTGTGTTATTTTAAGCGTGTTTCTATATTAACCACCAGTCTAGAACAGTTGCAGGCATTCCAAACAGACATCATGTTCATCACACCAGAATGAGGGGTTTCTTCCAATTGATCTTCTCTGGAAAATGTAGCGTTTTGTTTTTACACCCATTTGTTGTGGCCCTTGGCTCTCTGAATTAGTTGGCAGTTCCTAGAAAGGCGAGGTACGTGCTTGCTGCTTTTTAAGGTTGTCCTAGCTGAGCCAACTGTTAAGATTTCCTGTGGGAATGCTTCCCCAAGTTATCTCTACAGCATTGCACAGTACACAAGAACAGGAGGAACGATCTGGGAATGTGTGAGTGACTTCACTGTAGTCGTGGTCTAAATTTAGGATGAGGATTCTGTCATGTGCATCATGGAGTTGGGTGGGGATTGATGGAATAATCTCTTTTTATTGGTGGAGGGGGATGTTTGGTGTCCCATTGTTGGGGAGGGGGGTCTGCTGTTTCAGCCTCACTCTGGATAAGCGCTCAGCAGATCTTTAAAGGCACTGTTTGTAGTGTCTCAAGTTTGTCTGCTGGGACTCCTATCCAAGGACACTCTCTTCCGAGATGCCAGAACCTGCCAAGAAAGCCGGTAAGGGAATGTACCAGAATTATTATTCGCAAACAATCAAATCTAAATGACGCATATATCATGGTTTTAATGTATATAGAATTGCTACAAAAGAAAGTGTTACAGAATCTATAATGGAAAACAGGTCAAGGAATCTGTAGGTGCTTTATAATGTCATGAGGCCCGGAGGAATTCTAATTTCACTATTAGAATGTATTTATTTATTTACTTATTAATGTGTTTATTTACGTATTTATTCAGTTATTTATTATTGTCATTTTTTCCTAAATCTCAAGAACACATTATACTTGTTCTTTATTTATCCTTCTTATTGTGTGGCAGAGTATATTTCATTCAAAAAGGTTTTGAGGTTCTTTTAGATATTGCTGATCCCATATTTGCCATAATGATCCAGATTTTGAAATGTTCTACATTAATTAACCAGGCTAAACATTCCTCTCCAGGTGTCTGAGCTCATAAAACAAACTGTTAAGCTGCGATGTCATCGTTATTTGGTTAACTAATTTACTCTTCCATAGAAAAAAACATTTTACCTTCCTGATTGATAAAAACAACACCTGACAGTGCCATATGTTAAACAAATGTTATGAACTATTATATTCAAGTGCTTATACACAATAGAATTTCACTTGAATTGAATGTGTATTTTCATGTTCTACATGTATTGTTTCAGCCAGAGGCTGTTTGGCTATTTGGGGATTCTCTGCATGAAGTGACAGGTAGCAGGAGTTAAAAACAAAAATCTGTATAAGCCAAAAACAAAACAAGCAAAGTACCAACAGTCTTATCACAATGGGTTTAATCAACAGCCACACCATCAACAGGGTTTTACTGCACATGCAAGCCTGCCTCTGGAAAGCTTGCCTTCATGAATCTGTTAGCACTTTCCATCCACATTGCAAACTTCCTTTGTTATGCAGATTAACAAATTACACAGTTTTAGATCTCACTGATATTCTGCTCGATTATCAACTAAGCATTGAAATACCAGCGCTAATTCTTTCCACCATTCTGGGCATGCCGCAGCTTCATGGCGTGTGCATTGTGGAAATGGAAATGGTCCGGCATCAGTTTCTGGTAACGTCAGACCAGCTGGCGATGCAGTGCGCTTGCTGATTTGATCGGACAGATGGAAGCTATTTAATTGCTTTCTTGGGCTGCTTTACAAAAAGCAACGGAATCAAGAATGTGTTTATTATTAAGTGCAAGGGGATACTTATTCCAGAGATTCTTTCATGGGCCCGCGTTAAGTGGCATAGCACAAATGTTAGAATTTGCGTCACAGCTGTTGGGTAGCATACCCAGTCACCTTGCAGATCCTTAATCCGCGGGTATTCTCTAGACTCTAGTAGCTTGGAGAAATCTGAAGGTGAATAAACTGAACATCGAGTCCAATTGGCTTATTAGTTGCAACGCTTCTACTGTATTTACACTGTGACACTAGAGCGTTTGACTGAATGGCACCATACAACAGGCCTACAATGCGGGAGCAATGCATCAGTATTATGTCTTTACTCACAGGGCACATAACAATCAAAAGTAAAAAGGTGCTAGTGCGAAGCCCTGCCGTTAACAGTATTACTGACCCTTGCAGGATGGTACAGGTAATGGCACGGCTGCTTGTCCAGGCTCAATCATTTTGTACCTTTTTATGCAAGGTGACAGTATATGTCAATCCATGTAAATATACCAGAAGCTAAATGAGAAATACTAGCTTGGGAAATTGAGGAAAGTGAACCATGTTCATACAGACTGGCAAGTCCCAAGATTGGGCAGATATTAATCTTCTCTTGAATTGTGATCCGTTCAGATGTGACAAGGCAACGGGAGGAAGTTAGTGCCTTTCCTGTATGTTATAGTGTGGCTTAAAAGCTGATATACAGCATACTGAAAATCTGTTAAAATTACCTGAGAAAAACTCATTCAACTTTTAGCGTCCGCCTTCACCAAGAAGCCCAAGAGTTCAGAAGCTGTGGCCGGCGGGACGGTTGTTTTTGAAGCTGAGACTGAGAAGAAGGACACCAAGGTGAAATGGCAACGGGACTCGGCCGACATCGTGGCGAGTGAGAAATACCTGATCACTGCGGACGGAAACAAACACTCTCTAACCATCAACAGCATCAGCAAGGAGGACGACGTCGTCTACTCAGTAATTGCAGGGAGCTCCAAGGTCAAATTTGAACTCAAAGTGAAAGAACAGCAAGGTAGGTCTCAGACCAATCATCACCCAGTCTTTTAAACTTACTGTACGCCACCTTTACCAGTCACCATTATATCATAAAACCACTAAATGTGCAATGATGTATGAAGATAACAGTTCAGAAGCCTTGGCCCCTGTTTCAATACAAGTGTTTATTCTGGAGAGATGACAGATGTACTTGTTGCATGCCGACTCATATCTCGAGGGATGACCTTCATTTTAACATTGAGGCATTCATTACCATTTGTGTCTCTGTTAGGGACGCCGTCATGCAAACTGATAATTATAATACAGGAACGTGATTGGCAAGCTCATGCATTACCTAAAATAAATCACAGAAATACAGTAATTAATATGCACACCTATTTCACTACATGAAAGTAATGGGGGTTTATTGTCAAACATAATAAACTATTAACTGCTGTGTCTGTAAAGGGGCTTGAGGGATTTTAAATAAAGGACTCAAATGTATCTTGTCGTTAACCCTAATACTGTCAGATCTCACACGCTAAACCCTCGTCAGAAAACTGAATTCCGTGCAGTATTATCAGTGCAATATTATTTCTTACCCAATAGGGGGCAGTCTCCCCTCAGAACTCAGTCATTGCCCCACAGAGGTGTCATAGGAGACAATAGAAGAGTTTTCATATAAGATTTTAAACCTCCATCTATGCAGTGGAAATGTTAGATTCCTTATTTTTTTGTTTAACTTCAAATGTCAATATAGTGCATGCCAACAGAAGCAGTGCTGCCAAATGTCTTTTGTTTATTTTATATGAAGGCCAGTTACTTAGGCAGTTTGGATTAGATACACAGATAGGAAACTTAACATGGTACAATTGTGCACACAAGAGCTGAAGGGGCTATTGTAATAAAGCAGTTTGAAGCTTGAAGCCTTGTGTGACTAGCAGTACTGTAATGTAAAGGATACCAGACTGCAGTAAGCACTGAACATGTTTTCCTGTTGTTTCCAGTAGCTCAGACTCGGTATCATAAAGACTGCTCGCAGGGTTTGAGACTGTACCTTGACACCATATCTTTAAATTTGTATTGACATTTTACAGAGAAAACGGAAAATGCGGCTGCCAGCTCCTCTGCCTCTGCTGAAGGACAACCTCAAGCAAGCCACGAGCAAGAAGGTGAGGAGGAGTGAGAATGAGACGACAGCGACATCGTAACATGAAAAGCTTCATCGGGGTGTAAATTCAGGGCTGTTGTAGTACATGTAACACACACGTCCAGCCCTTGCCTCTCCGTTCCATTCAATGGGCTGAGATTCATTGTAGTGGCTATGATAGAATATGAAAGGCTGAGTACATTGCTTTCCACAGCTCCTGCTGAGAGCCAGCAACCAGACACGAGACAGGACCTGACTGGGTTATTCCTGGAGAAGCCCCAGAGTGGAGAGGTGACAATGGGTAAGAGAGAATGAGCTGATATTAACTCTTCACCTAGAGGTGCGCTGTCAGATAAGAAATGCAATGTTTGTATACTTGTTTTAGATCCTTCTGGTTAAAGTCCAGGGCTTGTAACCTGAAGGTCACCAGTTTAAATCCCACCTCTGCCACTGAATGACTCACTGTGTGACCCTGAGCAGGTCACTTAACCTCCTTGTGCTCCATCCTGTTGATGAGATGTTAAATCAATGCCCTATTGCAAGTGACTCTGAATATATTGCGCTTTGTGATGGTGGTCCACTATGAAAGGCGCTATATAAAAATAAAGATATTATTATTATTATTATTATTATTATTATTATTATTATTATTATTATTATTATTATTAATAAATTTTTATTATTTTAATTGAATTTTCAGGTGCCAACATTACTTTCATTGCAAAGGTTGGATCCGCCAACCTAATAAAGAAACCAGCAGTGAAGTGGTTTAAAGGCAAGTGGATGGACCTGGCCAGCAAAGCAGGCAAGCACCTGCAGCTGAAGGAGCTGTACGACAGGAATACCAAGGTGAGAGCAGCCCGCTTCAGAACCGGACTCCATTCCACACTGTGTCAGGAAACATTCAGACATGAACAGGTGCCGGGCAGTGCTCCAGGGGGAGTTTGACCACATGATCAACTGTGGAGCATATAAGGGCTAGAGTTGTTACCTGGTAGCTAATTGGCAGAACAATGGACTGCAGTTCAACCAAGGTTTACATTAAGTGTCTCTGATTACTGTGTATTTGTATAGTAGTTACGTAGTAAATATATGTGTACTTACATATAATTATAATGTTATTATGCATGGTTACAATGTACTTAATGTGCAAATTGTTTTACACAATATAACCCTAATCCCAGCCTTAACTCTTTTCTGATACAATCGTGTACTTACATACACACATTAAGTACATTGTAACTATATACAGTATAATAACATTGTAATTATGTGTAAGTACACATGTATTTACTAAGTAACTACTATGTAAATACACAGTGATTAGACACTTAATGTAAAGTGTTACTGAAATCAAGAACCACTGTGGCACATGTTGAAAGGAAAGGGAGTACGGTCTAGAAAACTGCTACTGATCAACTTATCTGTGGTTGGAAAATATTGGATGAGATTAGAGAGATTGCAATTACTATACCTGGACCCTAAGTGTAGATACTGAGCAAGCATTGACTGTGTTCAACAAAGTGATATATAAAGGTAGGCTTATTATTATTATTATTATTATTATTATTATTATTATTATTATTATTATTATTATTATTACAGAAAAAATGTCACTTTTGTAATGCAAAGAAAGGCATGATAATTTTGCATACGCACAAAACTGCTGCTGTCCAATATCATTCCACAATACAGATGCCTGCAATGGTTCTTTGTAACCGCGCTGAGCTGAACTGAGCTGTGCTGGTCGTTTGCAGGTGTACACCTTTGAGATGCAAATCATTGGAGCCAAGGCCAACTACTCTGGTGCGTACAGATGTGAAGTCTCCTCCAAGGACAAGTTTGACAGCTGCAACTTTGATCTCATTGTGCACGGTATGTCATCCTCCACCACTCAACACCTCTGATTAAATGACTTTTAAAATGTCACATTTACACCGGTTGTGTGGCTCATACTGGAAAATCAGCACAAAAAAAGAGCTTGGCTTGTGAATATTTAATAGATTATGAAAGAGATCCCAAAGACACAGAGGTCAGGAACGTCAGCATTGGGTCAGTTTTAAACTAACTTGAGTCAGCTAACTCACTTGTGCTAAAGAGACAGTGCTGACAAGCCACAAGCCTTCTATTGCATATGAGTGCACGTGCAGTAACTACACAACAGTCACATCGGAGTTACACATTACACTAAGCATGAGGAGAAGAACTGTGTTAAATTCATGTTGCTAATGTATGTGTTCTTATAATTAGGTTCAATGCGTGCTAAATACATGTAGTAAACATTACAAAATACCAAATAAAGTGCATAGAGGGAGATGCATGTACAGTACTTGTATTACAAAGAAACTTTTTGTTACCTAAATTGTGATTTTGAGACTCGTTTTTTTGCAATTCATTTTTGCAGAGGCACATGTAGAAGAAATTGATATCCGTGCAGCTTTCAGACGCACGTAAGTACTGGAGCTTTTCAATTATGAACTTGATTTAAATGTTTAAATTTACATTTGTAACAGTAATACACAATGTCACTGTTATTAGAATGTTTGGAAGTTCATTAATGCTGATATATGCTGTTCCTCTAGAGTTACTGCTCACTGTAGATTACCATTGATTTCAGTTTGAAAATTGAGGAGGGTATACAAAGCTAATTAAAGCACTTCTAGATGGTATAGGTTAATATATCTCTTAAACGTCATTATACGTTTAGAAAAATCTGCTTTCACTTGCTTTAAAATCTTTGATGCAATTACAATTCTTTCCCACCTGGTGGCACTGTGTCCTAAGATAAAAATCCCAATTATAGAATCTATTAGGTAAGACCCCATTAAAATGAAGGTATTAATATGAGCCCCCCTCCCCATTATCAGACGTTATTTTTTTTATTCACATCAGCACTAAAACTAAGTATTGGACTCATCGGTTTAGCGCAAAAAAAGTCTAGTTTCGCAATTGTCTCTAGTACAATGCTGTTCTTTATCAGGATTAATGACTGAATTACATAGAGCGCCGCTGAGCCATTATGGCGCTGTATTGGCATGTCATTCAATGGTACTATAGAAGGTCTCTGAATGCAGCCCAGCCGTAGTCTGCATACAGTAGCTACTGGTAATTGTGCTCAATGCATTCTGGGTCAGCTTCATGTACATGTGTCTGTTGATGTCTGCTGCTTTTGTGTAACAATGAAGTCAGTTTAAACCTTGTCCTGCAATGTAATGATCACTTAATGGAAATGACCGTTCATTAGGAGCCTCATACCGGGAGGTAAACGGAAGAGTACAGCAGGTGGAAGGTAGTAAAACAAACATTTGTTGCAGACTTTTGTCTCCAGGCTTTCTGGCAGGGTGGTCGTGGGATGAGAGATAATAAAAAATAAAAAAAAAAACATAATAAGGAAAAAAAAGTCCTCCTTGTTTATTTGTGCAAATACAATCCATTAACCACCAATACAAAAATGTGTACATGGTCAATTATAGTAATACAACAACATTGGTCGTCTTAAATAAATAATTGGAGATACATAGCAAACTTTTTTCTCTCTCTTGCTCTGCACCACAACCTATCCCTTTAAGAAACAGTGAGACTAGCTGCACAAATTAGAATCTCCCAGAATCCCTTGTGCTAATGATTGACTACAAAGCTACGAATGTTACTGTGCATCGTACTTTTAGTGCAACAGAATTCTGGGCTGGATAAGCGTGATCACCCGTACACTGTGTGTTTTGTTCTGTTTTAGGAATTCATTGAAAACAGGCTTTGTTTTTAATCCCAGTGCTGTAACACTAGCACCAGATTACTGGAACCAAAGGGCATGTGCCAGTGTGGCATAAGATTAAAACAAAAGCCCTCTGTCTCCATTGTCTAGTTCATTTCATGTCTAAATATCTCCCCTCCATTCATTACCCACACCTTTAGCACTGAAAAAATAACCGTATGGAGCTTTCTGGTTATTTTGTTCTTGTTAGAAATTAAGCCAATCAATATATCTCCCTATAGTGACATGTTTGATCACGAACCTTTTTGATCCATCAGGGTCACTTTGTACTTGATCTATTCATTTCATCAAACTAACACCAAGCCTTTGTCTTCATTCACAACATATCTTCCGCTATAATGTATGACAGCCCAATCCCTTTCATACATGTCTTGTACCCTCGGTAATTACTGATAGCTGTGCGGTGGTGTTGATAAAACCTAATACTGACTCCTCAACCAACGTGTGGAAAGAAAACCATAGGAGGCACTGATACAGTATGTGGGTGCATCCTTACAGTATAACCCATACTGTTGTAGTAACTGCAGTGGTCAATATAGAAATAGTTTACCATGCATGGATTATAAAATACACAATTATTAGGCATAATTTAACACCTTTTGTTTGCCTGTTACACACTTTAAGTCTTGCAGTGTAAGCTGTTTGCTTTAAGTTCATAAAATCAGAGACCAACTACAGCATCACTTGCAATTTCTATTCAGATGCCTCTTTGATTGTATATGTGAAATTTAACTCATGTGTTCTGTAGTTTTTTTTGTGCTTTTCAACTTTACTACTGTTTTAACATGTGCGTTTTGAGACAAAAACTTCAGTTCTGTATGCTTTACTGAATCAGCAAAATTAAACAAGAAGATAATTTTGAGAACTTGAACTCTAGTTATTTTATATGGTGAATTTTCTAATAAACAGTATCAAATCTTCAGATCTATCTGAAAGCCGAAAAGTTGTAGGTAATTCTAAACAGCGAGTTATCAGTTTATCAGTGACTTTTCTTTCTTCATTATAGTTGGGTGTCCTGGAAAATCTTGATGCACCATCATTTCAGATTCACCTCATTAAAATGACCTGCAAAAAATATTTTCTGTAAATAAAAAAGAAAGATATGTAGGAAAACCCCACAGGCATTTTCTTTTTTTCTATTAGGTTGGTAACAGGAACCAAGGACAGGTTATCTAAAAAAAAAACATTTTAAATGAAATTGTGGCTTATCAAGTTTTTGCAGGACACCCCTCCTTGAGTAGCCACTTGGCGCAGTCGGAGCTGTAGAGTAGATGAGGGTTCCAAGCAGGGGTTCCAGACCATGCTGATTGGATGACCTGTTCTCATTGTCCTGTACAGTAGCTGTGATGGAGGCGAGGAGGCGGGAGAGCTGGATTTCAGTGCTTTGCTGAGAAAGAGGTACAGTAAACATATTCAACTGACCAAACACTGATCGAGCCATTATTTAATATCGCTGTGCCTTACATATTGTTCAGTATATCTTTCTACCCATGAAGCTGTTTAACAGTAACAGTCTTTAGTTACTTGCTATGGAATAGTGCTGGCATCAGGTCTATAATCAATCAAACTGCAATCATTTTTCAGCTTGAAAATATCAACATTTCATATAATATGGACCTGCACAGTGCATTGAAGTGTATTACTGTACTTGATATATTATATGCATTGGAAAGTTGTATGCTCTTCTAATGCATTTTCCCTTTTGTCCTTTTGCCTCTTTTCCTGTCGTCCTGTTCCTTCACTGATATACGGGTTCCCCCTACCCCAATTCTCAGAGAGTAAGGATCTCAGTGTGTGCAGCTCAAACTAGACTAATGCATGGGACCCGTTGTGCATGGATTGCAGCCATTAACACACTGCTGCTAAATATTGCACTGCAGACATGCATGGCTGCAGGTTGGTACCTCCACCACACACTGCTTGAAGATAAGAAATGGGGAAAGGCTTGGGCAGTAGTTGTCTGAGTGGTGTATGCTTAAAGAGCCACTTGGTACAGCTATGAAATAGCAGAGTTATATTAGCTAATGCCTTCTTCATTTGTTATAATCACTTTGTACGATTTTCTGTTTCAGTCATCACTCCCTGGTGACTTTTAAAAATGTTGAATTTTAAAGCCCCTGCATGGCCTCAATAGAGCCCCAAGAATCATGTCTAACCTCTGGTACACCAGAGTGTGACTGTTAGACTGTCCCTCTGCTGCACTCTAGTGGATGCAATAAATACCACATTTGTTCTATGTGGTATTTGTTACTGATGTATTTTCTACTAGTTATCATACTCTTTTAATAGGAAAGTCAATAGAAACATTACTCCTGGATCAAGGGTCCATTAAAGCTACATATAACTGCAGAACTGTAGTCTTCGGCTCGTTTAATGAATCACACTTGTACGATGGAAAGAAATTACCCGTTGACTCAAGAGAATGAGAATGCTTCCAACTGCTTCATTTCAATAACAATAAAAAATAGAGCCAGAAGGAAATGCGGTGTAGCTGAAAATGAGTCTGCCTCTTGAAATCATGGAATACATTTTTAGTGGCCATGAGAGAATTCTCAGACATTTTAATGTGAGTTAAAACGAACCTTTTTTAAGCTCAAACCACGAGGCAGCACCCACAGCAGACTGTGGCGTTTTATTCCTGTGCTTGTTTGTCTTGGTAAGTACATCCCCTTATTAGAAACGAGTTGTAAATGGAGCTTTATTATTCAAACCCTTCTCACCTTACACACAACTGGGGTCAAATATATGACAGCAGGGCTGCATAAGGTCCTTGAAGTCAGGGGCACTGCTCTTTGCTCCCCCTCTACTCCCAAATGACCTCAGTCCAAGTCTTAATCACTTCATGATTTAATGATACCTGTAAAACCCGGAGGACTCAGAATCTCAAAAACCTGTATTAAAACGTCTTCTCATTTCTAATGCATTTTAAAAGAAAAAAATCCACTTTGCACACATTTCAATATCACCTTTATTTACCAAGCACCCCACAGATTTTGTTTAATATCACTTGTATGTGCACGCTCCAGTAGTAGAAATGTTTACAAACAATCTCGCTAGTTTCTGACATATATAAATATTTGCTGTTTTTGAATGCATTCTGTCCCCCACACATGATAACCCTGAAACCATAAATCTGTATTTGTATATCCTGCTGACTTATTTCATTTGCAAACAGACATTCAAACTCTGACGCTCAGGCTAATGCTCAGCTGAGGTAATGGTACAGCCTTGTTATTCTGACAAGTCTTTACCACACATACTGGCCGCTCAGATATCTCCAATGCACTCTTTCCCCTTGCATTATCACATGAATGTCAAGGTCAAGTACCATTGTAAAAGTGTGAGCTTGAAACAGATTATCTGATGGTCAGGGAGAGCATTTTTATACAAAACAACAAATAAAACCAGCGAGATACAAACAAAAGTCGCCTCTCTTCTTAACAAAACCTGGCTCCCTTGATAGCAGTGCTACATGAGTTCCAGGTGCATCTATTCAACAATTTAGCCTGAGTTGTGGTTGTTCACCCTGTCTCAGCCAAATCAACGAAACAGCCTACAGTCTTTCACCCTGCCACAGCGTTATGTGTGTTTTTGTGTGTGGATCATTTGCCTGCTGTTTTTTTTTTTTTTTAAGATCCTTACTTTAATTGCACTTTATTGATAGCTAAAAGCAGTTACAATGATTTACTTGAGTGTATTTATTGAGGGAGGGGGCAGAATTTGTATTGCTGAGACCTGCTGTAACAGGTTGCTCTTGCAAACAAGATGCAGAACCACAGCAAACTTTTCCAGTGTTTTCATCAATAAAACACTGGACTTCAATGGGTTAATCATAGGCTTCCTTTAATTTAAGATATTAAATTAAAATCGAGAGATCTACAGATACTTTCTTGGCTGATACATGTACGGTTTACAGACAAACACAGTGTATTTTTTTAAGTTTCTGAATCTCAAACGCCTTTTCGTAATGGTGCTTGGCCTCAGGCATTTCTGTTCGACACGCCCTTCCCAACACATTCCGTTTTCCACTCAAAAACCTGGTCCAGGGATGGAAAAAAAGACTCCCAAGTACTTATTGTAGCAGTGTGATCCATTCCTGGTTTTACTGTTGCGTTTAAAAAGACACACCTGAGCTTGTTACCTTTACGCTGTGGCTAATCAAGCTCGTAGTAAAACCTGGAATGGGTGAAACTGCTATGCAATAGGAGTCTTATTTCCATCCCTGTGGTCTACTCTCTATGATGTTTGACAATCAACACACTGTATGTGGACCCACAGGAAGAATATCGAAGAACACAAAACACCTACACTATGAATGACAGTAACTGCCCAACCAGGGGCAGCACCACAAACCCTTTCCTTTCCACTGTAACTGTTAATTGGGTGTACAGAACGTGCAGGTGTTCAGCATCTGCATATGAGTTAGCAAATACCAAATTGTCACATTGTGATCCGTGTTACTCTCCTGGTTACACAGTTGAAATTCAGAATCACAGAAAAGGAATCTGCATTGTATTTTTTCACCAAAGCACTGGGCATGAGTTATTTATTTTTATGAATTTCATCAAACTGTTCTCGACCGTGGTTAAAGAAGCCATCGACTGTCTGGAACTGCTTCAGGAATACATAACATTATTTTATTCACAAAGAAACCCTTTGGTTATCACGCGATTATTGCAGATATTTTTGCAATGCATGAAATATGGATGGAACTTTAGTTTAAGGATCCGCTATAAAGTACTATACATATACACGTGTTAAACAACACCACAGTGTTGTTAACAATATCGATAATATATCAACAGGCCAAAGCAACACACTGTTAGAAGACATGCATTGTAAGAAAATATTTACACTGTAATAAATAGTTATCTCTTATTAATAATCTTTACCGTGTATTAATGGATCATTAAACTAGTGTGGCCAAAATGTAGCTGAAAAAGTACCGTCATGCTTTGCAGCAGTTTGTACATGTTAGAAATTGTATTTTTGTTCTTACTGGATAGTACTCCTAGCAGTGCACTTCTAAGTGATTCATTTTATATTATCATTTGTCAATCTTCCTTATACAGTGATATTTGAAAAATATGCATTGCAAAATGAAAAAGGGAGTTTTTGCTCAATGATAATTGAAAGTCTGACTGGCCGCTGAATATGCAGTAAATTGCAAAGTGGTGCAAAGCATCTGACAGTAGAAGTGCAGTACTGTTTATCCTGCAATGCGATGTGTGCCCTGTGTTAACAAGTTTCGCTTTGCTTTGCCATGGGGGTGACTTTCCGTTTCTGCTGATGCTGTGCATCTTTCTGAGTGCAGCAGTTTTATAAAAGCATCAAATCGGTAAGAAAATGATCAAATCATTCTGTTTCAACAGCGGTTTTAGTTGCATGATTGTTCAGTTTGTTTTTGTTAATTTGCTTAACTCATCTGTCAGTGATCGAGCATGGTGAATTCGTCCGACTGGAACGTGCATTTCTGTGTTTTCTCTTAAATCAGAATAGAAAGCAGAAATTAATGACATTTTTTTTAAGGGAAATATCGTTACTTATTTCTATAAGTGCAAACATTGACATCATGTTAAATATATGTAAATATTTGTAAATATTACAGTGATCATGTGAATCATGGGTAGCAGTGTGGAGTAGTGGTTAGGGCTCTGGACTCTTGACCGGAGGGTCATGGGTTCAATCCCCAGTGGGGGACACTGCTGCTGTACCCTTGAGCAAGGTACTTTACCTAGATTGCTCCAGTCAAAACCCAACTGTAGAAATGGGTAATTGTATGTAAAAAATAATGTGATATCTTGTAACAATTGTAAGTCGCCCTGGATAAGGGCGTCTGCTAAGAAATAAAATAATAATAATAATCATACGTTTGTACCAAGATACAAGTATTATTGAGCAATGTTTAAAAGAAACATCGCAACATCTGTTTGCACAAGAGAAAATGGGCCCAGTTTCCCAGGTCATGTTTAAGTTGATTAGCTGCAAAATGACTGTGGCAATTTGCTGTGTTTTAGTTTTCTGGGCAAGTTAAAAATCTTTTAATCGTTCCATCTGTTTAATGAGCTTAGTTAGCCCGGTCCCTTATCTTGCTCTGTGGAGCTTTCTTGACACATTGCATGTTGTTGCTCCAGGGCCACCCAGGTGAGCAATGAGCCAGAGGTGGACGTGTGGGATATCCTAAAGAAAGCCCCGGCGTCCGAGTACGAGAAGATCGCCTTCCAGTACGGCATCACCGACCTGCGCGGCATGCTGAAGAGACTGAAGAGGATGAAGAAAGAGGAAAAGAAGAGTGAAGGTTTGTGGTCAGGCCGGTCAAGTGCAACCTGTCACAAGAAACTCAGAAACGTCCTTTAAGGATGAGCAGTTGCCCTGGTTATGAAAACAGATCACTCTACGGTGTGCCTTGATAAATCTGGGTGGGATCTATTTTATTGATCTAACGGTGGCCTATTGCTGCCCTACACTATCGCAGACCACTTTTTTGTATTGAATTTCAAATACACAGATACAGCGTATGCACATACTTTTTTTTCAAAAGGAGTCAAGACTTGGAGAAGCACTATTTTTCTGCTATTGCTATCCTTTGGTACTCATCACTGCTGCGTGTATTAAAAACATCGCAGAGAGCAGCAGTAGCCAAAGTGGTTGTCAATATGACTTTCCTAAAGATTTTACTGTACCTTGCAACTGGGCATTTTGAAGTTACAGAACATGTTTCTTCTTATTCTAGCATTCCTTAAGAAGCTTGACCCAGCCTACCAGGTGGACAAAGGTCACAAAATGAAGATTGTGGTTGAGGTGGCCGATCCTGATGGGGAGGTGAAGTGGCTGAAGAATGGGCAGGAAATCCAAATGAGTGGCAGGTACGAGCAAAGCAAGGACATGCATGCAGTACAGAGTACAGATGTATTGCTGCTGTTCATTGAAATAAACGTGCATCAGAGATTGAAAAGAAAGTAAAGGTTTCACACTCACAATAAATCCCTGGTCATTGGGCATAACCTTGGTAGCTGACCTTGTCTGTACTCTTACCTGGCCAACGTGGTCTACCATGCATTAGCACCCTCGAATCAGGTTTCTATCTTCACGTCAAGTCTCAGAGACTATATTCTAAGTATTTGCAGTACATGTTTCTAAAACCTTGTTTGCAAAAAAGTATTCAGTGATGAAAATTATGTGATAAAAATGTCTTTGGAATATTATTGTATGTGGTTTATCATTAGTTTATCGTTTATCAATATTTTTTGCTCCCTTCTGAATTGCTTCTTCTTTTCTTTCATCTCGCGTTCTGACTACCGCGCGGGACTGTTTTGACGTCGCTTGTAGCAAGTAAGTTCATTTGTAATTTACACATGTATACAGTTTTAACAATGCTTTCACTGAGCATGGGGGAAGGTGAACTTAAAAAGGGGATGTTTGGGGACCTTGTACACATGCTCATGTTTTGCGTTCATCTCAAACTGTCTCTCCTGCCCTTTGTTAAACCAGGTACATCTTTGAGAATATTGGAAACAAAAGGATTCTGACCATCAACAACTGCTCTCTGGCCGATGACGCTGCCTACCAGTGTGTCATTGGAGAGGAGAAGTGCTTCACTGAGCTCTTCGTCAAAGGTAGGCTTCAGAGAAGGGAGATCCCAAGGAAAATCATTCTCCAATGGAAGTACTGTCCATTTTGTGAACTATTATTGTACCATATGCAATTACTTAATGCTAAGGCTGCATAACATGCCAAAAAAAATCACTTACCTATGATATAATATTATAATTTGTTTGGCTCTTTTTAAAAGCTGCTATAAGGATTAGTGAGATCATTGTCTTTTTTGGTTCTTGCAATCAAACACAATAAACAGCACTGCATATTTGATGTCAATGATGCGACGGGTAGTCTGTGTTTGCTCCCTCTGTGTGTCTCTAGAGCCCCCGGTACTCATCGTACAATCCCTTGAGGATCAGATGGCGATGAAGGGAGAGAGAGTGGAGTTTGAGTGTGAGGTCTCCGAGGAGGGAGCCCTGGTCAAATGGTGAGTGATTGAAGGGTTAAAGGGCTACTTTATATCATCTACATATTTGATAATATTGAATCTCTTTCCTCTGTTGCTTTTACTTGGGTTTAACATGGGGCCTGCTCCTGAAAAGACTCCTTAAAGCTGGATTTCTATTGCTCGTTTATATTGCTGATATAAGAACATAAGAAATTCTAGAACGAGAAAAGGCCATTCGGCACACCTATGCTATATGACTTGTCCCCATTGACAGACAGGTCAGTAAGAGAGTTTGCAGAGGCACTAATCCCACCTCCTCCAGCAGGTGTCTCTATTAGGCAGAGGGTGGAAGTGATGCCATTTCAAAAGGCTGAAAAAACGTGACCTATAGATGACATGTGAGCAACTTCACTGGCAATATCCACCAAAAAAACAACTACTGTGCTTCATGTAAAGATATTGGTGACGAGCACAGACGTACGTCAATGCCCTGTTTTTACTCGTAACAAGTGAATGGCAGTTTGAAGGTCGTAAGGATCTCTTTACATCTTGTTTAATGTGATCTTTATATGAACATGTGCAAAGCAAACGTGGAAGTGAACGAAGCACACATTGTAAAGTTATCACTGGAGTTGGAGACGACCACAAAAAACATAAGAGTAAAATCTTATGGACAAAAGCATATTGTAATCGTGACAAGTGACAATGTTGTGGTATCACAGAATACCGTGTGGTTACATTTATATACATTATAAATGTTGTTTGTAACAATAGTCATTATTAATTTCAGTATCAAAGAAACAAATAAAATGCTGTTTGACAACACTGTATAGTATTTGTAATTAAGATGTAATTACATAGGAGCACGAATGTGCATGGTTTACTGTTAAGTTTATACTCAACCCTGATGTTAAATAATCAGGAAAAAGCAACAACGCTCTGTAATACCTTCTCAATACATTCACAGAGTCTGTTTAAAAAAGTTTGGAGGGTTGTATGGTAATCCTAGCAACACCACTGTGTCTGTCTGTCTGTCTGTCTATCTGTCTGCCTGTCTGTCTATCTGTCTGTTTGTCTGTCTGTCTCTTGCCCTGCACATTGAATTCCCTCTTTGCCCCCCACTCTTGTCGCTGGCACTCTGGTTTGAGAAGTCAGCACTTATCGCTTGACCTTGTAGGGAAAAGGATGGTGTGGAGCTGACCCGTGAGGAGACGTTCAAGTATCGCTTCAAGAAAGACGGCAGGAAGCACTACCTGATCATCAACGAAGCTACCAAGGAAGACTGCGGCCACTACATGGTCAAGACCAATGGCGGGGAATCCGTAGCTGAGCTCATGGTCCAAGGTGTGTTTCGAAGCACTAATGATATAAGTGCTTACAGCACAGTAACAACAGTAGCAGAGGATTCTGTCTCTGAACCTGCTGGATTCGATAAGCTGAACTGTCAGTAGAGAAGGCAGTTTTGTGCAATTAAAACTTTCAGTCCTGAATTATTGTTGTCAAGCTGAAGAATGGAACACCTTTAATGAGTGTACATGAGGACAGGACAACATTTTTTTTTTACATATATTTGCACACTACCTCAGACTGGGACCTGTGAGCTTCCAACGTGATTTCCGACGGCATGTGCTAAGATAAGACGGGACCTTGAGGTCCCTCCAGGACTGAAAGGCTTAGCTCTAATTCCATATGCGCTACTTCTCTGCTGTTTTCCTTCCTGAAATTCGATCAACGAGTCTCCATCTGGCTGTCAAGGTTATTACTCAAATAAAATGTAAATGCTGCTATACTTAGAAAACATCCACGCTTTGTTTTCTTTGGGTCATACCCAACAAGGTCTTGGCAGAACTCAATAGACCTTGTACTAAAGTGCTCCATCTGTTTCCTTTTTTCCCCTGAAGTTTCACTTCCTGGGTTAACACATTTCTCTTCATAACATAACAGAGAAGCAGGTGTGGGCCAGCTCACTGCTTATAAGCCAGAATTGCAAGGAACAGCAGCTGCACTGTGGAAATAATATTACAACAGAGATAAAACTACAACTAAACCAAAATAAACGAATGCCCTGTCTCCACTGCCTGGCATTCCTGGCTATGGCTGCCCATGGTATCTCATACTCGATGTAGCGAAACTGGCTACAAAGAAAGTGTGTTATGACACATATGACACTCTCTTTATTGTTTTTCTTTAAGCTTTATTGTATTCACCTTTATTGCATGAAGTTATGGATTTCATTGCAGATAACATGGTAGTCCACCAAAGCTTCATGGAAGCTGAGCTGTACACTCTGAAGCACCATCCTAGGGTCCACTACAGTGTTGGGATCTGCATTCTCTCACGGCACTTCTGACACACATTTTGTTCTCCTCTGCCTGACAGAAAAAGACTTGGAAGTGTACCAGAGCATTGCTGACCTGACAGTGAAGGCCAGAGACCAAGCTGTGTTTAAATGCGAGGTCTCCGATGAGAATGTGAAAGGAATCTGGTACAAGAATGGCATGGAGGTGAAAGCCAGCGACAGAGTCCACATCACACACATCGGCAGGTGAGAATTCACAGTGTAACTCCCGAGGCACAGTATCATGCACTGCCATCCCTTACTGTGCCATCCCTCACGCTGTAATCTCTCTTATAAAGGTAGTAAAAGCTTAGCAAAGTGTAAGAAATATAGTAAAAGCACAGTACAGCACGGGTAAGCATTGCAAAAACATAGCGAGGTATGGTGAAGCATGTTAACCCTTTCAGTCCTTGTCTTAGCGTCTTATGTTAACAAAGTTTATTCTTGAGCTCGACACAAATAATTCCGGACTATTGAACATGCATAGTATAACCATGGGAAAACTGCAAAAATACCATTATGACAGAGAATACTAAGATGCTTCAAACACTTTATTTCCTGCAATGATAAAATAGTCATTTCTCTCTAGGAATCATAAATTGACAATTGATGACGTGAAGCCAGAAGATGAAGGCGATTACACTTTTGTCCCCGAAGGATACGCTTTTAATCTCTCTGCCAAACTGAACTTCCTAGGTATTCATCATACATTCCTTCCAACAACACACCCAATATATTTTACCCCAAGAAATAGCCTAATTTCTATTAATGTGGAATGACAGATTGATATCCACTTGAGTGACGTTTGAAACAAGAGAGGCAGATCCCACAGTTAAAGAAAAGTGTGCAATTTTCAAACTGAAAAACTCATGCATTTGGTTTTAAAAGTACATTGTATTGCTCTCAAGAATATATAAAACAATCCAAATATATTTGTTAAGTTTGTTTTTTCCCCCCTCCTACAGAGGTCAAGATTGACTATGTGCCTAGACAAGGTATGTTTTTGTACTCTCTTTTGAATAGTTATTACGCTAGCATTTTCCATTTGTCTTTCAAATTAATCTGAGCCCCAGACCCCTTTCGGTATGTTTTTTGGATTGGTTCTTTGGCTTCATGCACTCCCCCTACTGTAAAACCTTGTTAGTTAATGCATCATGGTGTGTTTCTAGCAGTGAATTTGCGTGATATATTGTTCATGATTCATTGTACTAAATGCAGTAACATGTGTGTGTGATGATTGATTTTGACAGATCCACCCAAAATTCACCTGGACTGTGTTGGCCACACCCCTGAGACCACTATTATTGTGGTGGCTGGAAACAAACTGAGACTGGACGTGCCCATTACTGGAGACCCTGCTCCCACTGTGGTGTGGACCAAAGCTGACAAGGTATTCATCCATCATTCCTAACACATTCCCCAGGATTTATCAGCCTATATACACTACTAACATAGAGATACTTTGAAATAAAGCTAATATATAAGTATCATTCATTTACCTCTAGTACACTATAGTAACGTGACTGCTATTTATTGAGAAATTAAGTTATGCAGTACAAGTTATGTACAGTATACTTACCTAAGAAAAGATTTAGATTTTAAATAAACATTATTACGCTATTAGGTGTCAGTTAAGAAAGAAAGAAAGAAAGAAAGAAAGAAAGAAATGTAACTTGTCTTTTGCGACTGTATATTGTTACTCAAAAAATGTCAATCAGGAGATAATAAGGAAGGATGTCTGGTGTTTTCAACTGGATGTAAAGCTGAGGGAACACAGCGCCACTTTTTCAGGAACAGTAGCTTGAAACCTGGTTCCAGGAGACCTAGTTTGAGGCAACTTGGCTGTATCAGGGCAGCAGTGTGGAGTAGTGGTTAGGACTTTGGACTCTTGACTGGGGGGTTGTGGGTTCAATCCCAGGTGGGGGACATTGCTGCTGTACCCTTGAGCAAGGTACTTTACCTAGATTGCTCCAGTAAAAACCCAACTGTCTAAATGGGTAATTGTATGTAAAAATAATGTGATATCTTGTAACAATTGTAAGTCGCCCTGGATAAGGGCGTCTGCTAAGAAAATAATAATAATAATAATAATAATATCAAACCCCAAGTCTGCCGCCCGGTGTGCCATGTAGTTGCCTGTAACCTAGTCTCCTGAAACCAAGTTCCAAGCCACAAAGTGGGTCTGTGTTTACTCAGCTTAAAAATACACTGGTTAAGAAAGTCGGGTTTCAACAGCTTGGGAAAGACCTGCAGGTAAGTTCATGTCCCATTATATTTTAGAAGCGTATTGTACCATAAAGGGGTTTCTAAGTGAGGAGATTTAAAAAAAAAAAAAAATTTTAGATGAAAACCAAGCTTTTAAAAATATGTCTATAGTTGGGTTTCTTGTTAAGTATAGATATTCTGATATCATCTTGGTTGCCATCCCACTTGGGTGTTATAATCTCATCAGAGCGAATAAACTGGGGAAGATTGGACCTGTTCAATAATTGAATGGGGAACCCCCACCCCAAATGTTCATGCTTAACATGTCAAATGTTCTGAGGTTATGTGCTGAGTAGCAGGCTAAACAGCTAAGCTTTTCCGTCCATTGGTGGTGTTATTACTGCACTGCTTCTACTTTGAGAGTTGTATGATTTTCTTTAGTGAAAGCTTAACCCAACATAGTGCAAACAGCAAGGACGGCAGAGGGTGAGGTTTACACATGAGAAGGACATTGGATTTGTAAAACATTGCTTCCCGAGGTATTTGACAAACTGAGAACCAGAAGCAGCACTAGAAAAAGGATACAGTTCTCAAAGGTGTAAGGTCTGCAGTGTCTGAGCTGTGGAGTTTTTCTTCTCATCCCTGTGTTTGTTTTCCTGTAACTTCTGCTTCTGTTTACTTGTTTTCTCTTTCTTATTTCTTACATTTCTAGCAAGAAAGTCAACATACCCCATAATATCCCCCACGATTGTTTTACACTGTTTACCATTCAGCCCCCAAATATATAAGAATGATATTTAGAAACACATTGATCTTATCCTCTAGACCACTGATCAGGCTATGCCAGTTAGGGAAATAACACTTCACAGCCTGAAGCTCTAGAAGCACTACCAAATGGAGACGATAAATTATTTGAACTCATGGACACACACAAAGTTTGTTCTTCCCCCACCTTGTTGTCCTCCTACCCTGACCCTTGCTCTGTCTGTGAATCTCCTTCTCTACCTTGCTTTGGTGTCGCTGCTTTTTCCTACTGCTTCACAGCTATGCTTTGCTCATGTAGGGTAAAACTAGACCACCGAAGAGCGAGGAATCCTCAGACATGGAGTTCAGTGCTGATTTGATGAAAGATGGCAAAGTAAGTTCATAAATACAGACTCTGCATGCTTATCAGGACTCCAGAACTACAGTAAGAGCCTGAGAGGCCCAGTTCAGCAGCAACAGTTGGTCCTGCGTGTCTCTGTGGTGTAAGAGGTACAGCGATGCTTCTCGGCTGCCTTTTCTGTCTTTCTGCGCTTTGTTTTTTCTTTAAATCGTGAATAGCTTTAAATGTCATTTTAATGTTCTTCATTTTACATTCATTTATTATTAAGTTACAATGTTTGTAATCTGACATTCTGGATTGAAGAAAATCAGTCAGATAGCAGTCCACAGTTCAAAGCTAGTTATAGACTACTTTCATTGGGTTGTCATTTCTGATAGGAGCAGGAGAAATATAAAAGCTTTCAAATGTTATTTGGATAAAGGGAAAAACATTTTGACACAAGGCCTTTTACAGAACGATCTCCATTATGTTTGTTCAGCCTTTGCATATGTAACAGGACGGATGGCTGAGTGTGAAACTGCCACAACACTTTTGCATTTGTGGTTTTAGAGCTTTTAACTTCATCTCACCAACAGGGGGCAGAATCTGTAACTGCATCCCACAACACTGCCCTTTACACATAGCAGCAAAAAATACAAACATTACTTTACATCCAGTGGTGCCAGCGTTATGAAAAATCAGGTACTCCATTACACTGACATTACATTTTAAAATCAACATTTTTTTTTACACACTTTTGGTACTTTGGCAAAAGAAATTTCTTATTTTGATTAAAAAAAAAAGACAAGTGAAAATAATTCTTATTTAAGAGTAGCAAACAAATAAAAAAAAAGTTGCGATTTAAAAATTAAAAATAGGAAACGATGGAGATGGAGACACTACAGACAAGTGGGCATGCCTGTTTGAAAAGTTACAAATCTCTTTAAAAGTACCACACACATACTGTGGAGTTAATGAAGGCTCGGAGTTGTTGTTCCATTTGGAGTTTCTTGTAACTCAGTAGGTTGGCTCCTGGTATGCCTCCTGACTGGAGGGTTCACAGCTCATAAAACTGTTTTCTCTATCTATACCCTCGGAAGTTCCATTGATAGGCATATGGTATGCTTAAATGAAATATTATATCACGCTCCCTGACGTGTGGTATATAGATTGATCGCTCTGCACGTGTTGGACAAACAGGAAACATATTGACCCCATGGCCCTTGAATGAGAGCTTTGCATACCCAGCAAAGGACAGCTCTGAAAATGACCATGAGAGCCGTGGACTTCTTTGTATATACCTGCACATGCTTTAACAAGGTAACAGGTACAGTATGCTTGGCGTGTTTGTGAGTGCTTTTAATATCTTACCCAAAGACAACACGAAAATTCTGGAAAGAATGGGCAGTAGCGTGCCAAGGTAATACAAATGGTTCCTACAGCAGAGTAAGTGCTAATATTTAAAATACATACTGCTTCTGAACCTGCAAGTGCTGCATTAAGATGAAACGGGAGTGATTCAGATGATCTGAATGACTGGCTGCTGACATTGTAAGTGGTATAGATTAGTATCCTATCGACGTTACCTAAATAATATGTGATCCATGGCATTCAATTAAACGCATTTCATCACACTTTTTATAGTAACGTGGTGTTTGAGACATCATTAAAACATGATTAATTTTGAGCGCTCTACAAAAGCAAAACACAGCAAAACGTACTTATAATCTCATGGGGCAGAAAATGGCATCTCATTAAATAAAACCCTAGCGGTGGGTTTCACAATCCCCAATTAGCTCTAGTCTTGGACTGCCTTACCTAAAATAACATCAGTTAGTCCAAGATTAGTGATAATGGGGGGGGTCTGTGAAACCAGCCACAGAAGATGTTCTTTAGCAGCTGAATTTCAGGGAAGAAATAAAGCTCTTCCAGTTAACCAACTGGACAGCAAACTGTATCAGACGCCAAATGCGCGACTTTGACGTGATGAGCGTGGAGATAGGAACTGCCGTGGTGTAGGTCCGGTGTGACTCTTGAACATGCCATGGTGTTGGTCCGGTGTGACTCTTGAACATGCCGTGGTGTTGGTCCGGTGTGACTCTTGCTCCTCATGTTCACTCAGGTGATCTCTGACACAGACGGCCGTGTGCATGTGGAGACCCTGAAGGATCACTGCGTCTTCACTATAGAGGGGGCAGAGAGAGAGGACGAGGGGGTCTACACAGTGGTGGTGAAGAACCCGGCTGGAGAGGATACCGCCGACATTACTGTGAAAGTCGTGGGTGAGTATCTGATGCTCATCTGCTGGCCTGCAGATACTACCTTAAGAAACGTCTTTCGACACAGTGAATTCAGGCTGGGCAGACACACAGGCACATGCACGCACAACGTGTCACATACAGAGCCAAATATTTTATTCTTTTTCATTTTAAATGAAATTGATTATTTAGCAATTAGAGTAAATTACCTACTTTCATTTTTGTTTTCTTTCAATAAAAATGGATTTGTACTTCATAAATCCATTTTCTTTTTTAGAACACATGCTAGAAAGCAAGACTTTGTTTTGTGTTATAAAAATTTGACCGGCCTATAATTATTTGCCTAATGCATAATAGGTGTCTGGCCCAGAAAAATAAAAAAACAAAGGCAGAAAATGAGAAACCTGAAGTCTACACATTTGTATAACCTTTACAGCCATTTGGATTAAACAGTCCCTCAAATAAACCCATTGGTAACATTTATAACAGTCATTTTTTTTAATTGGCAGTACTAACCTGTTCTCTGCATTAGCCATCCTGTGATCTTCGAAAGCAAGCTAACCTAGAGAATCAATTTGCACTAGTGACATGTTCTTCCATAAATAATGAACTGAAAATTGAACTAAATTGCATTGGCATGGCAGGGGCCATCAGCATATTCTGTCCATGTTCAAATCTCTCCTACGCCATGGCCAGCACTGATTCTCTCTAGCACTGTTTTTATAAGGGTCTCTAACCATTGCAAATGACGTGCAGATGACATTCCCAAGTCTATTGTGTTGTCAACCACGTTTGAAATGTCCCCCCTGTACCTTTGATCCTATAATGTGACCCACGCACGCTCTCGTTTTAAAAGCTGCTCACGCTGCACATTTATGGAGAGAATATTATGCAAGCACCTGCCATCTGCTAAATGTCAGGGTATTGTTTTAGTGGGCAGGAGTATTTCAACTCTCCTGACAAGTGGAAGCAATGGGAGGCTATTGAAGGGAGGGTTATACATCCCAATTAAGGACACACATGCAGTGGAGTTCTGCAGTAAATACCATCGCCGAGGTCGGTATGCCCAGCCATGCTGTTCTCTCTAATTATAATTTTTTTTTTTTAATAGGTTCTAATAAATCTTAAAAATGGTACGTGGCTTAGCATATTTAAAAATCGTTACCCCAATTAACCAGATAGACACTTTTTATTAGTGCAGAGAGGAAGTGCTTCACAATCAAAATCTGACAAAAACCTGGAGTGTCTTATATCCCTGTACTGCAGCTCTTCTACTATTTTGAGGGATGTCCGAATTCTAACCGTAATTAACTTAATGGTAATATTCAGAAATGTGCTGATGCAAGGGAGCTTTCTCAATATGAGCAACCATTAACTTTGCACATTGAAGTGCGTACTGACACGCTAGTGTTTTTCTAATTATATATATATATAGAGAGAGAAAGAGAGAGAGAGAGACAGAGAGAGAAAGAGAGAGAGACAGAGAGAGAAAGAGAGAGAGCGAGAGACCTTAGATAGAAATTGGTAGGTTAAAAATAAAAACAGGTGTGTTTTTTATTGCAAATATATTTAGATATTAATGAGAGAGAGAGACAGAGAGAGCACTTGTTTTATTAGTCACTCAGTAGGTTCTGATGACTTTCCAACCAACCAGTGTGAAGTTAAAACCTCATACAGTAATTCCCATGGTGGTGTTATTCTGTATACCGCATGGCTTTCTTTCTACTCCATTGTATCCACGGTGCATTGACTTGTTTTATCCAGATGTCCCCGACCCCCCCCAAGCCCCTAAGATTGTCAGCCTGGGTGAGGACTGGTGCAATGTCCAGTGGGAACCACCCGCGTTCAACGGAGGCCAGCCAATTCTGGGTAAGGACATGGAAATAGAACAGTAAAGCTACCAATTTTAGAGTTCGGAGCATTGCTTCCTTTAACCTACAACTCTGCAGTAATGCAGAGTGCCCATAATTCAACCGTACTCAACCAGCATTATGGGATAAAACTATATGAAACTGAATACTAATGCAGGCGTAAGTCGGTTTGACATAGTGTTCATATATTTACAAGCAGTCATTACGCATCGTACAGCAATAAAAAATGCCCAACATTGAACTGCTGTTTATTGGTGTCACAATGAAGTCAGTTTTGTCAGATGGCATTGTATAGGGTAAGGCTAATTTTATAGGGGGGTGAGAGATGCTCTGACTGACAGACTGAATATCCCTTTCAGGGTACGTACTGGAGAGAAAGAAGAAGAAAAGCTACCGATGGATGAGGCTCAACTTTGACCCCCACAAGGGTCTGACCTATGAGGCGAAGAGGATGATAGAGGGCATGGCTTATGAGATGAGGATCTACGCTGTGAATGCCATCGGCATGTCCCGGCCTAGCGCCCCTTCACAGCCCTTCGTGCCGATCGGTAAGCATGTTAATCCTCATTGCCGCCTCGGAAAAGAGCTCCCATTGGAAGAGGACTTTAATCAAAACATTAGGAGTTTGCAAAGGCAAATGGCACATTTACTGACAAAAGAAAAGAATGATTTTAACCGTGCAATGCGCTAAAAAAAACAAGCTGCACATGTAGTCACAGTTAAGAGCCCTTCATGTCTTATTCTGAGTCTTATTTAAAAAATGTGGTAACATTACCAAGCAATTGTCTCCTTTAGGAAATGTGCTGCAAATTTTGAAGCAACAATGAGCTTTTACAAAGGATATCAGTTAACTCTTCATGGTGGGGGTGGAGGGATTAGGGTGAAGCAGATGGGACATCAGTTATAGATGTCGCCCAAAAGCTGGTCACTTCCACAGGACAGTGCCCTGATGAACCTCTGTCAGTAACACACTTGGGTTTCTCCCGAACGTGATTTATCCCTGTGACACTTTGACTGGAAGTTTAAATGTCATCAAAATATATTATATTCAAGGTTCAAACTGTGCTTATCCTTCACTAAACCAATACTCAAGCCGTTCTTAACTCTTTTAGAACTAAGGGTTTTTCAGTGGGATGCTCCCCTAGGAGTTTTTTTTGTCTGTAGTTGACTCTCTTCCTATAAAAATTCACTAAAAATCTATTTTTTACAGTAGCATCTTGGAAATGGTGTCCTTGTTTTCAAAACACTCTGGGGAACATTATACAAACTTACAAACTTTTCGCTTTTTTTTTCAATACAATATTTATTTTTTTATGTTAAATATTTGTTTTATTATTATGTATTCTGCTTAGAGATACATGCATGACCTTACAATACCTCCTGAAAGTTTTGTTGAAAAATATTGATGTTTGGGCAAATGGACACTACTCTCGATTATTTTCCAAAAAATAAATCTTTATAAATAAAATAATAGTTATTCATTCCGTTATTATCGGTAATAAGGAAGAAAAAAAAACTTACGTGATAAATTTAGTTCATGAAATAGTATCTGCTTATATCCACTTGTTTCTTGATATTTATAAATGTTGTAAAGACATGTATCTGTTAAAACACGAGACAGAATAAATGTTCTAATATAATTATGTCAAATACATCAGATAATAAAAAATAAGTGCGTTCTAGAACCCCATTGATTACTGAATTCTAAAAGAAACGTAGAACAGATATAATAATCCGATGATGCAGTAAGTAAATCAACCTATTTACAGTAAAATACTACATGACATGTGCAAGGTTTCAGTTATCATATACATATTACTGTAAAGTCTGGCATAATATGCATGGATGTTTTTCAATATTTTTGCTTGGTGGTATTCCTGATGATTTGGCTGTTGCTATGTATAGAAGCCGGGCTGCTTTTGGGTTTGAGGTGGAAGCTGTGAGGCACATAGCCAGCTGCTTTACACTGCTCAGTTTTCACCTGCTGTTTTGAAACCCATTGGGTGCAGATATTGAAATATCTGAACCAGCTCCTGTCTAATCCAGCAGTCCGGAGTGTCACAAAGACAGCTGATTAGGAAAGTATCCCTAGCGTTTCTCTCTATAAATAATCACATATGAAGAGGCGGGAGGCTTTGCTAGGTCCAGCTGGAGGTTAGTGACTGTCAGTCTTTGGGACACAAGTCTTGCTGGTGCAGCCTCACTGCATAACCAGATTGTAATATTCAAGAAAGCATTTTACAACAACGATGACGAAACCCAAGCTTCCGAAAACTGCCGAAAAGAAACCCGTGCAGGCAGAAGAACCAGCGGCGGCTGTCCCAAACGAGCCCCCAAAGGAGAAGGAATCAGAACCAGCTGCTGCACAGCCGGAGGAGGCTGCAGGATCAGGAGAGCCCCCTGCTCAGGGAGAGGCCTCCACTCCAGAGGAATCTCCGACAGAACCAGAGAAACCAGCAGAACCGGAACCAGAACCGGAACCGGAACCTGAACCGGAACCGGAACCCATAGGCAGTAGGATTTCCTTTTATGCACTTGTTTGATCTTGAGATGCTGCTCTGTTTAAAGAGGAATAACTTGAACTATCCCAAATAACCAATAAAAATAGTACAGTATATTCATATTATTTACTATATGGGATTCTTTAAAAGCTTTTTGGGTGGATTTATTTAGCTTTGGCGTACGTGCAAAGTTTGTAAATAAAACCGGTTACTGTTTCTGGTAATGCAAAATGTGAATTTGCTTCTAGATGCACTTACATTGTTAGCATAGTTATCGTGTTACAACAAACTCTTATTAAATCTGATCTCTGCTGCAGTGAATCGTGTGCATTACATTGTGAAGAGTTATGCATTATGATCTGGATGTTTAAGTTGCTTTATTTGCAGATTCAGATTGTATGGCATCTTTAGCTTACTCTACATATAGGTATAGAATGCATATTGATTTATCGTGTCTGTTTGTAATAATGCTATAGCGGGCTTTAGCCTAGAACAGTTAGCCGTCTAAAGATAGACACCACATACATTGCCTCCATTGTTCAAATTCACAGAAGCTCATAAGGTTGAGTACAGCCATATAATATTTAAAGTATACCCGGGCCCACATGTACTGGAAATATTAGGAATGTATTTTTTTAAAGATAATATGTAATAGGCTGGCTCTGTATTTTGAATCACTTAGCTTATGTGAATGATTAAATTCCATTATAATGAATACTTCAGCTTTCAGAATACATTTTTACACTTGTGAATGCTGCATATGCAGAATAACCTGCTGTTGCTTGTCTTTCCACATGTGTAACACTTTTGGGCTAGTACTCTAAATACTGTGCTTCTAATGTAAATACAGGATCAAGATGGGATATTACATTGACAGATTATTCTGAACATGCATTTGGAATACTCAAACTCAAAATACCTTACGTGCAAGCATAATGCCAAGCCCTCAACAGTGATGTAAAACCCACACATGGTTTATTCATTAAGATCTTAAGCTGTTGTGCAGTACAGGTGGAGGGCTCTCTCATGACAACATGGACTGTGATTTATGCAGAGGTGTGAAATATACCTGCATGGTTCTCCTTTGGTAAGTCAGAAGCAAACCAAAACAAAAACCAAATCTGGACTTCGTCCCATGTTGGTCACTTGTACCCCTTTCAGGACCTGGGGCCACAAATAATATCTGCATTCAGATTATCTGTAACCTGTCTCGTCTCTGTGGAAACAGACTCCTGCCCCCATAAGGAATAAGTAAGGAAAAGAGGCTCCCAGGGTGCCCCCTGCTGGTCAGCAGTTTGTTACGCAGTCTTCCAAATGAGAGAAAATCAAGTGGTTACTGGAGGGGTCTTCGGTTACCAGCTAAAAATAAATTTTGATCTGCAGGAAAAATAGGACTGGGACCTTGACTCCTAACTATTTGCCGCAATGAGAGATTTTTTAAAATAGCGCCATAATGAGCAGGGCTGCCATGTAAAAACCCTCCAGCCCTGAGGAAACCTCTCTCCTGGTTATGTAAGGCAGAGTACAAATGAACTAAACTGGTTTTGTGCATTAGAGATAGGGTTAGGGTTAGAGTTCTGCTGGTTAGGTTTAGGGTTATGGGGTTTAATCTGTCTTGCACTTAGCTATTGCTTTTTATCAAGCAATACACATTTAAAATCCATTCATTGTTTCAGCAAGATGGTTTAAAACAAGCCTCTGCATTCTGGTGACAATGTCCTCTTTTTCCAGGCAAAATAAAGTCGGTTTCTCCTCTCTGTTCACCTGTGTTTCTCCTTGGCTCCTTAGCTCCCACCAGCGAGCCCCATTGCCTGACTGTTGATGACATTACTGACACCTCCATCTCCCTGAAATGGAGACCTCCGGAGAGGGTCGGAGCAGCAGGGCTGGACGGCTACACTGTCGAGTACTGCAAGGAGGGCAGTAAGTGTTCCAGGCTGAGCACAAACACAACGTAAAGGGTTAGCTGAAAGCCTGGGTCCTCAGAGCAGCCACGGTTCTGGCCCAGTTATTTATAATAATAAATTAGATTTGTTGCTTTTTTATGATCAATATAATATTGCTGCAATGTAATTGGATTACTCTATTTAAATCGCACTTGATCCGTCCAAGTTTGTTAGCTTATAAACCATCTGAAATGTCACCGCCTGTCTGCTATTACACCAATGTCATCTTTATTTTACGACTTGGGTATAAAATGTAATCCTGTATCGCAATTTACACTCTAAGCCATGTTTAGATGTTTTAATATATTTATTTTTATGGATGTTGTTAAGATTTATTGTACTATTCCAAACCAGGCTTGATATTCAGAGCCATGTTTATTCTGTGCTGTATATAGAAAGACTATATAAAGAATAAGAAATAAGTTAAGCAAAGAAGACGTTTAAAAAGACTTCTAGTCGAAACATTTGTCTTTGTTTTTCTTTCAGTATTTTTTCCATGCCAGAATGGCTCCAGTCCTAAGGAGTTTAAATGAGGCAGAGCAAAGACATTTTTTAAAGGAAAAAGCAGGTGGTTTTGTGAGGGTCAGGGTTCATTGCTTTATATTTATGGATGAATCAAAGGTATAAAAATGTATTTAAAACCTTACTGCACTTACCGGGCGCTCCTCTTGCGTGAGTTTTTAACACATGGATGTTTTCGGTGACTCATCCTCACTTTGTGTTTCTCTTCCCTGCCTGCCTCCCTAGCGGATGAGTGGGTGCCTGCCTTCGAGGGCATGACTGAGCGCACCTCCGTCAACATCAAAAACCTCCCGACAGGAGAGAAGATGCAGTTCCGCGTGCGAGCCGTCAACGTGGCTGGAGCGAGCGCCCCGGCGACCCTGACCCAGCCTGTGACAATCCGCGAGATCATGCGTATGTACTGAGCTTTACACAAGTGCAGTAAAAGCAGACACGATGCATAAGTAAGGAATGTAAAAGCCATAAAGGTATGATAAAGCATATTTAAAAACATGGCAAACCATGTTAAACGTACAGATTACAGTGGGGAAGTTTTCCAAGGGTTTAATCACGTTTGCGTAATGTACAGGGTGTATGAATTATTTACTTGATCGCAATGAGAATCCAGTTGAACATCTTTTGTTTTGAGTCATTTACAGCCATGTGAAGCGAATCCCATTCTTCTTTAAAATGTTTGACACCTTCAAAACTGATTTTTAAAGGGATGGTCAAAATTAATTTGGACTTTTAATATAAAGTATTATTGATGGTACTGGTGCTACACTAGACACCTCTTCTGTTCAAGATTAGTCATACTAATGTCATGCAGTCAATTATTTATAAAGTCCTTACACTTTGAAAGCTGATCATGTCAGTCAAGAACAGGACATACACGATTGACAGATTGAAGCTGGTGTCTTTGCTTTTGCCCTGTGAGCTAAGCGTTGAAGATTGACAGGAGAAAAGCAGGTGTTGATAGATGATAGGACAACAAGACCCTGTCTGCGACAAGCAGACTTCAAGCAACTTTGCTTTTGCTGAGGAGACACATAGGAACCAAGTCAGGCAGACAAAAAGAAAAAGCTGGGCTGGGAAGGTACAGAAACATATATCACCTACTGTAAGGGCATACTATTGGCATTGGGAGCTGAACAGGCATTGACAGCTTAAATGCTCATTCCTGCAACTGAAAATTGTGAGGAAGCATATTTCATTTGTGCACTGAAGCCTGTGCAACGCTAATATCCTTCCCATCTCGCTTCCCCACAGTCATCATTGAGGAGTCTTTTCACAAGCTGGAATAGTTAGCAAGCAAATCTAAACAGGCTCATACAGAACACACATAATAGGTAATACGTTATGTTGGAAAACATGGATCGAGAATTGATTAGCAGTTTGCTACGCATGTGGACTGGCAGAGCTATACTGGTGTTCTTTTCTGAAAAGAGACTAATATTGCAGATAGCAGACTGTTTGGTTCAAATTGCATGTACTGCTAACAATTGATAAGAGACCTTGCGTCTACAAGCTTCTTGTCCAACATTGACTGCAAGCTAACAAGATAACAATGCTGTGGACCAGAAGGGGCCAGGCTCTAAGACCTTTGGAATACAAAGCATAAAGGAGCTAAAAGGCTCCCAGGGACTGCCGTTGGACCCAAAGGTTCACAGGGAGAATAAGAGATAATGCCACTGGACTCAAAGGGTCTCAGGCAAAATGGAGAGATAGGAACAAGGAAGATGACAAAAACTAGATGTATGGACCTTTTTGAGGCACCACCAGGGGTCTGAAGAATGCACTGAGTTCAGAGGTCGTCACACTAGACTACACACACAGACACACACACATCACACACTCACACTAAATGAAATATATGGTAACAGGATAATGTGTTGTACCTTTTCTATTGGTTAAGTGTTAGAGAAAGAGGAGGTGGACCATCTATACAGAAGGGTATTTAATGTCATGCAACAATTGTAAGAACGAGTATTCTGTTTGTCCTGTACCTGGGACCAGACTCCCTGCATATTTCAATAAACCTAACAACTGATTGAAGAAAAGGACTCTGCAGTTTCTTGAATCTACTTACTCACCATCCTTTTCTTAAGTTACATCACGTTAAATATGAGAACAAATATTTTAAAAAAAGTTGCCATTAATAACAGAATCACCTGGCACTTGTTATTCCTCGCTTGACCTGAAAAGCAATCTAAGCATGTGTTCTTGTGCAGTTTATTATTTTGTATAAGGCACAAATACTCCATTAGGATCAGTGAACTATATGTCCAAAATCGACGGGGTTTAAAAACAGGTCACAGTTCTCGGTGGGGGATGGAATCCACGGGGGAATAAGAAAGCTGCTGTTCGGCACATTCTCAGTTTGTCAAGTCACTTCTCCCACCTGTTGCTCTGATTCCACAGGGTTCAACGGAACACCAAGGAGCTCGGAATGGGGGAAATGGATACTCAGCTAATTAGTAAAAATTCAGCGACTCACCAGAGCCTGGGCAAGCGTGGACGGGCACACAGCTAGATGACAAACAGAAGCTTCCCACTTTTCATGCTTTTGCCATGAATGTGTTTATTCAAGCTCAGAATGGCTGTCCAGTCCCTAATTAAATGCGGCAGCACTCATTGAAAATTGAAATTGAAAACCCTTTTAGTGGGGGTCCCACTCCCCTGCCTTCAGTTCCACAGGCAGTATCACATGCTTGCTACCCTAATAAAAAGGTTAATCATTTTAGTTTTTATTGCTGAACTATCTGAGACAGCTATATAGATATTAAGCTCATATTCCATACCTATTTTATTTTATCACTAAGACTACACTGACTATAACGATGCCTTTGCTGTTTATACATTGCTGAGTTGTATGCGAAGCACCAAGGACTCTTGTCAGTTTGGCAAAGGTGGCATCACTTATATTTAACAACACATGCAATTAAATTCAAATGTAAGTCCATAGTTCTCTGCTGAATTGTTTAAACTGTAATTTCTGTCTTTGTGTCTTAGAGCGCCCCAAAATCTGGATTCCTCGCAACCTCCGCCAGACTGTGGTTAAAAGAGTAGGCGAGACAATAAACATTGTCCTTCCTTTCCAGGTAAGTTGTCATTCAGTCACGTATGTTATAAAGATCACTATTTGAGATTGTTCAGGATACTTGATATAAGTCATGAATTCTTTTTGAGATGAAGGCGTTAGCTGCAACGTTTATCTTCTTGACGTCTTTTTTGTCAGTAAGTATTAGTGTTTACACTGATGGATCGTCTTGTGGAGACACTGCACACACACATCTCAACATACCGCAGCTCCATAACAGATTGAGATGTCGAAAAATCCACTGAAAGACGTGTAAAAGAAAAATACTAATCCTAGCAGCATATTGTCAGTAGAAGAAAACTGTCAACACACTGGCAATAAAAATGTTCACCTACTATCAATGTCAATTACATAAAGTAATGGTAATCCAGTGGTGTTTTCTACAGGCCATATACAGACATAGGCCAACCCACTGGCAATGTAATGATTAAAGAGGTGGTAATCACTTCGTTTTAAATGTCTTTGAAGTGTCTCCTTCCTTTTTAGCTTATACCCTCAATGTACAAAATCTAGTGTTGTTGAAAGTACTGTATTATATGTTGTCCTGTGCAGAAATTGAATCTTCAGGGATCTGTTGACATGAGTTAGTACTGTATGTGCTTTATATATGGTTTCGTGCTTTCTGCCAGCTATATATAAAGGAGGCCTCACACCCTGAAATAATATCCTTGTAACACATGTAGGGCTGTATTCATTACCGGCACTAGCATCTCTCTTGACTCCTAATGAAATCTCATCTAGAGCTGCTGAAGGGCTGGTATTCATAACAGCCATCAGAAATGACAGATTTACTGCAAAACTACCATCATACGGGACATACCTTCCAAAACATTAGCTTAACATCTTACCAGCAAATGCATGTGCTTTTATATTACTGCCTGTTCCAAGGAAAAGGCTCTAAAAACCCATGAACACTGGAGGCTTTCTGTGATCAAAACTAGATTCAGGACATTGAGGACCGCTGGGAATACATCTGCATAAAACAATGCGATCTGAACTATTGCATTTAGTTTACTAGTAAGTCATTAGTTAATGAGTTCGTTTTGATACTGTCCAGGCCTCACCTGCAAGTAAAGGCTGTATGTCCATGTTTATCAATGCTGGGTGTTGTCAGAAAACAGAGGTATCCAATATACACATATCCTTTTTTATATTATATCTTCAATGCAAATCACTATTAAAAGGGGAAATGGCTAATGTTAAAACTCTAGACCTGTATGACAACATTTTTATTAATGAGTTTTAAAGCCCAAACAAAAGGGGAGGCGTGTGACTTACTGTTTAACTCTAATATTAGTCCCTGATCAGTCAGTTGCTGAAGATAAATCACCAAAGACTATAAAGGACATGCATTTGCTTTAAGGACATTTCAAATGCTGTACCAACTTGGCAGCTATTGGAGAAATCAGCCCTTGCCTCACCATGAGCCCCATTCTTTTGCAGCAATAAAAAAGACAGCACCATGGGGTGACCACAACCCATCAGCGAGTGTCAGGTTCTTAATTTACCACAGCTATTTGAATTGCTGAACTGAAATCTTGCCATGGGTGGCTGACGTGTTTCACAGTGTTTTCAAAGGAACTGTAATCATTGTATGTGGCCTTTCATATATGTATAGGTATATATGCATATTGCATATAATCTGTGTATATGTATATCAGTGGGAGATTCAATTGAAATATCAGTTGGACTTTATGAGCCTCCAGTTGACACTATTCTGTCACACGCCGCAAATACAAAGATGTCTGTGTAAAAATGACACAAGCATTTGGCATTGTATAATATATTATTTCAAACACTCTGTACAGCCCTTTATATCTGCAGGGTCTTTTGTTAGTGATTTGTTAGAAATCAGTTTTTCATTGCGTGAAATGCAGTAACCTGCTGCCTTTTACAGATTAAATAAATGGTCATGACTTAATTAACCCAGATTATTACCCTGCAATTTAAAGGCGGGGTTTGCAAAACAGGTCAACAGTGATGCTGGTGCTGATTTCATTTTATTGTTGAAATCGACCCTCTCCCATTTTAATTGTGACTAAAACTGTCTTACTAGAGAACTGATGCTATACAGTGGATGGAGATCTTCAAATGAACCTTTGAATTGAAAGGGACTGACACAATTAGAGAGATGTACTGTAGGAGCCTGATACGGTGGCAGGAGTGTTTTCTGTGTCTTATTTTCTTTTTTCCACGCAGGGGAAGCCCAGGCCCAAAGTGACTTGGACAAAAGACGGAGAGGCTCTGGACCCCAAACAAGTGGGCGTCCGCAACAGCGACTTCGACACAATCCTCTTCATCCGCCGGTCGGAGCGCAAGGACTCTGGGAAGTACGATGTGGCCGTGCAGATCGAGAACATGGAGGACAAGGCCAGCCTCCACATTCAGGTCGTCGGTGGGTGTTTTCGTATAGAACTGCAGGCTGCTTTGTAGTGCACTCTACTGTATGTGGTAATAGGCCTTTGCTGACACAGGTGGTTCTGGCTATAGTGTCTGCTGCATGACCTGAAAGTATTCAAGCAGTTCGGTTTAGTTCCATTCAGTGTCTGTTATTCTCAGTGATCCTTAAGTTTAATGTGATACTGCACGGTAGGTTACAATATACAGGTATGCTTAGTGCTTGGAACCATCTCGTTTTACTGTGTTTGTAGACTGATTGCAAATATCTATCTATCTATCTATCTATCTATCTATCTATCTATCTATCTATCTATCTATCTATCTATCTATCTCTGCAGAGTTAAAAATGGTTAACAGCAATGACATATAAGCCATGTATAGTTTGCGCGATGATGCTCGTAGAGACAAGGTTGGTCGCACACTCAGAATTCTCTTCTTCTTTTAGACTTGACCGCTGATAATTATATGCGTCTGATTCCTCTTGCATTTAGTTTAAAAACGTTTTATTATTTATTAAAACAAAACATGAAACAGACACAACACAACATGTTTCGACACATTGTGGATGAATATATATATATATATATATATATATATTATTACAGACTCCAATTAGTTTGTCTTGGACTTCCAAAGGTAACATTTAGATTGGGATCCGTGAAAACAGCTGCTATTGCTTTTAATGGTAATGAATTCCCGTAGAGTTGCATTCTGCAAGATGGTTTCTCTCTGGAAAATGTCAAAGCAATATATAACAGGAAAAAAATGGTTAAACATGCACATTTACTGTATAATGTTTTTTTGTTTGTTTGTCTGCTTGATTATTATTATAATTTTTTTTTAGACAAGCCCGGACCACCCCAGAACTTGAAGATCACAGACGTGTGGGGCTTCAACGTGGCTCTGGAATGGAAACCCCCGAAGGACAATGGCAACTGCGAGATTACAGGCTACACCATCCAGAAAGCAGACAAAAAGACAATGGCAAGTACAGTTTAAACCCCAGCCATCTGCAATTAGAATGTACAAACACCGCAGCAGTCCCCTGATAACCTTCCTCTGTGAGGCTGTTCTGCCAAGTCGTTCTAAAGAAAACGTGCTGATCGCATGAAACTCTCTGTCTCAAGGTTTTTAATAGAGGTGTCACTCTGCACAGGCTCTGAATTTATTTTTATCGTTTTGTCGGTGAGGGACAGTATTCTACCTTGTAACCATCCCTATAAAACCCAGAAGTAGTATGGCAACTGAACATTTACGACCATATTTTGAAGCATGGGCAAGGTCAGATTTTCAAACATGTGTAAATCAATTGTAATGGAATAAAGGTAGCAAGAAGCAACCTTTGTTGCTGGAAAAGAGCAGTTAAATCATTGAGAGTTGAGTAGTTTGCCTTTGCTTCACCAAGATATTTTACACAATGAAACGTGAACCCCCAGTGGAATTTTCCACAGTAGCAGAGATTGTTTCATTTCTGTATGCATTCAACTTGAACAATTTGTTTTGGATCATGCAGCTGACATTCTAGCAGAGCCCAGCTGTGCCACACGCACAGCAGAGCACTCCAGGAACATCAGCAGACAACAGCACGCTAATCTTAGCTACTGGCCTTGGGCAGATTTATTATTTGTCTGGATACGTGATTATAATTTTAAGCTTGAAGGTTAGCACCTCGGTGAACTTGCCCATGTTACTGAGTTCAATTTAAACTCAAATATTGGAAACGCTGGTTCGATTATTTTCTGCACAGTGGAATGTCCACCCCTTAGATCCAAGATGATCACAATTGAAAAAGCCATTTGTCAATTTTAAAAAGGACACTTTTGGCTTAGCTATAACTGGGATTTGTCCTCCTGTGCGTGCAAATACACATCTGAATACGCACTGGAAAAATTGTACCACTGCAATGTCAACGTTACAAAACCTAGTAACAAAAACACACACCTTTAACAGTAAAGTAATATAACATATTGTCAAAAAAGTCTACTTATTTTAATGTAACTATTGCCATGTAAATAGCAATGTAATTGTGATGTTCAGTAGCATTTACAGGAAAGCTGATGGCCACTATGTGTGGCAGTAAGAGAAGCCCTTTCCAGTGAAAGGAGGAACGAGTCTGTATTGACGGAGTCTCCTCATATCCTCCAGGAATGGTTCAATGTGTATGAACACTACCGCCGCACCAACTGCGTGGCGTCAGACCTCATCATGGGAAATGAGTACATATTCCGGGTCTTCGCTGTGAACATGTGTGGCCTGAGTGAAGAGCCTTGCACCTCCAAAGACAGCGCCTACATCCAGAAAACAGGTGAGCTTCACAGCTTCTTCTCAAGCCAAACGTACAAAACATACAGCACGATCACAAAGGTGGAGGAGTATCCAGCAGTGTGACAGATTCACACGACAGAGATCAGCATGCTGTAATGACCAGCCATGGAATCGGTTGCCAAGGGAACATTTACCAAGGTAGATAGGAAGTCACACTGAAGAACGCACTAGCCTTCTTGTTTGTCTACTTGACTTAGTTTCTTGTAGTTTTACCTGAGACCAGAAGTTTGTGATGCATCTTATATAACGGTAACCATTCAGTACCCTTGAATGTGACGTGAGTGTAGAAGCACTAGGTTTGCCAGCCTGCGTGGCCGTCTCCTATTAGTTTTTAACAACAGCTCTGAATCTTTGCAGGTATTGTGTACAAGCCACCAACCTACAAAGAACATGACTTTTCTGAAGCACCCAAGTTCACACATCCCCTGGTGAACCGCTCTGTAATATCAGGCTACAACGCCACCCTGAGCTGTGCCCTGAGGGGATGGCCTAAGGTAAAATATACAGTTTTAGTGTGTGAAGATGAAGAGTGAATGGGGGGCTGTATTTAATCTAGCACGTAACCTTTTTTAAGTTAAACCCTTTTACTTTTTTTTTTTTTTTTAATCCACAGCCTAAAGTGGTCTGGTACAAGAACAAAATGGACATCTCGAACGAGCCCAAGTTCCGCATGTTCAGTAAGCAGGGAGTGCTGACCCTGGAGATCAGGAAACCCTGCCCCTTCGACGGGGGCACGTACACCTGCAAGGCTATCAACGACCATGGAGAGGCTGAGGTGGAGTGCAGACTGGAGGTCAGAGGTAAGTAATCCTCACCGCAATAAGAAAACAGGAACATGGGAACGGGAAGAGGCCAGTCCCTCAAGCCTTGTACTCCTTCTAAAGGGGGGGGGGGCTGATTTAATAGGACAGAATCGAATTGTTTTTTAATGCTTCTCATGTCTCAGATGCATCTACTTGTCATATCTCTGAGTAGCAATAGGGAGATATGCAGTAGTACTAAAAAATAAACTGTCTTGTTGAAGTGATTGTCTAGTTGTGTCGCTAGCTTTCTTTTTCTTTTGGTATTACACTGTGGATTTTATAATATGTATGATAAGGGCCTAGTTGGCAAGATGGATTGGGATAATATACAGTATACTGGAGGAAAGGAAGTCATTTATCCTATTGCTTTAGAGCAAGACTGTATTGTTATTACAAGGCCTACTCTTCAGTAACTCATTTCAAAAGCGTGAATATTCCTAGGAAACAGAAAAGAAATGTGAGATTGATAAAAAAAAACAAAAAACAAATAAGCCCCCACATTATCACAATATTCAATTCAGCATGTAAACATTTTAAATGTGTTGCTTTGCTAAGCTTATATCTGTCATTTGCATTGTGATGTATTAACCACACATGGATCATGCTTTCACTGTCTGATTTCAACCTCCAGTCCATGTCAACCCGCTGTCTTTGTGTCTCATTGTCTATAACATCCATCACATTATATTTCTTTTGTTTTCATAGTTCGTCTGTAATTATCTACATCTCATTGAACATTACCCCGAGGTAAGCTCTTCCACATTGTGTAAATGTACAATACATTCATACCCAGGTACGAGAAAGACAGAACTTTAATCATTAAGGAGCAAGATCGTCTAAGTGTCGACCTTTCCCACTACCAATAAAATACTACAATGGCCCTAAGACCTTAGGGTGAACATATGAGTTCCCGTTCACTGGGTCAGTTTGGGTTCTTCAGGGTTTTTAACTGAAAAAGCAGTGCATTCTGGTACTTGTTCATTTTCCCCACAGACAATAGTATTTCTAGATATATGACGGTAATGAACGCTGAATTCGGAATGCACAGGACATTCTAAATTCTGAAACAAGTAAAAGCTGGCGGGGGGGGGGGGACGGGGGGGGGGGGACTTGACAATGCAAATCAATGTGAAGTCCAGTATTAGTTGAATGTTATCTCTCCTCAAGAGGGGCGATGACAGAACTAGACAGTTAATGACTCGCTGTGCCCTGGTCATTCAGCCTCACTTCCCATTGTCTGGTGCCCACACCTGCCAGGTTTATAGCTGCCATGTAGAATGCTCACTGTAAATCACTGGTTTTGTAGCACTTTATAAGTTTATAAAGTACATAACCATTTAACACATTGGTAATAACTGTGTGGGTTTAGCTCTTACATGGTTGAATAGGGTATAGTTATATGGAAATTACCTGTGCTTATAGCATGTTATTACCATACAATTACACAATGGCACATCCTTACCAAGTAAGAGCAGCAATCATTGGTATTGACCCAGTTATTACAATGTAATTGCATGGCTGAATTACATTGTAATGTTATGCCCTGTAACATAAAGTGCTAATTAATGTTTTATACATTGGGATACATCAGCTATAGCAGTATAATATAGCAGGTCCTCCTTTACTCTAGCTGCTTTAAGTTCATTCAGAAGTGCAGCAGACCAGAGAATCAGTTACAGTTTATAATACAATAGTTTTTATGTAACAATTTATTTTATTATTGCATTTCAGCATACGTGGCCAAGGAGGCTTCGCAAGAGAAATGAAGTGTCCCTAATCAGCGCAACTTTTGTATTTAGCGTAATCTTTCACAACATGAACTACTTAACAAACAGATTTTACTGCATTTCAGTCACCTGCCTTCCCACTATTTCTGTGCTTGCTTTGTGTTTGGAAAAACACTGTGTGCCACGCCGAAGAAGATAAGTCAAAATGTGATACTGGAGTTTGTGAAGTTGAAGATGGATTTCTTTCTTATAATTGGTCAATGCATGTGATTGGATTCTGGGTGTATTGTGCAGAGGGAAGAGGTGTATGGTCAGATTGCACAGCTAAGCAGCTAATCTCATTGTGCAAACTATTAGAGAGTTCATTGATTTAAAAAAGCAATAACTCGTGCTGTGTTGTACTGTTCTTGTTTTCTCACTCTCCTTTGGGCACCATGGAATGTATGCATTCTTGTTTATAATTTGAAAATAAAATGTGTTAAATCTTGATTACTAAGAGTTTGTTGTTATTGTGTCTTTCTTCAAAAGAACTGAAATACATGCCTCTAGATATTTGCCAATACTATAGTAGACTGTACACATGCAGTGTAAGTTTGTGTCTTCATAAAAAAAAAAAAAAAAAAAAACTTTTTTATAATCCCAGTATAAACAAAAAATTGAACATTAATTTGGATAGTTGATGAAATGTAGTCACAAAGATTTAGCTATTTTCTTTATACAATTAATAAAAACAAGTAAATAAAAATATGCCACATTTTCGGTTTGCATGAACATTCATTTCTTTGCTCATTCATACAGGGTCCACGCATGCACATGTCCTATTCTGAAGAAGCTCAATAAATGCTCAGCTCCACAGAGCACTTGGGATCTCAGTTCACAGCATTCACTTGGGGTGCTTTGCTCAAAGAGTAACATTACGGGTTACAAGAAGACGACCAGCACTCACTTCACATCTTTAATAAAAAGATGACTTCATTTTTTAAACGGTGATCTATTTGATGTAAACAGCTTATTTAATTTGTAACAGTTCATGTTTTTATTCACTCTACAGAATAAATGTGCATACCTGTAATTATTCCTACATCAATACCAGTATTATCTTTATATTCCTATTTAAATGTGTTCCCTTTATTTCTTGTATAAATGTTGTTTTTTGTTGTGAAATGAGTATTGTAACTGAACCCAGGAAAGGGTTACATTTGAGTCTTGATTTGAGAATGTGGATGGAGAAGACGGTGGGCTTGATTGGTGGTTCAGTTCATTCCTTATTCAGTTTGGTTTTAAATGCTGCAGGGCATGTATACAAGGCTGCACCTCCTAGGATGTATGTTCATATAGAGAGGCTGGGGCTTAGGATGTGGTTTGCTGTCAAAAAGCAGCCAAAATGTAGAATTGTTTATTATTTGGTTTAAAAATCATTGTTTTGCTTTATTTTTGTTTAATAAAAGTAGTCAATAGCATTTTTATTTCAACGGATGCCAGATTCCTGCCTTTTCCACAGGCAGAATAATCATTTTAAACAGAGATGTTACCAAAACATACACCTCGCCCCTTAGCAACCCATACAGATAGCATCCATTGAGAGGTTGCCGTGTAGGGCAAGCAAGTTCCCAGCTGCCTACAAGAACAGCCCAATCTTTAGGGGTTTTCCTTGTTTGATGGACACTCTGAGACCTAACATTCCTAATAACACACAATTTAACCCCCCTGCTGAAAGTTAGTAGGTCCGTAGCCTCTGCTATAGCAGCATGGAACCTGCTATTTAGAATAATTAACAGTAAAAGAGAAACTGTCTGAAGCTGCACAGATACACTGCCAACACAGTCTTAGGATCTGTCCATACTTTGTCCAAAACGCTCAATCAGAATTCTACGGTTAAACGTACCTTTGTAAAAGTTTCCCATGCTTTTCTCCATGGTTATGCATGTACAATAGTTCATGCTTTTTCACCATAGCGCACTATCCTTTACAATGCTTTCCTATGCTTTACCATGCTTTCACTATGCTTTCTTTTACACTTTGATATGCTTTTAGTCAGGTTTCTTTAAAGGCATTGGAGGAAGAAAGACAAGGAGGGCTCCGGACCAGAATTGTGCACCTGATATTCGTTTTTCATTCACTCCCAGATAGCGTTTGTGTTCAGCATATTTGGAACAGAACATCGGTTGAGAACCTTGAAGAGGGGGTCAGCTTCAAGGAGAATGTAGAAAAGCGAGTCTATTGAAATGGCTTTTGGAAGTGGTTTAAGGTTAAGTATTTTAAAAGGTTTGGCATCCTGTTCCCTGTGTGCGTTCCAAGCGGTCCATGCCTGCAATGCCGTCAGACAAGCACAGCTAGAGCAGGTGGTGGCAGACAGCAGGGTGCTGCAGCAGTGTCAGGGTGAGACATAGTTACGACATGGTGTCTACATCTCTGCTACACCCCAGGGACCCCACCCTGGTCACTGACATTTCACTTGGATCTATGTGGAAGGATTGTGGTATGAGGCATGTGTTTGGAATGGCATAAAGTGGGAATAAAGCATTCCATATGAACAGTTTAGGTCTTTCTGTCATTGGCTGCAAGCCTCTACTGTCATGTAGTCCTCGCAAAAACAGCAGCTAGGTAAAGATTATAATCCGTCATGAACAAACATGGGTGATTTTCCCTCATGGGACTCAAACTGCGTTGAAATTATTTTTTAAATCCAGTCCGGGTATGTGAACGTTTACGGATCTTCAGATAAACAATGAGGACAAATGTATTAAAAAAGACAGAAAATACTTGATCACTTTCAAACAGAATATCCATCTCAATGTATTTTAAAGACATTTCATAATTCTGTCCATCTGATTGTTTTCTTTGGTGTGTGTGTGTACTGTAGATACAATCTTAAGATAAAAATCACTATGGATTGAAGGTTCCAGTCCAGTTATACAGTTACATCACAGGTGTGGAGTACTCCACTCAACTTCTTTTCAAGTCCTGCTAGATATCTATGAGACTCCTCACTACTGTCAGACTGTGTGAGGTAGTAGAGATTGTAAAACTTATAACCAGAACAATCCATTGTAAAAAATAAAAAAAAACAGCTTCTTGTCGGTGCCTCTAGAAGACCTTGGGAAGATACTTGCATATGGCATTCAGGATCAAGTGTTTCTATTTAATTGCAAATGAGGTCATCTCTCAAACGACTCCTGGAGTAACTGATCCAGATATGATGTACCCTTCGAAGAATGTTGTACTATCATCAACACCGCTAACCTTCTTGGAGTGTCAGAGACCATATAACCCTGCTGTGAAAGGCCAAGGCATCATGTGCTGTAAAATCATCAAAAAAAATGCATGCTCAGTTCAAAATAAAACTTGCTAACTCTAGAATTTTACAGTGCACTGTGTACTGTTTAGTTGTATCAAGTTCTATATAAAACTGCCTGTTGCACAAATAAAGGATATCGCCGCGCTTATTAAATGATCCTCCATACCCGGGGGTTGCACAACGACAGCATCACAAGCAGACCGGAATCTCAAGCATCACATGAACCAATCTAATATCTTTCTTTTGATCAATAAATACACATACAGTAAATTGCTTCTGGGTTGTATTTTTGCATTTGGTTTCCACACAGGGTTTGCAACGCTGTTTGATAGATGTTCACATTGTTTGGTAATAGTGGCATGGCTTATGAATAAGCAGATTAAGAAAAAGTTACATACATTTACTGTTAATACTCCTGTTGCTTGGTTCTGGCTGTACTCCAGGAAATTCTCACGATGAAAGACATGTTAATGTTTTCTTTATTGATGCAGTTTGAAAAGTCCCGTCAGCAGTGCACGTGTTGCATTTGGCTGGTGGATGTCACACAACAGAAGGGGTGGTCTTGAATGGATGTTAAGTAACTAAGGCTGTAAGCTGAACTGAGCTGTAAATACTCCAGTGCTGACAGCTGTCAGAACTGGACCAGCATAGTGTCATAGCCTTAATAGGTTAGAATAAATGATTAGAAAAGAGGAATTCAGGCTTAAGAAAAATCTGTCTACATATCATATAACACCTGTGCTCTGTTTTAAAGAAGACTATGGTCCTCTTCATGGAACTAAGGAATGTTTTCTTAAATAAACAAATACAATAAAATAAAAAGTCAGAAAATAAAAAAAAACCTATAAATACCTCCAATGTTTTGATTCAAACACATGCTCCCTTGAGAAAGTACAATGTATCGAACAGTTGGGCAACTGGCTCTTTGAGCTAATATATATATATATATATATATATATATATATATATATACACACAGACACACACACACTCACATCAACACTAGTATTCGTATCTCCTCAGATTACATCGCTGCTTCTTCCTAAGGCTGTAGAGGCATCTATTTTGCACAAACATACTTTAAGAGCTGTCGTGTTCAATTTAAAATAACAGTTTGGTGAGTGCTTATAATACCATGTTACACAAAACATTCATTGTCTGTGTATTCCGCATTTTGACTTTTTTCAGCCGCAGCGATACTAGCTTCCTAAGTCCTTGAAACATATTAGCCTTTCTGCTACTCTGTGATCTAACAAGACATGGCCCTGCCATGACCATACAGACACTTTTTCTCTGTTATAGAAATTTAAAAAAGGGGACAACTTTACACTGATTTATCAGACATACCAATGTGGATACTGATAAAACATGCGATCTTTGTTTGTCATCGCACCTTGACCTTCATTGCATGCACAGTGATTGCCTGACTCATGACGTTTGAGTTGCATCTGTCCTGCTCTCCTTCTAATTGGAAGGCTTGTCTTCGAGGGGGGACGCCTGCTAGAGGACATGTTACTCCAGATCCTTCATTAATCAGCCAGTGGATGACACAGTGCAAACAAGCAATCGGCAGGTTGAGCTTTCACAATTTATAGGGAGGGTAGGGTTGCTTTGATTGAAGATGTTTTGAACGGCGCTCCATTAGGACCAGTCTCTGTCAGTACCATTTCAATGAAGAGGCAACTTTATCTTTGTTAGGACCAAAAGCATTTTACCCTTTGCTGTCCACTAAAATGACTTCAACAATTAATCATTTTGTTTGAACTTTTTCTGGCATGAATTCCATGTTCTTGCTTGGCAGAAGTGCTGTATCAAACATGAAAGCATTTGTATTTCCCAATGCTGATTGGTAACTTTTTAGTTTAGTTTAGTTTTGTTTTGTTTTACAAGAGCTACAATTTTGCAAATGATCACTTGTTTTTAGTTTATTAACTTTTAACAACCAGTTTACTGACACATTCATACCTCTTGTGTTAATAGTCAATTCATTTGATCAAAATTACTAAAGACAATCCCAAAGTAGGGGTCTGATATTAGCTGGACAGTTTTAACTGACCCCTTATAAATAAATTACTTTTTATTTACTAACCAGTAACAAAAAAAAATATTATTTGTAGTCAATAACCACACACAAAAAAAACTTGATGCACCAGTATTATATATATACGATTATGAATACAGTGCCGTACATGCCACGACTGGCCTGTCTCTGTGGTTTTGCATTACTCAGAGCTCCACAACTGTCATATGATGGACACAGGAAGGGCATGGGCTGGTTATTAATATAACACAAGGGGTGTAATTAAAGGTATATATATACACTGTATATATATATGGAAGTTTCGCGCATGGTTTTGTGCTGATTGATGTATAAGGTGGGTGAAAGAGCACTTGGGTTATTGGCACCAGTTTTCAAAACGATTTACACCCCTGCAAAAGACAGATGTTTTCGTGTTAATACTGCAGCACACTATTAGAACACAGTTTGAGTTACACTGGCGTGGAAGTTAGAAGCTGCATTTTTGAGAATTTATAAATTGCAAATCCTTGTTGCTTCTGAACCTGAAAAAACAAAAACAATACATCAGCTCGATCTAGAAGTAGTTTTAAAATCAATATTTCATTGCACAGCATCAGAAGCAGTGCTGCTGCATACATTGACTATCCCATGTTACCCCGTTCTGTCCTGGGATATATTTACAGACTCCTTAACATTAAGGCATGTTTACTTGCTTGCTGTGGGATTATTATTTTTTTTTAGAAAAGAATGGAAAAAAAAGATCTGTAAGGATATTTTTAGCTGTGCGCAGTATTCCTTTACCAAGAACAAGGCCCCCTGCTGAGTGAGCCGAAGTGTGCTCTGATAACGTCGTGCCTGCTAATCATATCAGGGTTGAGCTCCAATCAGCAGCAGCTGCAGTCACAGAGGCGCTCTGTGGACAGCAGCGTGGAGTGCATGTGTGCCTCAGATCTGTTCTGCATTTATTCTCGGCTCATTCATAAAAGACACATTGGATTATACTAAGTGTGTCCAAAGTTGTCTCTTCCGCTCCTGATCTTTGTTCAAACCCTGTTCTAAATTGTTAAACCTTCATCCAGACCCTGAAGTAGTTCATTATCTCATGTTACCTGTTAAACCTGGAGTGGAATCGCTCACCAGGACCGGGATTGGACACCTCTGGATTATACTGTGTCACAATTAAACCATGCTACTCCTTGCATACGTCACATTTAGTTTCTCATTCTATAGCTGCCCATTTGTTTGAACTAACGTCAGTGAAATTGCTTAAATAAGGTCTGAATACTGCATTTAGTATACAGCCCATTATTAGGCATGAAACTACAGAATGCATGTTATTTTTAAATCCACTAATTGCTCAACAATCCTGCAATTATTTAAAACCCAAGAGGTGTAGCTTATATTGCAGTTAGCTGGATGTTTCATGAAAAGGGGGCATTTGTTCTCAATAGTCTTTTCTTGGGGAGTTTATTGTTCAAGTCTAAATAAAATGCTGATTTAAAAAAACTGTTATTTTACTGCTGCAGATGTCTGCTCTTGTTCACACTCTTGTGGTAAAATCCACAAAGCTCTGTCACAGAAAGATTTTATCAGCGTTACTTTTTCGGCTCTGCCACACCACAGTACGTGTTTTGAAAGCAGTGAACGATGTGACTACGTGCTGGGTGTCTTAGCGGGCCAGGCTGATACATTTCACATGAAAGATCAATGCATTGCGCAGCCACCTCACTACATGTCTTTGCATCCCTATTACTAGAAGCATTTTAGTGCATCTCAAACTATTTTTGGACAGCAATGTTGAAAGTTTACAGGGACGCAGTCAGTTGCTTTAAAAAAGATCATTCAAATAACACCTTTTGTGTAAGCGTGGCTGTCCCTCAATTAATCACAAAGTGAATCTGTTCTGCAAACACTGCCAACATGCATATCATCTAAAAAAAGCTGCAGTTTCCTGCTGTTAAACAGTTTGATCAGACAAGATATGAAAGACTTTGACAGAGGGTTGCAATAGGCATCAAAGACCAAAGTACTAATGTTTTGCAAAGCAACATAAACTACTGTTATATATTTAACACACTAATGACAGTCTTGCTAATACAAATATAATTACATTATCACTACCTTGGTAATTGCAATTTCATTTATGTTAGGCCAACATTAATGCATCCACTCCCAAACCTAAAATGAGTTCACTATAAACACACATGGAATGTTAATATGAATTGTTTAATATCAGATTAATTAGTGTGTGTGTGTGTGTGTGTGTGTATCTGCTGCTCTGCACTCTCTCAGAAGGGACTTTGCTTTGCCTGGCACTCTGTGCTGCTGACAGGCAGGGGCTGGCTATCAGGGCTGTGTCTCTACCTCACCATGGATAACCAGCACTGAACCCATTATCATGCATCTGGGGGGAGGCTCTCCTCCAGGAATGAGCCAGGTCACAGTGAGGTCATGATCCAGGTCATTACACCCAAGTACCTATTTTTGAACCGTTCATTGTGCTGCTATTTCAACACTAGTCTGTAAGCTTCAGTGGTGCTCGTTTCTAGTTTAGTTCAATTTCTTTTCCTTTCAGAAAAGGTAACTGCTTTTAGGACTGAAATCTTCATGTCTGTATGATAATGTTAAGCTGGGAGGAGGGGGTGGGGGTGAAGGTGACTGTTTTTCCATAGTGATTTAAAATCTTTTGTCAGACAGCAGCTCAACACAATTTCCCCATGATAAGATGTGACTGACCATCAGCCTGGCCTGATAAGTGTCATAGACAGAACCCAGCCAGTGCAATAGCTAGAACAAGAAAAACAGACCTCTGCACCCAACACCTATTCTACTATTATGGCTGACTCTGCCGGAGTGAAATGTAAATGTTAAATGACCTATTTCTCACTTTGTCATTCTCTCTCCCTCATTGACACTTGCTGGGAGTCTGAAAGACTTATCTGAGACTGGCTAATCACAAGAGCTTTATGTTTAGGCTTTGTGCTTCCTCTGTGAAATCAACCACACTTCTGATAGTGCATTAATGTTTCCTTTGTGTTTAAAAACGACTCCAAAAACACACCTCTCTCCGGGTTTCAATAGGGTTAAAGTTACACACTTCTTTTTTTTAACAATTGCTTTAGATATTATACATTGTAGATGTACAGCAGCTGTTTTTTATTTGCCTTCGATTACTCTTAATTGTTCAAGTGGGTGGTGTTTGAACCTGTTTTTATACAGAGTACCACAGGTTTCAATTGGTATTTGGAAGGCATTTTAAACAATGCTGCTGCCGTTCAGTTAAAAAATAATAATAGTAATAAAATGGGACCATTAGCACGTGATACTAAATGCAAGCTCTTCAAATCTGTTACCAGTCTGGCTGAGCATTCATTTTTGGAGCTCACAGTACTGTAGTTGTCGTCGGTTTGAATCCTGTTTCAAAACGTGCTCACACTTCTTAGAGCAATCTGCTATGGTATCTTACCTAACGTATTCTTGTTATAAACCCAAACATGTCTCACTTACAGCTGCTACACCAGGTTTGTAGCCATTAACCTGTGCCTTTGCAATGCTCTTCCATTGAGGAAGCAAGAAATACCGCAGCAGTTAACTCTGATATTCCATACCCATACCAAGTCACTCTTTAATAAAAGGGGTGAGCTGGGGTCTGGTGGCAGCGTCCTCATTAATTAGGCAGGCCTTCGAGACAGACCCAGCAGCATGTTCTCACAACAGATAGTCTATTACCACTGCTAAGTAATCCCATGGCAGATGTGTCAGAAAGCTCATTTGTCTAATAATATCCTTCTATCAGATCGAATGATATTTGTTCCATGTTGTAGCTATACACTATTTTAGAGTCTGACTGCACGCTGGTTTATAATTATAAGCATTACCGGCCAGGCATGCCTCGCCATAAAATTAAACACACTCACTGTGCTTAACCATTTACATTTAATTTAAATGCAGGTTCTTGGGTCTCAATTTAAAGGGGCACAGAAAGGTTGGCTTGGCACATATATTTATATCTTGGCTCAGTCACAACTTTTTAGCAATACTAAAAAGCTGCAATCTATTGTATTGTACAGCGCTTTGCCTTGAACATGTGCATGGTAGTGTTGTTTAAATGCTGTTTATCTCACCCACCCTTTCGGGAGCTATGATTCTATCTTTCCTAACACCCAAGGTTTGTCAGCAAACCGGTTCTCATTGTAAGCAACACAGCTGAATTTCCATTTTGTATGGTGTAACCGCTCCCCCTGGTGGATGACTGCATGCACAGTTCAGTCTTTTAGTTCCTGGATCAAAACACATGCAGTGGGTGTGTTAAGTCAAGGTTTTCCTGGTCCTGGGGGACCCGTGTCTGCTGATTTTCATTCCAACCGAGTTCTCAATGACTTAATTGAACCCTTAATTGAACTATTAATTAGCTTAATTGGACCTTTTTAATTGTTTTAAGCTTTTAAGCAGTTGGGGATTTAAAGTTAACACTACAATTTTATAAGTAACTTGAAAATCTGCAACTTTTTAGGAGCTGAGAACAATTAAAAAGGTCTAATTAAGCACATTATTAGTTCAAATAAGGGTTTGATTAAATAACTGAGAACTCAGCTGGAATGAAAACCAGACGCCACAGGGGTTCCCCAGGACCAGGATTGGGAAACCCTGTGTTCAGTAGCGGCTCAGAGCGTTTCCGCTCACTCGGATCGCAGATGAAATCTCCTCTGTAGGGCTCTGAGCTGCTCCAAGGGAGTGGAACAGCATGCCGTTGAGTGGATCCTTTCACTGAGCTGCTCTGAGCAGCAGGGGACCACAATCTTAAACCAGAACACGTGTGACACACACACACACACACACACACACACACACAGCCTGCTTAGCGTTCTCTTTAATAGCACAACATTAACACAAAGGTTTCAATTCACAAATTCCGGGTTGGACACATGATTTTTTATTCTCACATTCCCAAAGCTGTACATTTTCTATAAATATTCTTAATACTGAAATATTTACACCAGTCATCCCTGTTTTTTTTTTTTTTTTTTCCTTTCTACAGCAGCAAACTCTGGAATGAAAACATTTCCAGTGAAACAGACCACGTCACATATTGTATCTGCATCAATGACAGCAGTAGGAGATGCAACCCTCTCACCCCACCCCTCTCTGTCTGCCCCACCCCTCTCTGTCTGCCCCACCCCTCTCTGTCTGCCCCACCCCTCTCTGTCTGCCCCAGCATTACACATCTATCTTCCTTTAATATTATTCACATTCAGAACATTTAGTATCGAGTCTTGGGGACTCTTTAAAATCGGAAGTAATAACATTGTGCAAGTCTTTAACCTTGAATATGTACTCAGTAGTTAATTTTAAAAATAAACAAGGAAAGTACCCTTATGGCTACATGTATCCACACATAAATACATCTTAAGAACATCATCACAGCACAAACACAACGTCCTGACTTGCAGGTAGCAGGAAAATCTGTTCCACCCTTTAAAAATGGACACATTACAGTAGGAAACTTGTCAGGTCAGCAGTAGCACAGTTTTATCCAAGTATAGATTTCAGGATTTCTAAAATCACAGTTAGTGCTTAATTCTAAGATTTTTATTTATGTATTTATTTCTGTATGTATAACATTTTCTACAGCAGCTTACTTCAGACAAGTGGAAAATAATGCTACAAACTCCTACATCCACAAAGCACTGTATATAAATCAAATCTAGCGGAGCGTGGTAGAATTGAACAGGATTTCCTTTTTTTTACAGTGATAATTTGAAGAGATACATGCCCCGACAGCGAGTAAGTACAGAGATTCACCATTCGTTGGGAGGACTCTTAAGTGCTGTTCTGAAAGCGCTCCTCAGATTTCAAATGTAATAAAACATTTAGAAAGGCATGCAAGGGTGTTTGCAAGCTGGAGGTCATTACTGCAGCTTCCAACTTATTGGTGGATTGACAGCATGAGAGAATAAAGCTCCTTTTACACAAGACTGTCAACACTGTCCCATGGGGAACCTGTGACAGGCCTTTAGAACTCTACTCGCACTGCCCCCTTCAGTTCTGAAGCTGCTGCTTGTTCTCTTCCAGAATGGACTGGAATGAGTTCTCATGCTTTAGAAATATTTCATTAAACCAGTATATAAGGCAATTGATTCTCATTCTAATTAATATATTTTGCTGTATGCATTTTCTTTTCATTATAAACTACATTTAACATTAACCACACAGCCAACATATATTCAGGATTACAGCGATTCTGCACAGTTGAAGTTGTCTATTTCCCCTGCTTTGCTGCTCACAGTAAAATGTTGCTGTGCTGAACAGTCGTTGTGCCCTGGGTTTTGTAGCCAAGCGAGCTTTACTCTGCCGGCGCCACTAACGTCTCGAGTAATACAACGAGAAAGAGAGTGCAAAGCTAAAACCTTAAGATGTCTCGGAAAGGAAAAATCAATAAAGTGCAATGAGGCTCACTTCTAACTGGAAGCTGCGTAGGCATTTTATGCAAAGTGTGCATCGTTTTGAATTGTATTTGTTTATTTATTAACCTAAAAATGAACACATAAATAAAAAGCCTTACCAACCAGCCACAGCCAGTAAAATACATTCAGAATCCCACATAAAACAGTGCTTGGAAATTAAAACAGGAAAACGCACAACAAAATGACCACGAAGGGATTTGCAGCAGTAAAAAGACATACATAATTTAACAAGACAACAACGTTCTGTGCACTAAACATGACACGACATGGTCAGGAATGTGAATGAGAGTCTTCTGTGGTGTACAGTGAGCGAGCAACCCTTCTGCTTGGGGAGGGGAGGCGAGGGGAGACAGGGAGGGGAGGGGAGACAGGAGCTAGCTGGGGATGAGCCTCGGAGACAGTGCCTTTGCTTTGCCCTCTGCTTCCTTCCCTCTCACTGCAGCCATGTAGGAGAAGAGACACAGCACTGAGTAGCAGATCTGGTGGGCCTGTTGCAAAACAGAAGAGCCAGCATTAAGAATCCAAAATCATGGAGCTTTTTCTCCTGCGCTCGGTGAATAGAAGAAAAGCGGACAGGCAAGTTTCATTCAGTTCGGTCAAGTGGTTCTCAAGATAGGGATTTAAATTAGCCAACCAATCAAATTACCCGGAAGCGGGTATAATACGTCCATACCAAGCTCCACCCCAACGGGTTGAGCAATCTCAAGATACAGCTCAGTGTGACATTTACAGGTTATATATATAGGTTACACTTCTCTCCAGAGTCTTGTTCTCTAACCACTGAGCTGCTGCTTAAAGCAGAGGGAAGACAGAGCCACTTTTTCAGGAACAGTGGCTTGGTTCCATTCTCCGCTGGTGTGCCATTCAGTGGCCTGAAACCTAGTCTCCTGCAGTGGATTTGTGTTCCCGCAACTTAAGAGAACAGCATGCAAACAACAGCATGAAACCTTTAGGAACAGAGACAGCTTGGTCCACTCACCATCGGAGTCTTGTACTTGTGGATCACCACTTCTTTAGTTTCAGGAACTAAAACCGGACGGGCGAGAGACAAAACAAACAGTTCAACACAGGAGGAAAAGCCAGTGAAAAGCATGCAGTCAACAGATGGGATGTGCACATAGCATAGGGAATTCAGATCACAAGGAATGCACAGGTCTGATTGAAGTCTAGCACAAGGGAGCTGAGCTTCAGAATCATACACCCCACAATGTAATTTCCAATACATTTCGGGTAGAATTTAAATGTAATTTGTGTCCTTGCAATGTATGAAATATATACGACATATTTATATATTTCACATATCTGATATATTTTACTTTTTAATATCAAAAGTGGCCCAAAATATATATTGAGATACATTTCAGAAATATAAGATTTGATACACATGTATGATTGATATATATATATATATATATATATATATATAGGCAGAACATGCCAGATCTAAGAGCTTCTTTTCATTTCCTATGTAAGTCTTGCACTAGTTGTTAGCGGCACAAACAGGCAGGGTAGTAGATACACTTCGTAAACAGATTCACTATTTTTCTGGAATATCGTCAACAGTCTCCGACAAGGATTGTGACGTCTCAGAGCAAGAAGTGTATGGAGGCACATCACAAGGAGGAATAAATAATTTAGTCTTGGAAGGGCTGCATGCAGTATTTTAAAAAGGGGGACCAAGCAGAAGAAATACATTGAATAAGATGATGAATATCCTAACGCAAGACGAATATTATTCCTTATGTACTGTCTGTGTTGAATCACTGTGACAGGTGCCTGTGCAAGGGTCTACACCTGGGGGGTCCGTCAATACATACCTACTGCATTCCATCTGACTCCCTGACACAGGAACATCAGCACCAGCTTTACAGCTTTTAATAATCCTAGAACATACAGTACTGCACCTCGTTTCAAATGGAGGTTTTAACTACAATTAGCTGGCTTGCATCCATAAGCATTAACCTATCAAAGCATTAAAAAAATGAAAAGGTTTCTCCCTAGATGGACATAACCTACTACTGAGGAGTCTAAATAAACACATACACGTAGGAGGAGATACATCCATTAGTCACAGCTTATTGTGAGCAGGCTAAGGCCAGTCTAGTATTTCTGGTTCATGATCACCGGACTTCTGTGATCTGAATTTGTAAACCGACTACAGTGCACAGAACCCTCTGCTGAAAGCAACAAGGTGAAATGTATGCACTTGCAAAAACAAAAACGTGAAAAAGAAGACAGTGTTTCATGAGCAAAAGCATATCGGTTCAAAATCCCAATAATCCAGGAAGGTGACCAATGTGAGAATGAAACACCGCAATATTGCAAGCCACATCATAATGATAGCAGACAAACAGTTACCATGAAGAAAAAATAATAATAATAATAATAATAATAATAATAATTGAAAGCTGTGTCCTGTAAAATAAGCATATCGACTTTTCATTAGTAAGTGTAAAACATTATAAATCATTCAATGCAGACAACACTCCTTTTACTTACTGGTGATGAGAGCATCATGAAGCCAAGCCAGTAACTTGCAGCTTCCCTCTAGATATAAAAAGCAACTTCTTACCAAGAAACCGGAGGTGGGCAGCTCCGATATTCATTGGGGAGTAGGCAGCTGCTGCTTACTGACAGATTTGATCATTTAAAAGACCATTTGAAGTTGGCTAACTAGAATATGGAAAAGGAATGCTGTCCAGCTGGCAATGGTTTTGAAATGCTACATCTAATGAAAATGGATCAATGGTTCGCAACAGAGATCTGATACGTGGAAGACAGGAAGAGATATGTGACACCACTTTACCTGCAGGAGAATGAAGGTTTTCATAGCAGCGAAGGTGAGGGTACGAATTACAAAAGAAGCACAGAAACACAGCAGTAACTCAAACCAGCACAAGCGGAGCCTGATCGGACTACTGTCATCATCTAGCTGCCTGCAAGAGAGACTCCCATTGCGTAGCAGTGTGAGCCATTCCGGGTTTTATTATGAGCTTAGTTAGCCAGTGTATAGGCAGCAGGTAAAACAGCAAATCCTACAACGACTCAATTTACTAAGCAATAGGAGTTATCTGCGTACATCCCTGTGTAGTCTGACAGATGCACCTGTTTCTCTCACTCGCATGTTTGCTAACAGTATAAACCAGGTGATTTTACGCTGTCAGTGGCCTTCACAGTTACATAAACACCAAATATTACATAAAAAATGCATCTGTCTATTTCTTCGTTATTACAGGGTCCTGCTGTAATACTGTCTATTTTCTCTGTGTATGCAGTTCACAGCTAAGAGAAGATGGATGCTCAATTCCCTGTTTTATCCCCAGCAATGCCCACGTATTTTTGTATGGAAAAGCCATTGGACTATATTGATGCTGTTTCTTCCAGAAATGATAGGTCTATCGATAAATACATAATGCATTGCAAGTGAAAATGTTGGACTTTGAGACTGAACTGTAAGCACAATTTTGTTATGGAAGGTGCTCAATTACTGTAGCAGATAGCTACAGCAATGGCGTAACGCGGTTTAAATCTCTTTACTTAATAGTAACAAACCATCAAGAGTAACTGTCAAGAAATGACTTGGTCTCATGCACCAACAAGACACAATTCACCTGCCTCTCTTTCAACTCATAACTAAGCCTAACTAATCTTTCATTAGATTTAGAGCCAATATCAAGGTTGATGTCAGTAAAACAAGTAGAACAGTATTTTGTTTTTACGCTATGATATCATTTATCTTCCCCACCACAGCAAGAACTTTGTAACCGTGACACTGAAACATTGAGCCCTCATGAGAAACACAACCGGACAGCGATAACGCTTTGAGGGTTAAAAAACGATGACCACCAGAACAAAATACTAATGAAAAGTGAACCGATCCAACATTTTATTTTGATCCCTGCAAAGGACTTGTGGATTTTACTGCACAGAACATCATTTTAAAAATGAATTCTGCTTTTAGAAGGTTTAACATCTTAATGAGCATGTTGCAAAATATCTTGCTTCCAGTTCTTGAAGTCTTGTTTCTATAAATTGCCAAGGCACTTCTTTAGTAAAACTAGTCTAACACCCTGTTCACAATTGGTTCATTTTTAAACTAACCAAACTTGGAAACTAACTCTGGAGGAAAAGTTCCTTTTGTATTCACATACAGTATTCACTCTGAAAGCACACATATACTTCCAAAACGGAACCACACTCTGTTCGAAAGAATCAGCCCAAACTAACCAATGAGACATAAAGCAGGGGCTACTGCACCTCCATGCTGTGCAATGTCTGCTCTGAATCCGAGTTACTGCCGTGTAGCGTACAAACCTAGTATCAAAATAATGTAATTACCAAATTCCTCCAGGACAAAGACTCCTTTGACAGTATTGCACTTTTTAATGTGCTTCAGCTCTATGAAAACCTAAAACAAAAAGGAAAAAAGAAACAGAAAAAAAACATTAGCATAATTCCATAATTCAATATTAAAATCAAGCAAAAATAAAAACAGAATCATAACAGAACATAAAGACTAAAACAGACATCACAATATGCAAACAAATTATCTTTAATGCTCTAGCAAAGAATGCTACAAATCAGGAAAGAACAATTCAAAAAGAAAAAGGATGCATGCCACAAATACAAACTCACAATCCGCCACACAGCTAAAATAAAAACGAAATCAAAAAATCACAGCTAAGAAGCAAAGATAGCAGAAGATCAGTACCTTCCGCTCCTTGCAGGGGGAGAAGCATGGAAGAGAAATGGTTTGGATTAATACTGGACACAGAGAGCACGTACACCCACTGAAGATACTTAGAAACAGTGTATTCTAGTATTGTAGTAGAAGTAGGCTTTTCAGAATGGCATCAGTAATTACAAAAAAAAAAGTATAAAAAATATAAAATAATGATAATAAACAAATATATATTATAAAAAAAGATCCCCAATTTTACACATCTACCACTCCCAAAATGAACCACCCACCTCCATGCATCCTCCACCAGCAATGAGGGCAGGCGATTGGCGCCGCTGTGAGTCTACAGTAACACGTCTCCCGTGCCAATGCACCTTCCCCGACTGCCCAGCAGGTGGCGCCCCTGTGGCTTGGTGAAATAGCTAGGGCTGCGCTCCTGAGCTGAGAGCACGGTGCAGGAAGGTTTGCAAGCATGACTAAATATTGAAGTGTTTATATCCTTTTCCTTTACTGTTTTATGATGTGTTCATTCATGTTGAGTGTGAGTTTTATTGCTCCAGCATTGGAGTACATGTTTCCTTAAATCTGCCTTAAACTTCCTTTTAGCTTGTCTGGAGAACCAAAGGTGCCGGGACTCAACTGACATCACGTGACAATGTGACCGTTCCGCTCTGACAACCCCATCTACTCTCTGTCTATATAAAAAGAGTAGGTTGGGCTGTCAAAGATCACACTGAGGGAGGCTGTTCAGTCCCGGCTCTTCGGATTCAGATTTAAAGAAAAGATTAGAATAACACTGGAGCAAGCACAAAGAATGGCTTGACCAAATCACTGTAAATTATAACGAGATGCTGCCCCTCTGCTGGGGCTTGGGAGCAGACAACACTGCCCAGAACCAGACTGCCAGTACGTTGCAGTGTGGCTCCTGGCCTGGGTGTGATACACATTTCTATTAGCGATTTAAATCATGCGCATTCATTTCCACTTCAAAAGGGCGCTACGAATGTTCAATGGACCATTTTCTGTTCTGCAAAGTTCTGCATCTGTTCTATGAGGCTTCTAAATGAATGTTTGGTAAGTTCCTGTAGCTGACCCGCTGTATTGTAAGACACGGTACAATCCCAAACCTCAAGAGGTACAAGAAAAAGGATCACGCCAGCTCGACCCCTTACTTCAAATCCCCAAGTCATTATTCTATTATTAAGTGGAACGCTCTTGAAACCACCTTTCAAAGGGTATGCTATTTGCCAGGTCCACACAGAGAGATATTCGGGCGGCTCCACAGCTCTTCTACTGCACACACAAGAGCTACCCTGGGACCTGTTTCTCAGTCACACGTGGTTTATGTCTCATCAACCACAAACGGTGGGAACACCTCCCTAGAATCTGGTTCGTTTAACTGGAATGACTCAAAACGACAGTTCCTGTTTGTAGCTACTGAATGAGTAAAGTACACAACACCAAATACCTGCATAAAAACAGTGTTTCCAACATAATACAACACGCTTGAATAGTGCATAACTGCCTGTTCTTGAGCACTGCACACAATTATTAGGAAAGTGGATTAGGCCATTAACTGCATAATACTTGACCAAAGCTCCCTGCTTTTTGCAACAGGAGTAGTTTTGTCTATTACACCTCTTTGGAAAGTGATTTTGAAATCTCTTAAAACCAAATGCTGTTTAAGCTTTGATGCCTTATTTCATGTGTATTCAACTGAAAAACGGTTAGATATTTTGACTTTGCTGTTTCGCAACCTGAACAAGTTTAAGCCCTGTAATGTCTCTGCTACATATTGCAATGTACAGCATTATCTACATGACAACTACAACTAGATCAGACCAACTGGAAAAAAAAAAAAGACACATAACTGTTCACTAGCTTGCAACATTATGTTAACTGTTAAACCATCTGCTCCCTTTTAATCATTTTACACCCCATATACTACATACATTCTAGATATCATTTTCAAAATGTAATACAAATAGCCAGTTTTACCTCCTTCTATCGCTCATTTCACTGCAATACTAGTTACACAAACGGAGTATAGCGACCCCTGCTGGTAAACACTGATCTAGAGGGGCTGTGATGAATCATTTGTGGACTGTTTCACCCATGGTTTACATGTTCCTACTTTCATGTTTTAAAATAACCAAAACTTAGAATACAAGTAATTAGAAGTGAAGTATTATCGAAATGAGCCGTATCCTCACACCCGCCTACCAGCAACACATTGCACACCAACAGCCAGGCTGCTCCATTTCTCAAAAGTCAGGTTAGTGAACAGTCTCATTAACCCTTCTGTTCTGGATCTCCCTCACAAAAAATGAATATTGAACTGTTCAAAACCACCAAGGATGACCTGAAAAGATTACACAATGGCAGGAAAATGTACAAACACCACAGAAGTGGCCTTTAAAGACTGCGATTGAATCCCTTAATTGCTGGGGGGGGGGGGGGGGGTTAAAGCACACAAGCATTTCAGTGCTCCGAGCTCCTGGGAAAAGTCAAACACACACGAGTTATGAACAAAAAGTCTTTGTACTAAACAGGATCACTTCTGAGATTTCACTTAACCAGAATAGTGCACATGAGCACTGAGTCAGAAGACAAATGAATAAGTCACTTACGACAAAAACAAGACATCCACACTTACTGGGAGAACAAGTTGAGGCCCAACAGAAAAAAATATATTATACAGAAACATGTGGTTACTTGTGTAAATCGATTCAGCAAAGAAAAGAGAACACCTAGCAAATGAAACAAAGTTACAACACAACACTGATGTTTCCTCTAAGGTACCGTTAACACATTATTTTGGTAGCGATGCTTTTAAATCACAGAATGTTTTGTTTCTCGTTATATTAACCCCAGCAGGTGTCCAACATATATATATATATGTGCTAGCTCAAAATAACAATATAATCTCATATCTAACCATACGACCCCCTTATAAAATGAGAATCATATCTCAAGGGTTCTATCCTGGTTAAATATCTCAATTTTGAATTTGAACTTTATCACGGATTCTGACATTGTGGTGATCCGAAACTGAAACCACAAACCATTTCAAAATGAGCAACTGCAGAGTTCGCAGAGTTGTGAGAAAAAAAATACTACAATTTGAAGCATTGGAAAGACACTGCCAGGGTTAGCATGTGTTTGTAATATTGCACGGTATTGTTCTGTATTTATTTGTAGCCACCACTCAGAGGAAACAGCCCGCTGACTGTAGAGGAGGCGTCCCATGTAACACAGAAGCATGCCCATGCAACACAGCAAGGCAGACTGGCCCTCCTACCTGACTGTGCATGAACTTGAGGTTGATGCCCTCCAGAGTGACCTGCAGCAGCCCCCCCTCTCCCGTCTTCATGTCCTGCACAGGGAACTCACCGCCCAGCTCAGGCCCTGAGGAGACAAGGGAGCAAGAGAGTGGATATCCCCTTCACTCCCCGCGTGTAGAACTGGACCATGCGACATGTACGTTCCTTATCCATGCATCATTTTTATAATGCATCTGTAATGATTATTTTTCCATTTTTTGTAAGTTTTGGCAGGGCAACTTCTCGTACCCCATAGAGTTCACACAAACTGTTTTAAAATGTCTAAATATTAAAATATAAAATCAGGAGTGATGAAGATATAGCATGAGGTTGTGGGGTACAAATAAAAAAAAAAAATCTAATATATTGCTAGTAAAGTATTATTAAATGCTCTATACTGTCTCCATTTCAAACCCCACAGTACATTTACTCAAACGTGACCCCCCACAATACAAACAGCTATTACAGTACACCGAGATGCAACTCAAAGTATAGTATAGACAAAGACATTAATTTCATGCATTTCTAAAACTGCTGTTTTCAAGAATGCTGAAGACCTTGTGGAAAGTGTACTGCTCTGTACTAATATTTACCAAGGAGGTTCCTAAATACAGAATACTCTGAAACCACTGTGGGTACGGCACAGCCGGGATGGTGGAGAGTATTTCATGCACATGGTTAGAGCTCTTACCTGGTTTAACACACGGTTCTCTTGCAGAGCTCTTACCTGGTTTAATGCTCTGTTGCCTTGCAGCAGCACGCTCCATGCTGTCCTTCACACAGTAATACAGCTCCCGACACTGAGAAAGAGAAGAGCGACAGCTTTAATACTGAAACACTCCAGTGGTTATTAACATTGGAAAACATAGCCCTCAGGAGGCAATGCACATTACACCAGCCTTAAAGTGCGGCACTGAATAGCACTAAAGAACACTTGGGTCTGTACATTACATGCCTCCTACGGTGTCGTCCCACAGTCCCCTTCCACTCTTCTGTATTTAGGGTTATTTTTGCTGTCGGGACCCACCTTCTTTGTATAGAACTTGTTGAGCTGCGTCTCCTGCCCATTCCTCCTCCACAGACACAGCACTTTGGTTTTGGGACAGTAAGTCATGTTGATGAGCTTCTCGTACCACCAGCGCTCGTAAACCGTGCCGATGTTGCTCCTCAGCACGATGCAATCGTCACAAACCTGCAGGGAGACCAGGCGAGACGGTAAGAACATGCAGACCCCCAGCCGCAGGGAAGAGGCTCATACAGAGCAGCACTGGCTGATCTGGAGTGACACAGGTACCAGGAGAGTGTGAACACTCAAGAGCCACATAGCTGAGTTTACATTTAACAATCCTAAATGATATTTGAGGACCTCCTCTACACTCATGTTGGTTTTTACAACACTATTGACTGGTTTCGTAGACCGCAATCGTCACAATTCCTGGCCTATCTAATGTTAACCTTTGACAAGATCGTTTAAGATTTGTGGTTATCAGGGTGTGTGGGAAACCAGTCACAGTTTTAAAAGCCGATTACACTACACACTGTTTACAAAAAGGGTCAAATTACTGTAGGCCTATTGTTTTACATTTTAAAGAAAGTTTGTCTGGTTTCAAGAAAGACAATGCAGTCTGTACCTCCATAAAGAATATGTCTCCTGTGGTATCCGTCCCAGCATGCACCACAAAGGTTTGCTTCTTAATGTGCCGGCTGCCGCTCTGTCTGATTAGGAGCTCCCGACCGTTCTGAACACAACAACACATTTATTAATATGACCGCACCCTCCACCAATCAAACTGTCCCGTTCAATACACAAATAAATCATTTAGGACTGTATCGCCGAGAGAAAAATGACTGATGCAGCAATTTCAGTGATTTACTTCCAAGATGGGCTATAAAAATGACAATTAGCAGTTCGTTACTGTTGAAGGCATTAGCTAAAATATTTACTACTTGATTGTTTTTTTGTTTTTTTTTAATAATTTTTTATATTTAAATGAAGTTTTAGTGTTTAACCCTTTGACAGGTTAAATGAGTAAGTCGTAGCTAAAGTTCTAGATTGTAACCCTAAAGATATATATACACACACACGTGCTGTGTTAAAACATTGTAGAAGTTAAAGGGCTCACCAGCTCTGCTAAGCGATCCAGGGCTTCGTTGACCTCCTGACTGTAAGCAAGACCAATGTGGGATTTTCCCATCAGCCGTCGGACCTTCTTTCTGACGTCATTCTTATTCACCTGGGAACCAGAGTCTGGGTTTAAGGGTTGTGCCCTGACTGAAGTACCACCACGACAATCATAGTCACTGTCCCTCGCTGTACACAATGCTACGAGAAGCACTGTAAACTGCATACAGGACATAACCATCCAACAAACACATTCAATCAGGGGCTTTGTTCCAACCCACTTCTAAGTTGTTTAACTGAACCAATTAAACCTCCACCCAGACCCTGAAGTAGTTCATCATTTCATTTTACCTGTTAAATCTGGAGTGGAATGGCCCTCCAGGACCGTGATTGGACACTCTTGCATTAAATATCTTCTTCATAAACCAAAGAGTCTAACATGTAACATTTTCTCTTTAAACCCCATTGCTCAGCTGCAACCCCTCCTCTGTAAATAATCTCATTCCCACACTTTGGGTAAACAAAACAGTATTCTTCATGTTAGCTGTCTTCCTTTCATTACGTGTAGCCCAGTACAACAGCAGAGACGCCAACCTTCATCATAAGCATGTAGGCAATCATGTTGTGCAAGAGGGTCGCTAACAATTTGTCTTCGTCATCCTCCAAACGCTTACGATCGTGGTCTCCCAATGAAAGATACCTTTGCAAAATAAGGACAACAGGACACTACATCAGCAGAAGTTTGTAAAATAACCTAAAGTGTATAATGAACCAGATTCCTATCTGAGTTGTCTCTCAAGATATTAAACTTTCAGCAAAAATGCTGCTAATGAGTAAAAAGCTTTGGGTATTCTCCCCCTTTGAAAAAGGAAACCGATATGGTTGTAACATTATTTAAACTAACGTTCTGAATGCTTTACGCATGGTAATTAAGGAAAACGTACAGAAATCTTGCCTTTTGAAAATAACGTACATTTCTGAGGGCAAAACAAGGCCATGCAGCTCCTGCAATGCAGTTCTGCTGGCCTGTAAGACCTTGCAATGTAAACAGACCTGCCCCACCATTCAAGTCTGTTAGTTTTTCTCTATAGCTGTGTACGGACAGCAGACGAATGCCATTGCAATGCCCTTCTCTACTTGTGTTAGTAAAGATTTCAGGCATCCATTCAGTAGAAATAAGTTTCTGGAAGACAATACCTGTCAATCATTTCCTGAGGTCCCTGGTCCATGCCCATCCCCTCCCTCTCCAGCATCACCGCGTCCAGGTAAGCATCTTCCCAGAACTGCACCTGATCCCACAGTGTGGAGCGCTCCTTACCTGCAGCGAGTCAACAGACACAGCTCAGACACGCAGGTCTAACCACAGCCTCCCTTACACAGCCTGATGTTCCATGCAAACAAATGATGGAATGCAGTGGAAGTGCTGGGCAATTTTCCCACTGGTGATAGGGTGAAACCCCAAAAGAAAGATATGTTTGGAAGATTCAGAGCAAAGGTTTTGCACATTAAACTATTTCTTCATGATAGCATACAGTTAAATAACTATAATGCAAGCTTTTAAATGACCCTGTACAAAAACAACAATCATAAATGAAAACCCAGTGTTACTAATGTACCTAAGTAAACATACAAGGTATATAATAGGGTCAGAAACCCAAACTTGAACATTCTCATAAGCTGCCTTTGACAGGGCATGCTCTGTCGCAGGTTCCTCAGCGTTGCCAAACAACTGATTGAGCAGGGAGGACCCTGAAGAGCGGCCAACCATTCATAAGAGGCTACGCTGCCGGGAGATGCGTGCGGTGAGACGGGTCAGCAGAGGCGCTGCCCAGCCTAAACCGTCGGAGAGAGGAGCAAACCAGCGAAACTACAAACCAGGAAGTGTGTGCGAACCCTGACAGTCTGTGCAACGAAACGGTTGCTGTGTGAGTAACCAGGACTAGTTATTGTTTGAGATGAGGGTGAGTTTAGGGGATTTTAGGAATCCTCCCAAAGCATACCGAGGGTGTAGCGCATGGACTCTGTAGTGGGACCCTCCTTGTAGTGGGGGTAGTGCTAGCCGTATTGACGGCACCTTTTATTTATTAGCTGTGTTTTCATTGTGACTGTTTTTGTACCTGCTTCGCACCGCACTAGGTTACCACTGTTGGTATCCTAGTGGTGGCACCATTTAACTGCAATCACTGCAATTGCGTTTGAATAAAACCTGTGCGCCTGTGAGGCGTGTCAAAACGCAATGTTCTGTGTCCTGACTTTTAAACCAGTGCTCACCCACACACGTAACACTTCCCCCGGTTGCACTGCTCTGAAAAATTGTTCAAAGACAGAGAACTAGGCCACTTAAAGCACTCCATTTCTATCTAAATAAACTGGAATGAAACTGAAATGATGAGTTCCCCATCAATAAAAAAAATATCTGTAAAAAATCCTTATCAAGAAAAAGTAGAAAAACACAAACTTAAAAAGAGAGTAACGGTACTAACATTTTACTGAAACCATGTCATATTTTTCAAACAAAAACAAAACAGCTGAACTATTAAAACACAAAAAAACCACAAAAACACACACAATTAAAAGTGAAGCCAAACCCCAGGTTTAAAAGCAAAAAAAAAAAAAGTACAAAAAAAAGTGCATGCAACCACACGGCACAGCACACAAACAACACCGGCAAAGCCATAGGCGCCCAGAGGGTGAAGGGTGAAAGGTCATCATTACTCAGAGAGAACGTTTCCATTGCAGCATCCTCCAGCTGATCCCAGACTGAGCTCTTGTCTCTCCCTGAGTGCGATCCAGGCAGAGCAGGCAGGGGGTGAGAGAACAGAGGTCTCAGGTTGTAAGTGAAGCAACAAAGCAGACAGGTTTCATTCTTTAGAGCAGGGATTCCCAACTCCCAACTAAACACATTATTCCATTACCATTGATAATCAGTTTAGAGACAAAGGTGAACACGGTTCAGGTATTGAAACTGCTGACACTGTATATTAAAACACACCCCGTTCAGCACAGATCAAGAGTCTTTTCATTGCTTTCACTGAGTGATGTTTGGTTATGAAAATAAAAGCTATAGGTTTTGCATTAGCCAGTAATTACAAAGTAATTTATCATCAAACAGAAAAATAAATATTTGAGAATGGATAGGCTGAACATGACAAAAAAAAAAAAAAACTTCCCAAGGCCAGAAGAAACTCCTGATCCTTAACATGAGCTGGTGTCTGTGCCAAGTACGCTATGCAGGGATGGCAATATGACTTCCATTAATTAGCAGTTTGATCCATTCCTGGTTTTACTACCATTTTAACAAGACACTATGCACAGAGCAGCAGATATATAGTGGGCTCCAGGTATGGTACATCGCATGTGCTGCAGTATATACTTTTCCCAAGCATACACACGCATGTCTGTGTATAGTTTCTAGTTCTGACAGTGAGCGTTTTGAAGTTACGGCTCATTTCTACTGCAGTCTTGATGATCTGTACATAAGTGGTGGCTGCGGCGCTCCAGAGTGCATGGTCTTACCCAGCAGCCCCTCACACAGGTACACCCTCATGCTGATGTCCTCCTGGGGCACCAGGGCCGATGCCTTCGCAGGGAGGCTCCCCCTGCTGCCCTTCAACCCCGGTGTCAGCATGTGGGTTTTACCCTGCAGAGACGGAGGGGAAATACAAGGGTTAGAGCAACATCGCAGGGCTCCTTCCAAACACAATCACCGGGTCTGATATCCTTCTAGATCTGGAACACTAAATGATTACCGTGATATTGCCGATATTGTATTAGTTCATCTTGATTACTTAGTGAAATATGATTATCGGTAAATCGTGTTTCAGACAGTCATCTGAAGCTAGAAAAGACGAGTGCTTTGTGCTACCAAGAGGTTTTGTATAATTAAACTGAGCAGTGGTAAATCACTTCAATTCAGACAGTGCATGGCTTGAGAAGTATGCTATAAAATCGATAACTGAAGATTATCTTCCAAACCTGCACCCTTCCTAATCCTTAACTCTCAAGAACATGAACTCAAATCATTGGATCTTTCTGACAAAGTGCCAACCAGTTCCATATATCAGTTAACAATCACTGCCTGCCATAAAACCCATACAAAAAAAACAGCTTGCAAAATCAGCACAGCAGTTTTTTAGCCTGTCGAGCGTAATGGTCCCCCATTGGTTACCAGGCAACCATTATCATCACTGGACAGCCCTGACGTGAGCCATTATCATCACTGGACAGCCCTGACGTGAGCCATTATCATCACTGGACAGCCCTGACGTGAGCCATTATCATCACTGGACAGCCCTGACGTGAGCCATTATCATCACTGGACAGCCCTGACGTGAGCCATTATCATCACTGGACAGCCCTGACGTGAGCCATTTTCTGATTCCGTGCCATCAGGGGAAAATCATGTTCCCGTCCGAGATGCCATTACTTTGATGTGAATTCATCAAAGACCATTTAGGATGACAGTGAAGCAGTCAGAGGTACTTCAAATTAATACAATAAATAAAACATAAATAAAAAGTAGCAAAGCACTCAGCTGGCTACTCACGAATATGGAGCTTGTGGCGGAGTTGGTCTCTATCTCGCTGTCTGACAGAGTTCCTCTGGACACAGTTAAGTGGGGCGCGGTTTTCCCTAGGGGTCCGTCCTCTGCGTTGCTGCTCATGTCACTGTCGGCCCCCATGGTCTCCCCTGAGCTGTTGCTCACCTTGGACAAGGAGAGTAGAAAGCAGCGTCAAAAACAGACTTCTACAGCAATGCAGGTGAGCTGGGCAACATTGGGAAAGTGTTGTCTGAAACTGAAACCTATACAAGAACATCTCTGATATGAACTGCACTGTAATAGAACTTACCACTGGAAGGAAAGTGTTCCGGAACAATTACATTTTATTATTATTATATTACATTTTCATGGGTGCAAAAAAAGAAGCACTTGAGTCAACGTTTCAAGTTGTTTATAGCTAGCTCGGGAAATAAGAGCAGGTTCTTTCTGGCTTGCTTTCAGGGTAATACATTTCCCTCTGGTGCAAAACCCTCGTCTATCGTTTTATTTTCTTCTATTTAATATGAATCTCATGTGTCTTGTACTGAGAGTGGTTGAGGCAGCTTCTTCCAGGGTAAAATGATTCATTGTTTTTACACTTGAGAGGAAAACTCAATTGCAACATTGAATTTGTGTTCGTTTGAATGTCTCCCTTCTGCAGAGAGTCCTATTAATTACAAAGGCTGCCAGATGACTGACATTATATATATATATATATATATATATATATATATATATATATATGACACACACACACACACACACACACACACAAAATAATGTAAATTTATTTAGAAGACATAGATTTATGAATGGGTTCAAGTCCACTTTGGTTGCTGGTGAAGTTATTGATAATCGGTGTAATATACACCCCCAGGTCCACTAGGGACAGAACTACCTGTGCTGGGAAGATAACACAAACATGACCGACTTATTCTTGAAATTTTAATGAACTAAAAAGCATGTTCCATCTTGGCCGTGCCCTACCACTGTGCTGGCCTCCGAATCCTGACTGGTGCTCCGTGTCAGTGCTGGCGGCTTGGAGCTGGCGATGGAATCTGTGTCACTCTTCTGTGTGAGGAGAGAGAGAGGCGATCAGTGGTGGCGTGACTTTGCTTTCTCACTAGCAGCAATATTAGTAATCTCAGTGGCAGCAGAGAGACACACCTGAGAGCCTGAAGTGATGCTCAGCCCACTGTCCGCGCTGATCTGAGACTTCTTCTCATCTGTTTCCACCAGGTCAAAGAACTGCTTTACTCCTTCAGTTCCTGCAGGAAGAACAGCGTTACCAAGGAAACCGGGGGCGAGAAAACGAGAATACAGTGTTCCAGGAATGAGTCACATGACCAGCAGCCACTTGAGCATGCACCAAGGAAGATAACCATCATTATTATGTAATCCATTAGACTTGAGAAATGTACTGGACTTTTGATGATGTATCCAAGCCTTAAGGATCAATTCAAGGCTTTTTAAAGAAAATACCCAAAATGCAGGTTTACATTTAAAATATGTTTTGCTTCTATAATATAAATCCTTTGCCATATTGACATCTTTTCACCAAAAATAATATGTTTTTTTTACAACTTACAAAGTTAACAGACTTCCAAAACCAAGGTCTTGTAAATCTATGCTAGAGAAAGGGTTCTATATATTTATCAGAAAAACCTGTCAACCTGTCTGTACTGGTATCTGCTTCTGTCCCTGGTGATCATGTACTTTGTCATTTCTTTAAGAAAACCAAGCTTTCAAAGTTTAGTACAGCTTGTGTCGATTAGAGGGGCCAGTGGGAGTTGATTTGTATTTGTCTTCACACGCACACTGCGATCTACCATCTGCCAACTCCAAACTGTAAAGAACCCAAACTCACAGCTAGCAACCAGCAGCTACTTCTAAACCTGATGCAAGCTGTGTTCAAAGGAGTCCTCGTCCTACATGGATCTCCATGGGCTGGGTCCCCAGGACAACCTTCTACCAAAACCTCGGAGTGCATTTTTAAGCAATATGGCAAGCTCTCCTTTAGCAGCCAGGCTGGACAGATGCTAGGCTTCATATCCCACACAAATCAACCCACAAGCAACTTTAGAATTTGACCACGCAACAAGTGAAATAAGCACAGCTACACAGGGTTTGCATACTGCACTGGACTTACAATTATCCAGGTGACCCTTAAAAAATATAAGCATTGTAATTTAACAATGCAGTGTGCCTGAAATTACAGCAGGACCTTCTCTTTCATTCGTCGGCTCATGTTCCTTCACATTTACCAATGGAGAGCACTTAATGAGGTCTAGAACTGGAACCTGCGCATAGTACAGTAAATGAGAGTGCTATAGTAAACACAGTGATGATTCACACAGACATGTGTAAAGTATGTTAGTGGTACAGTTACTGATAAAACCACTCGAGTCAGGCAAGGGATGCTTGTATTTCATATTTATTAATACTGGCTTTACTGTATTTGGTCGTTTTAGTTAACGATTGCCCAATCCATTTGGTGATTCTTCCTCAGACAGTACAAGTTATTGTTTCAACCTTGCCCTGAGAGGCTTTACTTGCACTGGAAGGTGGTTTAGATTGAAATTCAAACATTGAAATCCGAGTTAAAACAAAACCTGGATCGTTACTTGCTCAAGAACTAGGGTTGGTACGATGTAGTCGATGAAGCATTTAGAAGAATCACCATGCCCTAGCCTTACATACAGCTAAGACAGTTGTCTTACAGCATCCCATTTAAAATGAAATGTAAATGTGAAGAAATAATAGGAGATTTTGTCTGAAACATGAAACACATTCAAGAATTGTAGCACTATATTAAATTTGGGATGGGCATCACCCTAACCAAGCAAAATGCCTTCTAATTCCAATACAAATCGCCCCCTGTATCGATATTTTACTTGATACACGGATTTAGGAACGTACATTTTGTAAAAGGATTTGTCCAGCCTGGCTTTTATCGACTGTGTTCTGCACGAGGAATGTTGATCTGAGAATCCAGCCCTTAGATTGCCATCTCTTCCCAGCAGGGGGTGCTAGTGCTGTGCTAGCGACTGGGTGAGCAACACAGATGGAATGAGAGAGATAGAGAGAGACACACGATGGGCTGTCTGTAAAGACTGTTTAGACTGTCTTCTGAAGACAGCATGGGAAGAATACAAATTCTGCATTCGCTAACCCGGGGGGCGGGGGGGGGGGGGGGGGGGGGGGGGAATGTATATCTTTCAGGCTTGTAGTTTTCCATATACTTAATGAAAAACTGACAAATTGAAAAATGTGACATTTAGAAATCTAACATAAGATATTGTACGACTACTATAGCTTCCGGTAGACACTTGCGATACCATTTTGTAGTTTTGCGTTCATATAGCTTTTTTTTTTTTAGTCCCAAATCATAAAATTCTAGCTGTAGAAGGCTCTTATCGGATCGGGTTATGAATTGCTGTGCCTCTCACTGCTTTATATTAGTAAATATTTGCTCAGCTCACACAGTGGCCAGCACCTAGGGAGGAGTGGGTAGGGGTGGGGTCGAGACTGGAGGGAGGCTCAAAGTTGGCAGTTATGAGAAACCTCAACCTTTTTTTCTTACTCTGTTTTTCCATAGCTTTTTGCTTTCTGATATCCTGGTGCTTGTTCCATAATTCTACCCAAGATGCATTGCAAGCGAGGAGAGAAAGACAGAGACCGTCAGAGAGCTGGTTGGACAGGCAGAAATGTAGGATGGTGAAAAAAAAAAAAGACAGAGATGAAAAATACAACCAGGCAACGAGAATGAAAGACAAAATAAATAAATTAAAAAGCTGCACTTTGTAAAAATGTTCCTTATAAAGCAGTAACAAATGCTTTGCTGAAAATTATTTCAAACATAATTTTAAATTCTCACTACAAAAGGCAGAATGCTTATTACTGGGATTAGAATTAAACAATTAGGCGCATTCAAAACCAATGAATATATTATAATGTACAGAATTAGGAAATAGAACATACTGCATGTTATATGTATTCAACTTCAGCTTTACCTAGTGTCGTCTAAGTTTTACCTTATATAAATGTTAACCAAATGTTACCAAATATACATTAAATACACCATAATCTACCTGAAAATGTTGAGCTATGGTTGCTTAAGTAAGTTGTATACAAAGCATTTTGTAACAATTTGCTGAGTAGCAACCTTAAAAAGTACAACCTTCAAATAAAACGTATGGAGGACAAAATGCCCAGCCTGTCAGCTGTTAGAATGAGTCTCAGCTAAAGCAGTGGAATCATGACGTGATGAGTGTCAAGAAACTTGGAGGTGCTTCAACAGGGCAAAGGCCAACCCCAGCCCGGTGTATACACAGCTCAGACAATGAGCTGCCTGCGCCTGGCTTAGAGCTTCTGTACTGCAAGAATGCTTGAGCCAATGAGCCATGCTGCACCTCTGCTAGGATCAAGAGAAATGTCCTGGAGAAAATTCATCTGAGCCAGGCACAGTGCAGTGCATGGGCTGACTGGACAGCTGTTAAATAACAACACTTCGATTGCATTAAATCAGGCCAGTTAACAAAGGTACCAGGGATTGCCTTCTGCTCTGGATGAGGGATGCTAGCATGCTATACCACCCCTGCCAGAAAACTGCAGTAGCTACTAAGAGTTTCCAGTATTTTGCAAGCTATGTTATTCCCCCTCTAATTATTTATTTTTTTGCCTGCATATTATTGTTTGAGGTTTTGTTGTGTGTGCAAATGTCCTTTACTTGTTTAATCAGTTACTGCAGATTTCACTTGGGGGAAAAAAACAAACATGCGTCTGCTCTTACTTAAACAAATATACAAAAATGTGCTTTAAGATGTTCCCTCGCCTTTCTGGCACGTAAATGAGAATCCTCCTATAACTTTGTAAATAAAATAAATAACTGTGCGAGTCGCCACAGAGACATGTGAAAACCATTCTGTGCAGCATGCCCCTCCTGAAGACGAGTATTCCCTACCAGCACATGCAGGTTGGTACACACCAATAGATGCTACAAAGTTTTCCTCGTTGAGACTCCTCGTGTCAAACTCTTTGGCCCCTTTCCCCCCAGAGGAAGAGACAGGAGGCTGGAGCTTGAGCTTGGGTACCAGCAAGGTGCCGAGGGGCTTAGCTGTCTCCCCTTTGGGAGTTAAACTGTCCTTACTGCCCGGGCTCATCCCTCCTCCATCTGTAGGGCTCCGCTTGCGCTTGTCAATTTCTTGAGAGGAAGAAGAGGGGAGGGGGAGTGAAGGGGAGAGAGAGAGAGAGAGAGAGCGAGAGAGAGAGAGAGAGAGAGGAGAGTTACATGTTGTTGCACTGTTACATAATTAAAAGCTGCTCTCTCTCAGGAAATGGGAAAGGCAGAGAACACACACTTCAGAATGATAATTCTTTGATTTCTAATTACTATAATGCATTTCTATTCTACAAGTGCTATCGACCTGGCTTATGATTATTCCACTTCAGTTTTAAACTGCATACTTTCTCCAACGCGAAAACGCAAATGGCAAAGTTAAATTGTGACATTTACCAAGAAGTCAGCGAGAACTCATTAGGGATTTTATTTATTTATTTTTTTAAATGTATTTTTTAATTAAGGGTTATAGTCAAGGTTCACTGTTCTCAGTAAAAGTTTTAGCACATACAAATGCTGCCACAAGATATGTTCACAACAGCCTCATTTTTAAAGTGGCCCAGAAAAAAGAAACTCAAACAAACTATGTATCCAATAAGTTAACTGGTGAGCGGATTTAATGTCAAGATTGACAAATGTTTCTGAGATCATATTTTCAGTCATAAACCCTCTCCACAAAAACAAACAAAGCACTGTGTTAGCCTGCCAATATATTCTACATGTACAGAAATATAGTGAATGAGTGCATACTGTTTGCACACTGTACAAGCTCACATTGCATTGTGCTATATGCATGATCTCAATATCTACATCATGTATAGTACCTTCCTAAAACCACAACGATTAGAACACATGAATAACATACAATTTACGAGCAACAGAAAGCGAGTCTGCCTGTCAATGCTCACCTGGTTCCTATAGGCTGGTTAACCTCAAAACCTTGTCAAGCCTTAAAGGATCCCAATCGTTCAGAATCAACACAATGGCTCTGTAACCCATTCCAAACCCTCGCCAGTCTCAGTGTTAGCAAGTACCCCCTACCCTCTTGTCCTGGTTTCTGTCTCTGAGCTGCCTGTCCTGGGTTCCTACCTTTGGTGTAGTAGTGAGTGCGGGCGATCTCCAGCAGGCTGAAGACGCTGGCCATGCCCCCGAGCCCTGCGTTGGTGTACGAGTGCTCCAGGCTGGACACCGCACACTTCAGCAGGTCCAGCATCCCCTTGTACACTTTCCGATTGATCTCCTGCAACCACACAGACACACAGATTGGGGATCAATGCCTTTCTTATTCATAACCCTCTGGCACATGCAAAGACACATTTTCTGAATGGAGGAAGATGCAATATAGTCAGAAGCAGTTCAATTACTGTAAAGAGTAGTTTCATGATAAAACACATATTTTGTCCTTTGCACTTTCTGCAAAATAGCATTTATGCATGGATTTGGTTTGGCTTTTCATTCTGCACCTGTTCTTGTGGAATTTCACTGCGTGCCACTCAATGCCTGAAATGAGACAATTGAGCGAAGATCACCCTTGCCATCTGAATAGCTGGTTAAGCGTGGCGGTTCACCCAGGTATAATAGATGTGTAAATTCAGACGCCCTACAGACGCACACAGTCTGGCCACTCACCACATCGTGAATGACCTCCTGCCGAGCGTCCTCCTCTGATTGGATGGCCCGGTTCAGCTTGCTCAGCACGAAGACGCGCAGCTGCTCGTTCTCTAGCAGGCGACGCACTCTCTTCATGTTCAGCCAGCCCACGCCCTGCCCGTCCAGAACGTTCTGGACCACCTCCTTCAGGAACTGCTGGTTCTCACTGTCAGGTAAACAGAACTCAACTGAAAGACCTGTATGTGCTTCATTATCAGGCCCAGCCAGGATCCATATATATGAAATTCAGCACCTGTTTTTTGTTCCCCACAGTTACAGCACAGCAAAGAGTAATAATAAAGCATAATGCAAGCATGGTTAAGCATAGGGAAGCATTGTGCAGAATAGCGAGGTATGGTAAAGCATATTAATAAACATGGAAAAACCGTGGGAAAACTATGGTAAATGCATATCATAACCACGGAAAATATTGGTAAAGCTGCAAGAAAAACACACAAAAGCACAGTGCTAAACTTTTATAAGGGATATTATTAATATTAGTGGTCTCTATTTGTGAAATGTCTTTAAGCAAAGTGAGCCTATCATATTGAACACATTCTGTAAATACAATGCATTATATATATATATATATAACAAAAGGCTAAGACTTATGGGACACGCAGTGTTTTACATACAGCCATTATATATTCTTCTGACCCAGATATATCTGAAATGTACAAGGTGGTTCATAAACAGCACTGCATAGGAATGACAGGACAAGATTAGAATCTAGATCACGAAAGTGCTGTCTTACCTGGTATTGTTTGCTCTGCCCTGTGGAGAGGGAGACTCCTTCTTGATGGTCGGACTGTGTTTTATGACTGAAGATTTCTGGTCGACCAGCGCTCTTCTGTTCCCTGCAAGAGCCACACAACCTGCGTCAGCTATTTTTGCAAGACGTTCTCTACGGTAAAAATTCAAAGGTTTTAAAACTAGTAAAACGTTAAAAATGACACTTCACCACCAAAAAAAAAAAAAAAAAAAAACACATTCTAGCATCACACACTGGCAGAAAACAGGTGCGGGTTAGAAATTTGTGTTGATTAAAAGAAAAATGTCTGTTAAAAAAAAAAAAAAAAAAAAAAATCATGCAGCACCTGTAAAAGAGACAACTATGAAATAATGATAGCATTGTCACGCGAGCACAAAGGGTTAATGGGAGAGCCAGGTAGTGGACATCATGTGACATTTACTGGCCAATGAGAGTGCAGCCTGATGAGGCAGGCATGGATGATGTCGGGAGTTTTTTTTTGTTTGTTTTTTTCACTTGTAACATGCAGCCCATGCAAGAAAAGACCCACCTTCACTGCTCACTGTGCCAGCTTCAGTTATTATCTCCATTATAGTATTTAACCCAAATACTGGGACACAAAATCCACAATTAGTGCAGTAAAATCTCACTGAAGCCATCACAAAATATTGAAAACCAAAATATTATAAAAACAGCAAGCCAGAAAGAAAAGCAAAAAACACACAACAAGCGTACATTGAGCAAAACACATTTCCAGTCAGGTGGATTAGCAACGCATTTCAAATTTGACAGCAGTAAGGACCCAATTACTGTGTTGAACTGAATTTCATATACAGTACTGCAGCTGGGGGTTTTACAAAGCTAATCCAGACATCTGCTGCCCTCGGAATATCAATCTTTTCTATAATCTCTTCTATAAGGCTGTTTCTTCTTCTGTCAAACATAACCCTCATTCTAAATTAATAGTTACAAAGAGTAGATACTGGATATATTTAGATTAACTGTATACGTCTTGTTCAAAGAATGTCATTCAAATAAACCAAAATGTTATTTTCTTATACTGTCAAGGAAATTCTCATTAGAGACACATTTAAAGAAAAAAACATAACAGGCACTAAGAGGCTGATCAGAGCAGCCTGTGGCCAGCTGGACTTTAGGCCTGTATCAAGCACTCGTTTTTAGGGGTAATCCAGGGATAACCACAAATGGAAGGTTGATGCAATCCAGTTTGAGTTGTCAGTGCTGTAAAATGCTCTAAAATCCCTCTAAATAGTGCCGGACTGGAAAACTGTTTACGTGATAAAAAAGTTAAGAATGGCAGCAAACAAAACAATGAAACCTGGCTTGACAACAAGCAAGAGTTAAAAGTAAGACAAAAAATAAGGCAAAATAAAACAAAGGATGATAAAAGCTGCACAAGTTTTCTTCAAATGTGTATGTTAGTTATTGTGTTTTTGGCTGTCCATCCAAAACACTAGTCTAGAATACAGTCTGGTTGGGCAAAAGCACTATAAATCAAGGGAGAATGTTAAAGTGCTCTATAGGGAGGAAGGGTAGGTAGTACATTCTAAGAGGCACAGCATACGAGCACACTAAGAACACTACTAAAACCAGTGGACATACCAGGACTCTCCGCCTCAGCTGAACGATAATGTCACGTCATCTAAAAAGCTGTTATTTCATTTGAACTTGACCTTTAAACAAGGTCGAAGCAGAGCAAGTAAAAAATAAAAAGCCTTTAATACCAACCTTCACCCCCATCCTTTTCTACTTCAACAGTACAGTAATCTTTATTGGGGAAAATGTGTAGCGGAATACAAGAAAAAGGAAAAGAAAAAGAAAAGAGAACACAAAAATAAAATAAAAATAGCCATGTATTGAAATCAAAACAGAACAACAAACTTAAAAAACATGATTTGTGTAGAAAGGCAGCAAAACAGCGTGGCTTGAACACTGAGCTGCAACAAATCTGAAGACACACACAGCAGGGTAAAATCAATATTTTGCAATTACAAGGCGCCAGAAACAAGGCTAACTTGTTATACCGGTACAATATTATTCAATAGAGCAAGGTCCAATAGAAAATACTTGTTTATCTGCCTGGCAGTAAGTTGTCTCAGAGCCAATATCTGATATGAATTGGGTTGAATACACAGGATCTGCTAGTTTAGATAGAATAAAACCCTTAGATAATATGAACCTTACCAGCCTCTGTACTATAACTTACTATATCATTACTGGCAAGGTTGGACTTTTTCAGACAGTTAAGGACCTCTAACACTTTTTTTTTTTTAAAACAATTATTTTGTATTCATTTTTCAATTTTCTCCCAATTTTGGAATGTCCAATTATTATTCAATCTGGCTCACAGCTGCAACCTCTGAACTAACTCGGGAGAGACGAAGACGAGCACTCCGAAACGAGTGCCGTCAGCTGTCTGCTTTTATTCACTCTGCAAGCCCGCTGTGCAGCCATATCCAGAACTTACAGGGGTCGCTGGTGTACGGTGAGCCAAGCCCTCCCCAGCTAACCCCTACCCTGCCAGGGCAGCGCTTGACCAATTGTGCGCCGCCTCCTGGGCACTCCCGTCCACGGTCGGCAGTGGCATAGCCTGGAATCGAACCGGCGATCTCCAGGGCGCATCCTGCGCTCCGGGAAGAGTGCCTTTACTGGAATGCGCCACTTGAGAGCCCCTCTCTAACACTCTTAAGAAATACTAAAACATATTACAAATGTAATGACAAAGTCTTTTTTTTATGACTTCAAAAGATATTAAAAAGAAAGGAGAAAGCAGTATCTAACTTCAATCCAACACATTTCTCACGTGACAGTATATGATTACAGTTTACTCTGTTCAAACAACATCAAACAAAGACCTAAAGCCTTGGATTGCTTTGAAAAAGTCACATGACAAAATGTTAAAAAATAAATAAATAAATAAAGTTTCAGAATGTTTTTGGGGTGGGGCGTGGGGGAGTTTAGGAGATGGTGTATGCATCCCGGTGACAGGCAGGAACAGCAATGTGAAGAAGCACTTGCAAATCAGGGGACCAGGGAGCGGACGGTACCTTTGAGGCTGGGGAAAGGGGTGGTTTTATCCCTCGCTGCCTTTGTGGGCAACGCCAAATTGGAGAGACTGAAGCTGGTACTATGGTTCTTGTACAAGTTACCTTGGGAAGAAACAACAGCACAGAAGGATAGTTTAAGGACTGTACTTTTTCCAATAAACAATACAACCCTTTCATGCATTACATTTTGATATATTTTTCATTGAATTTCGTTTGATTTATACGGGGGAAAAAATGGCATCCTCATATCAGGTCATCTTGCATAAAAGGGTTAACATCTAAATGTATAATTGGTGCTGGATTAGGTCAGCAGTTCAAGCTTTGAACGTTCTTTTACAACATTAAAGCCAGATTTTCAAAGCGTTCACTCCAGTCTTTCACTCCTCTTTGTTAATACGACAGACCTAGAACCAAAGAGCATGGTAAAATCTAACACAAAGTCTTCCAAGCACACTCAAGCTGTTTGCTTCTCATTTGGCAACATTTCTCTGTTCAAACAAACAGGAGTCAATTAAAGAACAGAGCAATGGCTTTGTAAATAAGGCTCACTGCCCTGCAATGCGTTGTGGTGTGTGGGCTGTGTAGACTCACTGGCGAAGGACATGATTCCTCCGAAGCCCTCGTTGCTGGTGTTGGAGATGGTGGAGTTGGGAGAGCTGGCTCGGGAGTCGGAGTCAGCGTCAGAGTCGTTCGGCAGCTTCAGGCTGTTGGGGCGCAGGGGCTTCTGGGATCTGGGGGGTGTGGGGATCATGGAAGAGAATGTCAGAGCTGGATAAACTGTTCTGGGACTTGAATTACAGTTTCACTGTACACTCAACGTTCCAAAGAGAAAGATAGAAGAGTCAAAAAAATAATCAAAACGATCATGGCAGCAACCTCCCCCACCACGGCTACGAATAACTAGATATGTGATCAAATGAATGTGTAAAACAAAAAAGTACATTTAAGGACCGGTTGAATTCATTCACAGTTTGAAATCACGTATAAGAAATCAATTTCACACAGTTACAAGGTTTAATAGCAGTTTCTGAGTACGAGCTTTTGTGATGCGTCTGTTAAGTGTCCATTATGTGATTTTTTCTTTTGTCACAATCGCACAGCTTCTAGCCTAAACTGTGAGCGACGACATCTTTTACACGGCAATACAAACATCATATTTACTTCCGGCCCTCGTTTCCTTGACACTCAAAGGAAGTGCCCCCTGCCCCCACTCGCTTGTTTCCGTTGATGTTCTGGTTGAACCTGGGTGTGTAGCTCTCCTCCTGCTCCCCGGCTGTGTCCTCATCCTCCTCCTCTGTGGGGAAGCCGTACTGCGGTTCGAAGTAGGGGTTGTCGTACTCGCGCTTCTTCACCAGCCCGTCAGCAGGGGGTGCCCCCTCGCCCTCCCGGCGCTCCAGGCTCAGCTTGGGGAACTGCTGCTGCATCCCCATGACTGGGAGGTGGTTCTGGAACCCAGGCCCGGACTTGTCCTCCACGTCTACAGAGTCGGAAGACTCCTAGCAGACAGCAAGCAGCACAGATCAACAAAAATATATAAATGCATCAATCAAAATAAATCAATTACAAAAAAAAAAAAAAAAAAAAAAAAAATCAAGCCAGTTTATTGATAAATGCAATAAATATTGTTCTGATATCTATTCTACGGTATATTTTTTTACCAGGTATTTTTTCAGGTATTTGCTGTTAGCCAAGGATGTGCCTGTAGAAAAGGGGTAATAGTGTATAGGAGAAGTTACTTCTACTAGGTGAGGCACTAAGTGAGGGGGAAGGACTCACATGGTTCACCCCCTGGATGACTGTGCTTGTGCTGGGGCTGGAGCTGGCCGTGGTGCTGGAGCTGGAGTGGGGTTGGATGTTGTTCTCCGGGGAGTTCTCGCTGTCCGGAGCCTGCTCCTCGGGGTCAACCCGATACTCCTGGAAATCCTGAAACTCCACCTCGCTGGCGTCTCCCAGGGCGGCGTGGGTCAGGGAGTCCACATCTGCAACAAACAGGACCCCCTTTCAAACACAGCTACCGAGAGCTGCAAGCCCTGAGCCCTGTCCCGTTTCAGAAAACATTTACCAGTACAAACATACGCCTGAATTATTGAAAAAAAAAATCATAGAGGGGGCAATTAACCAAATAACATAGATGCTTATTTCAATGGGGTTCTTGCATTGCAAACAGTGCCACCAGTGTCTACATTTTGTAACTGATGTTTCTGCGATTTTCATTTGGCGTCAATTAAAAACACAATGCGGTTCACTTTTCTAAATAACTTGGATTAATAGACAGCTGCTTAAAAACAGTATTTCTGGCTTGAAAAATGCTTGTCGTTTGCAACTGAATCGCACTAGTGGTTCAGAAAAACTAGGCCACTGTCAGGTGGGCTTGGATCCTGTCTGGAGAAGCTGGCGGTTGTAATTCAGAGCGTAAATGCTCTGAAAATCTGCCTGTACTTACTGGGGGTGTCCCCTTTGATGTCACACTTCATCAATTCACTGACAAAGTCCCCAAGCGAGGAGTAAGAAGAGCTGGAGTCATCATAGTCGACACTGTCACTCCCACTGTAAAGAAAGCAAACTGTATGAATAAGAGTTAGTCTGCAGGAACTAAACACAGCTCTGCCTGTCCACTCTGAGAGGGTACAGATCCATCTACACACATTGCGCAGCCTGTGAGCTGCGTGTCCACTCTGAGAGGGTACAGATCCATCCACACACATTGCGCAGCCTGTGAGCTGCCTGTTCACTCCAAGCTCACCTGTCATCAGTGGGGTCCGAGTCGTTGTCAGCCTCCCTCTCCAGGGGTGCGTTCATGGCCTCTGCGAGCTGGGAGTTCCCATCATACACGCGATAGTATATGGGATGGAGCTGGTGCGCATACCATTTGGGCTTGTCCCCAATGAGGGATGGGTCGTACACATCTGCAACAAAACAGGTGAACAGCCTGAACAACCACTGAGAATCAATACTATATCTTACTGATTTACAAAGGTGCTCTCTCATGTATAATACAATAACCATTAATACTTTTAGGAACAAAATTGTCAGTTAGTCATCGTGCATGCTAGCCTTGCCCTACTTGCAAGAGGGTGGATAGATAATATGTTCTGAGTGCAACGGTGTGCTTTCCCAATACTCTGTGGCTGTTTTATGCATGGCTAACATCATGTAGTGTTTATAGAAACTTGGCAAGCTGAAATGGCAGGAAAATAACACATCTACTTTAATGCTCTCAACAGTGTAATACTGTAATTGCAAACCTAAAATAAAATAATTTAAAAAGCTGTTAGTTATATTGCTATCTGGTACTGGATTGCAATGCGAGTTTAAAATCCTGAACTGTCCCAACCTGTCCTAGTGTACACAGAGTCATATGGTAACACTAATTGCACAGTATATAGATAGAGCACTGGTTATGGATTCTATCGCTGGCACAGGGCTGGGCAAACGCATTCGCCTAGCAGCCAGACAAAGGGCTGTGTTTAGGGGTGTCTTACTGTTATGGATCCTCTGGAATGCATAGTTAGTGGGATTGAGGGACCACTCTCCGAAGTACTCCACTGCCTGGGTGTGGGACAGCTTCTCTGCGAAGACTGACTGCTTGGGTCTGGAGGCCAGGAAGGAGTTGGCCTGGAAAGCCACGACTGGTCGGGGGAAGAGGCGGAGGGTGCGAGTGTGCATCTGGAACCCCTGGAGCACGTTGGGAGAGTTGAAGAACCTCACCATGGCAATCCTGACAACACACAGAGATAGAGAGATTGAGAGGTTAGACTTGTTTATACAGCCTGACTGACTGACTGACTGACTGAACTGCATATTCCTTGGCAGGCTATCAGACTTGGGATTTGCATACCATGTAAAACAAATATTGATATATTCTAAATAAACCAGTTTTTACTTTCGTTTTACAGGATTATGTACAGGTTAGCTCATGTGCTATAATACACTGCAATAGACACAGCAAGCAGGAGAATGTAGGGGCACTCGTGGAGCAAGGGAGTCAGTTTATAAAGGCTATATGCAAAATCTCACCACCAACTGGTCTGTCAGAAGTCCAGAAGACAATTCCAAGTGCAAGGGGAGCTGTTTGCTATTTAGAAGCACTAGTTAGGAGTCCTGTTTACAGAAATATGATATTCTCCAAAATCAGTGATCCAGTATCAAACTAAATACAGAAATAAATGAGCAAACATCAGGTCATGCCCTTGCCTCGTGGCCACGTCAACGGAGTCCACGTCGTTGCCGTAGATCAGGGGGTTGAAGTCGTTGGAGGGGGTGGAGGCCCCATCGTCCCGGGCTCGGGCAGCGAGGAGTGGCAGGTCCTGCCCCTCGTGGAACTTCTCCAGGTTCAGGATGGGCTGAGTGTTGAGACTCATGCTGGCCAAGGCCTTGGAGAACAGGAGGGATGGGGGGGGTGGGGGGGGGGGTGACATTCAGCATTAGGACATCGCCGCTAATGTTCATTTTACATACATGAAGTCTGGATCACGCTTCAAATCGTGAGACCGGCGCGGAGGGCTGTTTCTAGTCTCTCTAGTAATGCGAACGGTCTGTCTGTTGAGTTCTTCTCAACTCTAGCTGGTCGCAGGAATGAAGTATTAACTAGCCTTGAAACTGTGTCAACCTGTTCCACTAACATTCTACATCATTGTTTCAACCAGGGCCAATAAGAATTACTGTCAGTGTCAAGAAATGGAAACTCACTCCTGCGATCCCCACACATAGTTTTAATTTAGATCCTGGTTGAAACAGTTCCCTCAGTACTCAGAGCTGGGAGCCACAGAATATCTTCCATTCAGTGCATTTAATTAGGAAAGCCCCCCTTCTCCTCTGAGTACTAAAGCCAAGTACTGCAGAATGATTTTGTGATACTATTACTGATTGATAAGCAAAGAGGCGTGACAAATGAGGGAGCTAGTTAAAAAGGCAGATGAGACGAGGTGTAAAAAGAAAAAAAAAACAAAAAAAAACCAACAGCAGACATTTGCATGTGAATGTAAAGGAAGCAACACCCCGCCAACGACAAACAAAATGTCACATTGCGTGCCGCCTCCAGATTTCTATTCCTTTCTAATACTGTAACCCCCTGTAAGAACACAAGAACTCAAGTTGTCTTCAATATTTACTCTCTGTCAACCTCCACCCGCCCAATTTCCAGACAGGTATTTAATACATTTTCACCAACCTGATCCATTATACGTTAATTCATTCCAAGGGAGTGGTTTGATTTACCTCTTGGATAATTACTGCTCTACATGGAAACCCAACTGACTGAGACCATCGCCAAGGTTTATAACCTACAATAAAGATCCGATGGCTTTCAAAGAGCTTAGTGCCCTGGATAAATCCTAAAACAGGTGTATGCAATTCAAGTCTGGAGAAGCCCCCCTACCCTGGCTAATGCTCACTGAATTAAAGAGAAACAGAAGAAACAGGCGGATAAGCTTACTGCTAAAGTTACAACAAAGCAAGCAATCGAGATTTCAATAAGAAATAAGAACCTTGTTCTCGGAAGCGAAGAGCTGCCTTTGCATGAGAGCGGTCATGCTAACCAGACACTGAAGGAGAGAGAAAGATGGAAGATCACATGACAGCACCAGCAGCGGGCCAACCAGAGCAGACAGGTCGGACACATGATCAGACACAGATGGTGGGGAGGGGGAGAGGTCTCTGACTGACGGACAAGGCGAGAGAAACACAAAACAACACAGAACACACAGGAGACACAGCTGCACAGACAAAAGTGGATTGCATAAAAAAAGTACAAGACATTTCACCAGCTTCTTATAGATCCTAAGATGTTGTGCACTGAATGTCCAGCAGGTGGCGATGGTGTATATATACTTATGGTTTAGTCAAGTGTCGAGAGTGGAAGATTAGGAAGAACCCTGGTTTTTAATCTAAGCTCGACAACAGGTGTCTTTATTAAGACAAGCAGTATAGAACTTGTAGGAGAAGAGACATCTGCTCTCTCTATCACAACTCTAGACCTCTATATAGACACATATAGTTCTGGAGACAGCAATTCTTCCTCAGACCAGGTAAGAAATGGCCTCGAACAGAGGAAAAATGGCTGCTTCCTTACATCTAAACTGCAGCAGTACCCAATCCTTCTTTCTCTGCAATGCAATCAATCCCAGCTAGTGCTGCTTCTACAAAGCGCATCAATTTGAACACTTCTGTCTGGTGCTGCTAGATAGGAGCCACAAGCCAATTAGATCACCCCCAGACACTCCAGATTAATGGACCATGAGTACTGCTAGAGTTTACAGTATCGAAACCAAGATGATAAAGAACTAAGAGGGGTTGAGCATCTGAGATGCTGCTTCACAGGGGGACGTTTACATAGAAAACTTAACTAGGTGAAGCACAGGGAGAAACCTGAATACTACTGTGTGTGTGAGAGGTACATCACATGTCTGTCTAGTTAGGGGAGAAGTGCATGTGTTTGTAGTGGAGAAGTTACTGAATACAGCGAAAGGAAGAGCCCAAATCACTGTCAGTAACAGAGTTACCTTTTGAATCTGGGAAAAGCAAAGTGGGGAAAAAAGAAAGAAAAAAGCAGAAGACTTGGAAGTGAGACAAGCATGTTAAATCAAAGTTCTGATAAACAGTAAATCAAGGACATACTGCACAGGGCTCGGTTCACAGAGCCTGCTTAGCCTGGTAGGAGACACTTCTTTATACAGAGGTTATGGAATCGACTACCAAGCAATGTTCCTGATGCAGAATCAGCGAGATACTTTAGACCAGACCCGAGAATCGGAACCGGACTAGCACTAACAGGCTGAATGGTCTCTTTGTTCTTATCAATGCTAATTAGGGTCTGTGAAACCAGTCAACAGTAGCAAACTGTGCTTTACCTGAATTATTACTGATGTATAGAAAACAAGAATTGTGGGTCATGGTATTGCACTAGACACACCTGCATCCACACCAGGAGCTATGCAGGACAGGCTTTGGCAGCAGGTCACCACATTTCTAGCCAGTCAGTCTACTTTGGACTACATCGGAGTGATCACTATAGACACAACAGGTTCTGTGTGTGTAGGTCTGAATGTTCTTCAGTTGTTACTGTTGTTTTTAATTTCTCTCTGTACCTGTTTCAAGTGTTTCTTCAGTTCGGAGGCTTCTGGCTCCGGGAACACTGGCAGGAATTCGGCGTTACTGGGAACGGTCACCTGGAGGCATGGAATAAACACGACCCTTTAAACAAATATGTCTGCATATATACCCTGCTTGCATATTCACTTCTTATTGCCTGAATTTCATTTAACATTCTAGCAACTCCCAACAAGGACCAGCTTGCATCACGCACGGTTACATTTAAAAACAAACCATCGATTTGTGCCATAATCACCAAAAGTTGTTTACCAATGTCTCAATATGGTCAGCTAACCACACTTCGTACTGTATAGAATGCTGAATTACTGTCATATTACATCATTTTCTGATGTAACCCTTTCAGTCCTGCTCATCTTAGTTCCATATGCTGCTCTTAAAGTACTTACAAGACTTTAAAGTCCCATTTACCAAAATATATGTTAAAAAAAAAAAAAGTTCTATCCAGTTCTCATGTATACTCAATAAAAAGCGTTCCTTTTGAAATTATGTAAATAAATTTCACCGTCTTCAGTTTGACAGAAATAACTGACAGGGTGAAAACAATATTGTGTTTCTTTCTGTGTATCTTAAACTGATTAAACTGCTGAGCACACTACTTCCTCGTGTATGGATCTGCTGGCCAAGCAGTCTGACCCTGGAGCGCAGTCTGACCAGCAGCGCAGTAATTATCAGCAGGACTAACCTTGTTAGTGTCAAGGTCCACCAGCCACACATCATCTGGCATCCGGAAATCGGATTTGTACAGGAAGAAACTGGAGGGGACTCCGATGATATAGGGAGTGGGAGCTAAGAGAAGCTGGAAGTAAAGAAAGTGTGCTGGTCAGGGAAACAGAGAAACACCTGGAGAGAGGTTCTTGTCAACTGTGTGCTAACAGTAAATAAACTAATACTGTAGCTAATTCTAGCCTTGTTTCTGATGGTTCCTGTGCACGGCACCTGTTCTGCAGAGGCCATGCAGGTGGGAAGCAGAGGGATCACAGGGAACATGTACTCCAGTGGGTAGATCATTGTGACGAAGGCCATGACGCTCATAGACAGGGCGTTGTAGTCTCGGGACTGAAGCACCACCTGTGTGAAAACAGACAAACAACTTCAACTCCGCTGTAATGAGTGGAAAAGGGAAAACAGGTGCAAGAATTCAAAATGCAAATGACTTTCTCCTTTCAGGATTCCAGTTAAACCAAGTTGAAATCTGCTCCCTGTTGCATAATAAAAAAAATAACTTAGAACAAGCAACATGTAAATGTTTGCGCATGACAATAATTAGCTGTTTGGTTTACTTGTTTACTTTTATATGCTGGTGACTGCAGCACTGCCTGAAGGAATACATTACATATACACTGTTTGTGCTGTAAGTGTTTTAACACACCGCAAAACAGCCCACTTAAAAGGGCAGACTGCTAGTGCAGTCTAGGATAAATAACTCCACTCCTATACTTTCATATAAGACACAGAGACTAGTACTTAAGGTATAGTAGGATTCTTTCTGCAAAGTGACAGTGCCATCCAGAAAACCTTGTGACAGCTGCCATGAAGGATAATTTCTCAAATGAAATGAATATTTCTGAATACTGCTGTGAAAACACATTTATTATGCCGGTTCTCAAAGCAATAGCTCAGAAATTCAAGGAATTATTTACTTTGAGTTACTGTACTTAGAAACGGTATCAGTGTATTGAATTTACTAAGTGTTGACAGAGTTAAGATGACTGCAATCACAGCAGTACTCTTACAGTATCTGGCCACAGGGATGCTCTCTCTGACCTTGTGCTCCAGCAGGATGCAGCATAGGACCTGCAGACATGCGTCAACACCCAGCAGCTCGAGGGGCAGGTGTAGGGGGAAGTCGACCAGCGAGAAGCGGGAGGGGTCAGGGAGGGCGAAGGTCAGGGCTGGCTGCAGCTCGGGGGGCAGCACCTCCACGTCGACGCGCTTCTGCCCGGAGAGGGGCACCGGCGAGCGTAGCAGCCGATACACCCAGGATTCGATCTCCCGCAGGTCCTGCAGCAGCACACTGCTCTTCTCCTCGACAGACAGCGCACCCGTGAACACGCGCCACATCGTGTCCCTGCGAGACAACGTGGAGAGGGGGAGCGAGATCTCAGCTCACTGCACCGAACACAGCACCTTCCAGAATGACTGGACACTCACTCGTACCCAAATACGAAATGGTAAAGGAAACTAAAATTGAACGACACAGTCTTTTCCAACGTCAATGTCGAAAACATTGATAAAAGGCTTCCAGTCGAAATGAATTTCAGTTTCTTCTTATTTCTTAATTTTGGGGTTAAGTTTGGGGTTCACAATGGATAATTCCAGTTATTTAGGAGTATCTTTCCTTTATGTGTCCACCAATCAATGTTACATATGTAAAAAAATATTCTCAAAACACAAACCGCATGTGTATGCACACTGTAGTGCACTGAATTAGCACAAGGTTTTACCAGAGCCACTGCAGAGCTTCTTATGGTTTCCTTTACCATTCAACCTCAACATTGGAATTTAAAAGCGGAAGCGATTTTAGCCATAAGCACCCAAAATAACTTCAAAAGGTCAATGATCAACTGATGTTGAAAATGTACAAAAGAAGGGGGACCACTCCACTGACTCATTACTCTGGGGGGTGGGGGCGGGAGCAGGGGGGAGGGGGGGGTGTCTAATCTGATCAGCTCTCTGAGTAACTAGTACAGTGAGGCCACCTAGATTCAGCATCTGCTTGAAGAAATACAGGCATGACACTTCCTGCCTTCCAGCCTACTGATCCCAGAACCGCAGGAGCAGCTGTGAGGGGGAGGAAGAGGAGGAGGAGGGGGAGGAGGACTGCACAAAGCACACGCTGGGTCATTCTCCATCAATGGGAATGCTTATGGAATTGGAGAATCTCTGTGATGCATGTTCATCACAACTCTCCAAGCTGAGCATTTTACAGCAAACCTTTCATCACCAGTCTTCCACACATCCATCTTATCCAAGCATGACCATCTTCAAAAACGTTTTTTTTTTTTTACTTTATCGTTTGTTGATCACATGTCGTACAGTGGCTTTCTGAAAGCTTTCTGGTAGATTTGCATACTATATAGAGAAAGCTTCTAAACGTACAGTATTTAACCCCTTCACCCCTTTGTAGCTGCAGGAATAGGCTGCTTCTCGTGTACCGGACTCTTTAAGCCAGTGCAGCTAATTCACACTGTCATCAATCTGTGCAGTAGTGCGGTGTAGGTGAAAGAGGTTTTTTTTTGTTTTTTTTTCAGATTGACAACCTTGTAATGATGCTGCCTGGTTCAGGACAGGCTGATCTGCCAATGTCAGCTTCTATTACACTGGGAGTACAAAACGGTCTCAACATTTCACATTTTTAAAAGGCACTGGATTTGAAAATACCAGTAATCTTAATTTGCTCCCTCGATACACAGTGACTATCACAGTGCTGCATGACTTCTACGATACAATGAAAATGATGCACCCCACTAGGTGCCCTCCCAAGCTCCCCATTAATTCGTTTTATTGATCAATTTATAATTTTTCTTTTTTTAAACATGCTACTATAAATAGACTGAACAGATTGAAATATATAAAGCTGGGCTTATAGTGGCTAGGAATCCATGGTGATTGTATCCAGAGATCGCTTCCCATGTTTAACGTCTGTGCCCAGATGGCTCTGAAGGAGGCAATTCAAGGTCCAATATTCAATTTCCAAAACTGAGCTGTCATCCGAAATTACATTTGGGATTCGGTCGGCAAGGGTGTCCTCGGCTCACAGCGCACCAGCGACCCCTGTAGACTGCGGGCCTGCCTGCAAGCAGCCCAGAGCTGCGTGGTCCTCCGACGCTGTAGCTCTGAGGTGGCTGCAGGGCGGGCCTGCAGAGTGAAAAGTTGCAGCGGTGAGACAGACTTAAAATTGGGCATTTCAAATTGGGAAGAAAATGGGGTAAAAAAAAATAAATTGGTGATTCTACTACATGGACTAGGTATGGGGGTAGCAGCAGCTCCTGTTAAGAAACCCAGACATGACAACATTTGACTAATCTGACTAGTAATATTCTCTGCTTTTGACATCGTACTGTACCTACCAACAGGTATGATCTACAGTAATTTGTTTTGCTCGTCCAGTACTGTGTGTATAAATATTACCGGTCTTTCCCCACCTTTGCAATATTGCAAGGATTCATTCACTCAGACTGATAAAGTGGTTCAAAAGCATCGCAGCTCTAATTTCAGCAGCAGAAGAACAAAAAAAAAGACCTTTACCCCAGTCAGGGGGTCTATTACTAAAACCAAACTGACGATTGCACCCCCCGCCCCAGCCCCCTGAGGGTCTTCAGTCACTCTGTGCAGGGCAATGAGGCGTAAAAATGAAAACATCCTGCACCTGATCCCACCGTGAACACACTACAATTTATTACAGACAGGACAGCTTCATCTGCAGGTTCCTGTAAGAGCTCTGACAAAAAAGGAAGGAAAAAAAAATATGCAATCTAACAGGCTCTCTTAATAATAGCCACCGCTTTATAAAAATTAGCATTGGTAGTTAACTAGTCTGGACAAAAAAGGTAGGTGACTACAATGGATTTAATTGTCATTTAAAAAGATAGATATTTTAAGATAAGCGTACCTTGATAATTTCCTTTGTCCTTTCTACAGTAGCACATGGCGCCTCTTTATAAAATGGCAAATGTGAATTTTCAAGTAATGGACACACACACACACACACACACTTATTTCAGTAAACCTAAGAATCTTTTTGAAATAACCACAGCACGTCACACCGATTTCAAAGCATTCTCTTGGCCCATTGTACTGCAGATGCGCTGGAGACACATTCTAAAAGCTTTTCGAGCCTAGATGTGCCGTTTTAGCTGCATTGTGACTGACACTGTAATCTTGAGGGTTCAATAAGCACAAAGCCCTGGGCCAAATGTTTTAACTGTGCTTTCTCAGTCTCTGAGTCAATATATTGTGACTTGTGGAACTTCAGAATAAAAGCTTGCCTTGCATTAGCACACTATTCAAAACCACAGAACAGCACAGTTACAGATGCTGATTTTATTGACTCTGTAGTGTTCGTTTACACACTGTACAGATCGATGTACCATTGGATGATTTTTTCCATTACTGTTTAGGATAAAAATGCCCAGGTGACATCAAACAAACAATGATACTGCAAATCCTCAGGATACACACCACTCTCGATGCAATTCAGCTACTATTAAGTGTTCATTTGCTTTGTTTGTGTGTTCTAGTACCAGGTTCACCACAAGCTGTGCATTCCCCCAAGCAGTCTAACCTGAGATCTCTGTTAACCTGGTGCTTAGCTTGGTTAACAGTGGGAGTGCAACATTGCACAAGCAATGTCAAACCTAACAACCAGTGCCCAAGCTCTCCAGACAGGGGGCCTCTTACCTTTGTACTCCTTTCGGGATGCCCGCTTTCTTGGTCAGCCTCTCGCTGCAGGAGTCGACCATCCTCTTCAGGATGTTGAGACATTCCCGGAAGGTTGAGAAGAAGGGGTACTGGCTCAGAATGCACAGGGAGGTCAGGGTGCTGTTCCGGTTCCTCTGGGCGAGTTTGGCACAGCGTTTGCCCCGAGGTGACTTGTTAACGTCTGGGGTGGAGTCTGCGCTGGTCGGCTGGAGTGAGGAGCCGCTCTCTGAGCTCTCGTTGCCGGTCTCCTCGCTGGAGGCAGCATTAGCGGTGGCTGCGGTGGCTTTGCCCTTCTCCCGGCTCCGGTGGCGCTTCTGGAAGGAGCGGTAGAAGTTGACGCAGATGCCATAGTGCACCACGCCCGAGTCCTTGTCGGTGAGGGTGAAGACGAAGGAGGTGTCGTCCCGCAGGCTCATGCGTTTCTGCCGCACGCTCAGGCATCCCTCTGGCTGGCAGAAGAAGACCACATCGGGGGGCAGCGGGAATTCATGGTGGTCCTCGAGGGGGTAGCGGCGCAGTAGCTCCGGGGTCTGGACAACGCTGTCGCTGCTTGGCTGCCTGCAGAACCCCCCCAGGAGGGAGACGGAGAACAGAGGAAGAACAATAAAGAGGTGGCATCAGTACCTGATTTAAAAATCACAAGACTAGACTAGCTGTGACACTGTAATTTACTGATTGGGCTTTGGGAATATTCGCCCCTCTTATTTTATACATGCTGCAATCGCGACTGCCTGACCGAAAAGGCTCAGGCTGGATCACACAGCAAGCTTTTACTCACCTGACTCCAACTACGATCAGGTAGTCCAGTAATCGAGGACACTCTTTCCTTTTCAGCATTTTCAGACAGCATCCACTAGGTCATCGCAGCTTCGGCAAAACCACAGCTCATTGGCCAGCAGTCGTCCAATCCCTTAAGTGCAGTCTTAACTATGCGGCGTGGCTTGAAACAGGATTGCGCAGTGCATTCTGGGTTCCGGATGAAGGTGTGAGGGTGGGGTGATGGGCTGTCAAACTGTAAACGTCTGAAAGAGATGGAGCGAGTCACAAATATGATATGTAATCAGTTCTTAAGATTATCAACAATCTTTATAAAAAAAAAGACAGCACAACATTAATTGACATAGATGCAGTTTGCTCTCAGTCCGCCGTATGCACTAATGTTTAGGCATGCACAGTTTTAAATGACAACTGCTGTGTCACACAGAACAGTGTACAGAGAAACCTGCATAGCACTATTGTATTATATGGTGGGTAAACCTGGTGCCACTGCTATATATTATCCCATAAAAAGTGTTTCAATCAACTGCCATAAACTGCTGCTGTAAGACTTGCGGATCAATCCCCAGCCAGTAAATTCCCAATCATCTTTTAATACTGAATTATTTTACTACTGTATAAAGGCTACCTAGGTCGATCCTCATTTGCAGGGGTGAAAGCGTGCTCCATTGATCATAGTTCTGTACTTTCCAGTAGTTATTAAACTGAGCTGCACTGCAAGCACGAATCCATTCGGCTTCTACTGCTGGAGCTTTCCAAGGTAGACGCATAATCAATAGCAGACCCCAGTTAATGAAGGCGAAGGACTGCACTATGAAGACTTTATATACGAGGGGGCAGAGGTATTTCTCATGGAATTCAGTCCTCGGGTAATGAAAATATGTATGCAAACAGTGAATGAGAATCAGTATAAAGTGTATTGTAGTGTATTAGCACTGATCACCCAGCCGGTAAATAGGACTGCGGTGCTAATGCAAGTTGGATTTAGTTATGTCCATGAAGGAGTTAAAGCCAGGCAGTATTCAGATCCAGCGTTCACATTAAAATAGACCCAGATAAGAAGCTGTAGATTAGACACACTTACAATAGGCTTCCCAGTCTTTTACTGCACTGTAATACTGAACAAGTCTGAAAATAAACCCTCCCTCCCTCCCTCGTTAAGGTAAGAAGCTCAGCTGACCTGACCAATCCCATTGCCAGGCTGTTGTAATTGGAAACTAGATGTTTTTAGCCAGTCCACTGTCAAGCTGCACTATTATTATTATTATTATTATTATTATTATTATTATTATTATTATTATTATTATTATTATTATTATTATTATTATTAATAATAATAATAATAATAATAATAATAATAATAATAACGAGCTCTGAGTTTGCATTAGCAATGACGCCCATCCGCCAAACTGCAGCCAAAACCAACACCACAGCTAACAAAAAAACCAAAACAAACATTGACACAAGCACATTTTCTATATTGGCTCAAAAGACCAAGATAGCCCAAAGCATCCTGTCACCTGTGACACAGGAAGTGAAATGAATTGGTTTCCTGGAGGTAAACATCATATAGGGGCTGATGAGAACTCTGTTATTAATATAACTTTAGGAAGATGCTACATAAACACAAAGCCTAATTAAACCAGCAACCCTAATCTACATTTCTTACATTAATCCTAAAAAAGGGGCAGATAACAAGTTGTTACCCTGATAAAAGATAATCGCAGGAAAAGCATCACAAAGTGTAATAAAGCCCAGTAAAAGCATGGTAAAGCACAGGCAAGGATTGTAAAGAACAGAGAGCTATGGTAAAGCACATTAATAAACATGGCTAACCAAGGTAAACTATGGTACAAACAAGGGAAAACTGCACACATACCCTTTTATAAGGGGAAGGTTGTTAATGTGGTCTGACATACAAACAGTTACCATGTCACTAGGGTTTGTGTCAGATTTTGAACATTTTATTTACACGTTTCTCATATGAATTCATGGTCTCTACAGCACTCAAGTTAAACCAGCTCTCTTACACAACACAAAGTTATCACAGCAGTGGACTGTTCTGAGATGGGAACATCATTTAAACACGCAGCTGGTAAAATCCAAAGCACACTTTTTCTAAGTGGCCTGCCTTCGTCCTTCAGTTTTCACGGCTCTCTCTGCGTCAGTGTGTGGGCAAATACTGCAGCGTGGACTGTGAGGGGGGATAAAAAGAAACACAACAGGCACGCTTCAAAGGGCGATCATTCGTCACTGAATTCGTCACACGGATATGAAAATAAAAAGCATAGAAATACGACATGACACTTCAATGACTGCTGCTACTGTACCGATGAAAATACACTAGCGTGATCCATTCATAACTAATGCATCATTCTTTGCAATAAGCAGACACTCAAGATCAGACAGCAAGCAACCCCTTGAAAGAGGTACTGGATAATTACAGTACAGTACCAAGTCATTTTCCTAAAGGTATCCCAGTATACAGCATAGTGGCGTCTATATTGTATATAATTACTGTTCACTCAACACCCGCCCCCCGCCCCAATGTAACATGTACAGGAACACACATGAATCATTTGTTGTGCAAATGGCATTAATGACATGCATTCAGTAATATATAAAATTTGCATCTCCCTGCAGCAGGTGGTTTCAGTTACTATGGGCAATATCAGAGATCTTTCACACATTATTGAGGGATATGTTTGGTTGGCAGGTACTTACTTATTCAAGAACGTCCAACTTACTGAGGTTCCAAACGTAACATTGTGTAAACGGATGACTCTGGGCTGCTCTAGAGAACTGCGCATTTCCACCCCCAAATTCCCTGAAAGAATAAGCCTCTGTAATCACAAGTCCCATTTCCCTGCCCTGCTCTTTAATATTCAGTCGTTCTCTTGTATTACTGTGGTCATGTCCCAGTGTCACTAGAGGGGAATTACTCTCTCTCTCTCACCGCATCACATGACCCCTCCCCTCCAGGTAATACCATTCAGCTGTGTCTCCATAGCAACCCAATCTCGTTTCTTCAGACAATAGGCAGCGACAGCTATTTACTCAACGCCAATCCCCTGACCCAAACAAAATAGAAAGAAAAAAAACCACAGAGAACCTCTAATGATGTTACAGACCTACAGGCCAGCTTATATAATCATCTGTTTATCAGCCTATTCATACTGTACTCAAGCGGCCTGCAGTCCAAGCTGCGTGGCACAGGCCTGTCTCCAGTGTTGTGTAACCTCAAAGCGGCCAAAGGAGACTTCAATGAAACGTTTTAGCACAATCTATTTCCACTTTCTAAAATCTGGATGCGATTGCTGCAGTTGTGCTTGTTTGAGCTCAGGCTGGTTAACCGGCCTTGTATAAACAATCCCTTTATCGTACAAATTCTCCTCCATTTCATTGTTTCTACTTGATGGTAGAACTAACCAGCATGCATAGTCTACAGTCACTTAATACCAACAGTTTCTACATGTAAACTCACTCTATGCGGTACTGTTCATGAGCACTCAATAGCAAACAAGTGAACTGAAGGTCAATGCATATGCGCCAAAAGCACATTATTCTATAGTTGTTCCTATTTGACATTTACTGTAGACCAGCATGGCTGTGCAATATTAGAAATGCAATAAAAAAACGTGCTTGACGTCTTTATCGAGTACAGCCTCTGACTGAAGAGCTTCTTGTCTCCTTCACAATAAAATTGTATTTATTAGTGTATATGTACGTATTCGTGTGTATGTATGTATGTATGTATGTATGTATGTATATTAAGCTGATCCAATTATAAGATGTCACCAAAAAAAACTTCTCATACAGTATATGGAAAAGCACATATTATCTTACTCCATAGACCTTAAATGCAGTCATTTTAAAAACAAACCAGTATGAACAAGATGCTGTCTTGAAGGATCTAGAGTAAAAAAATACCTTTCTGTAAATGCTGATCAGGTTTAGCAATGGAACAATGCATTGAAAGAGGAAGAAAGAAACCCAGAAGGGACATAAAATGCTTCAAAAAAAAAAGGGCCAGGCTTAAATAAAGGCTCACAACCAAAATAGCTCTTTCCTGTTATTTGTTCTTCAGGCAGCCATTCAGACTGTGCATGACAATTAGACAAGGCATGACTGCAGATTGCCAGGGATTAAAGAAAGTAATGCATCTTGATTAGGTTATAAATATGCATTGCAGATGAAGACTTTCTGCATTACCTAACGAGTCAAATAAATTAACATGATTTCCTAAATGTCTGCCTCAGTGCACAGTACAGTACAGGAGTCCAAATAAGGGTTCTCTGTTTATCGTTTAAAGAGACACGGGTCTTTCATCGGTGACTCAAGCTAGCAAGGTGGTATGACTTAGAAGAGGATTTGATTCATTTACAGCTGGATTTTATTAGAGCATGTTACAGTGCTAGTAAATCACAGTGGACTACATCACGCACTTATGTGTGGTTCCCCCTAAAAATAAAGTGATTGATGCAATCCATGGGTACAGGTGCAGTAAAATAAAAAAATAAAAAATCGTGAAAATGTTTCTCATTCCACATGGGTCTACTGTAGAGCAGGGGTCTCCAACTCGGGTCCTGGAGAGCTACGGGGGACTCGGGTCCTGGAGAGCCCAGGGGGACTCGGGTCCTGGAGAGCCCAGGGGGACTCGGGTCCTGGAGAGCCCAGGGGGACTCGGGTCCTGGAGAGCCCAGGGGGACTCGGGTCCAGGAGAGCCCAGGGGGACTCGGGTCCTGGAGAGCCCAGGGGGACTCGGGTCCTGGAGAGCCCAGGGGGACTCGGGTTTTCATATCAACCGAGCTCTCAGTTACTTATTGAACCAATTATTGGCTTCATTAATCAAGATTAGCATGTCCCAGAGCTTTAGCCACTGATGATGTAAAGACACCTAGAAAACCTGCAGGATAGGGGCTCTTCAGAAGCAGGGTTGGAGGCCCCTGCTGTAGAGGGATGGAAATAAGACTCACATTGCATAGCAGTTTCACCCATTCCAGGTTTTACTACAGGCCTGATTAGCTCCAGTGTACAGTTAGCAAGCTCAGGTGTGTCTTACTAATCCAACAGTAAAACCAAGAATGAATCAAAACGCTATGCAATGGGAGTCCTATTTGTAGCTGCTGTAGGTACAGTAGATCAACCTCTTACTGTTTTCTCAGATAACAAAGTTGGAGACCTAACTATATTTTAGACTTTCATTTTAACTCCGGAACAGCATGCGGAAATGTGCTACAGATTCTATTTCAGCTCGAAACTGCGACTCTTTCATCTTTTCACACTTCCATTAGGCTGACAGAAGCGTCAGAGGTTTTTAAACGATGCACAGCAGATCCAACTCCACAGATGATAAATGAAATAAAATGTCAAAAACAACAGTTAAGCCTTACAGTAAGTCTTACGTTTCTATTCTAATCATGTCATCTGCAAAATACTCTTTGGGAAATACTTGACTTGAAGAGTGCTATGTATTTCAGAATCACATACAGTAACATGCAAAATACCCAACATACCACAGACACATACATTAGGTAGACAAACAATATATATATATATATATATATATATATATATATATATATATATATATATATATATATATATGGGAGATTATTGTTGTCAACATAATAATAATAATAATAATAATAATAATAATAATAATAATAATAATAATAATAATAATAATAATAATAATAAAGCTCCTAGGTTTGGTTGCTATAGCAGGCATGTCAAGATTTGGATATTACCATAAATCAATTCTTCAGAAGGACAGGACAAATTGCCCAGCAGTTTCGAAATGACTTGGTTTTCATGCAGTGATGAGCGAGTACGACATGTATGACCGGCCCTGGGGAAACATTACCATTTCATCTGAACACCGCCCTGCTAGTGAAATATCAGACGTGTGAACAGCAGCCACCAAATTGGACATGGATATACAGTATGTAGATCAACCCTTGCTTAGATTAAAATAAGCTCCCATGCCGCTTATTTATGTACCTACTTATTAACTTTAAATACAATGAAATGAGTATGTTGCCATAAATGTTGCCATTCTCGGCGACTCTGCTGGGAGCGGAATTCGTTTTTAACTACAGAACAATCCATTCCTCCCCCGGCGGCCCTCTGAACAACCTGAACTGCAATCGGACTTCCTTACAATGCATGTCAGGATTTTTAAAACCGCTGTTTTACTCGAGGAGGATAAACCGGGGCGATCCAAACCCCAGCCCACCAGTCCCTGTTGCCATGGAGAGAAGCTCTCTGCTTTTTATTCTCTTTGATGCAGAGGTGCAGGACCTGTTGGAGAAGGTGGCTTCGGAAATACTGCAGAGTGTTAGATTACATGTTCTGCTTTAACTGTTTCAGTACGATACTAGTTAACCACTGAATCAGACGAATACTTACTAATAGGGCTGTGATGACACTCGCACCCGGAATTGCCTTTAAGAAGTATTTAATGTGTTGATTTCCAAAGAAGAAAAGCTTTTAAAACCCTCAATGTGGAAGTTAATTGCCAATCGATAGGAACTCAGTTGTAAAGGTGAGAGAAATCGAGACATTAACGAATGGGTTTATTCAATACCTGCTGATAAATACTTCTTAAAAGGCAATTACGAGAACGAGTATCCGCACACACCTACTTGCTAATGATATTGTGGTGTGGTACCACCCTTCCCTTAAGACGCTTCAGCTAGCCCAGGGGTGGGCAATTCCGGTCCTGGAGGGCCACTGTCTCTTCTGATTTTTGTGCCAACTGTACCCTAAATTACTTAATTGGACCAATGAAGTGCTTATTAGAAGCTTAATTGGTCGGTTGGAACAAACACCAGGAGGGAAACCAGCCCTCCAGGACCGGAATTGCCCACCCCTGAGTTAATCACTGCTCCTCTCCAATCTACAGACCTGCTCTTGGGATCTTAAATAGTTAACGATCTGGTGATCTGAATGCGAATGAACAAACTCACACTGTGCCGAGAAAAAAAATATTTACACATCATCTTGCATAGTAAGGCTATAACAAAATCACTTCAAAGCAGATGCATTCTCAGCACACTGTACTGACCGAAACAACACACAGTATCATCCCAAAAACCCATTAAAGCAACCCGCCTGATAATAACGGCTCTATCGCGTGAGCAAGCAAGGCTTGACTGAGAAACTGGATCATTTATAGAGCTTTAAAAAACAAAAAAAACAACAACTCTACAACAGAGTTAGTTTGGGAGGGTGGGGGTTGGTCCATTAGGATGTCAACTCAATCCCCATTACAGAACAGTACTGCAATTCACATCCATGAGCCAAACTGAAAGTTACCTAACATATCTATTATAACTAAAAAGCTTCATTTAGCACGCATGTTAAATTTCTAAAGCCTTTAAAGCACTTAAAGGATTTGTCACTGCTGAATTATATAAAATGGCTAATTTGTGTGTGTTTGAGAGAGAGAGAGAGAGCGAGAGAGAGAGAGAGAGAGCTTTCACTTCTTATACTACCATCATCACAAAAAGCACTTACTTTCTTTTTAGCACCTAATATCGGAGAGATCCAAGGTCTAATTCCACCGACTAGGCAACACTCTTGACATGAAAGTTAAGTCAGCACCAAATATCTCAGACACGGCTATAAATACCAGATTAGAGGGACAAAAGAAAAGGTCATCTTGACCTACAGCATGTATATAACAGCTTATCAAAACAAATGAAAACCAAGCAAGCCTTCAACAGCTTCAGTAGTGTGAAAATTTAGCCGAGGGCCTCTGATGTTACGCCGAGCCAAAATCAATTTCCGTAACTGTTCTAAGAGAAACCAAACACTGTCGATAAGCAGTTTCTAAATTTAGTTTGAGCAGATTGCTAAATATTTTATGAACCAACTGATGCTTGCTCATGCCCCAGGCCTTTCATCTGCTGCTCTCAGGGTCCGGTTTTATTTGCTGTTCTTGTGGGACAGTATCATCCACGCCTGGGATGGCAAGAAGGACACCTCGGACAAATAACAAGGTCTGGAAAGAGCCACCGTTAACTAAAAAAAAAAAAAAGAGGTTTGTGAAGAGAAGTGTTCACATGGCTTGCAATGTCATGACTCATCATGCAAATGGACATTCAGTTCAAGTGGACCAAGGCGAAGGGGGTTACTCTATTCCTTACATCAATTCATGTTTTATTTGTATTGGAAAGCTCAGGTGTGCCTTATTAAACTCATAGTAAAACCAGGAATGGATCAAACTCCTATGCAATGGGAGTCTTATTTCCATCCCTGTAAGTCGTCCCCCAGATGGAGAGAAAAGGAGGTCAAATCTCAATATGCACCACTCTTCTTTTCTATCCAAGAGCTCCTGTAACTGTACTACTGTAGCAATAAGCACTGCATGGCTACTTTACTGGGACCTGTCTACCCGACTGGACTGGGCATCGCCCCGGTGTGGGGCATGTTCTCCTCGTATACCGGGGCCATTGCATGACCGCCACATTCCCCGGCTCTCAGTCTGATTGAACAAGTTTGGGATGAACTTGAACCGTGCAATCCCCAGAACAAAACTCTGCCTACCACTCTGCTCAAATGAAATCAACATTAATGGACTTACATAACTTCAGACACCTGCCAGCACCTTGTGGAGTCTATGTGTCGAGGCTGTGGTGAGGTCAAACAGTGCCCAACTTGATATTTGCGTAAAGTAGCCTGGCAGTGTACAGTAAGTGGAATAAGTGACATTACAGCATTGTGTACTGTAGAATCAATCATAGGCCTTAGGAAAGACAGGCCGCAATTAGTCTGCTTGGTAACAGCAGAGTGTTTGGGTTTGGGGTGTGCACACCTAGTACTAGATAGAGATCACATTACTGTCCTCAAGCTACTGAAAGCTACTTGCAGCAGAGGGAGGTTATAAACAACATCTTCCAGCTCTGTTACAGACATTAAAACAATTATACAGGCAACACCGACTCAGTTTCAACCTTCATGGATATGTACATACAAAAATTAAAAACATACATACACACACATAAGCAGTGTAAAATACACCTTTATACTGTATGACAAATTAAATCAGGATTATTTTATGCCCCATCATTCCCTTTTCATAAACCACCTACAATCCCTGCAGGGTTTGTCAGCAAATACCAACCTGGGAATATTATTAAGCAAACACATGTGCAAATTATTCTACCCCTCCAGTGTTGTTTGTTTTATTGATTTATTTTTAATTATTATAAACATAATTTTTTTCCTCCACTACAGTAACTGTTTATGAAATACACAGAACAAAATGCAGTTCTCTGTCTGTTTTCAACTTGTTGGCCACTTACTGTAAGGAACTGTCTTGAAATGATCTTTACAGGCAGGTTTGACTTATTTTATCAGGGTGAGTGCTGACCTTTATATTTTTGGTGATCTTTAATACAGGTTTAAAAGGTTAGGCTCAACAATACATAGTAACCGCACATGTGCCTGTAATTTAGTATGGATAAAAAAACAAATACTCCACTGCATATTAACAATGCTGGCTGATCTGATTACTTTAACAGTAGCTGTTATTAGCACATTCAACAGACACACAGGCGGCCCATGACGTCAATGCAGAACCCCTACATCCACAAAGACCCTCGCCATCAAGGCCTTCAATTACAACCTACTGTATTATCTGGAATCCTTGTCATGAAAGAAGCTTGAGCAAACAAGAGATCGTTCTGAATATTGCATTATAGTGTAGTGTTTCTAAAGAGTGGGGCTTAGTATGGTTTCAGACTAGGTTTCAGGCCACTGCATGGCACAGCAGGAGATACTTGGGGTTTGTTACAGCCAAGCTGCCTCATACTAGGTCTCCCGGTCTCTTGTAACCAGGATTCAAGCCGCTGTTCTTATGAAAATGGCTTTGTGTTCCCTCAACTTTATGTTCCTCATCTCCCAGGTCCTCAGTGCATCACAGAACCTCATATTCAGACTTCAAAAATACATTCCTAAATGAATACCACTATAATCATTTCTAAAGACGAACTATTTTGATTTAGCCCAATTCATAAAGTGTTAATTTTTACAATAAAAAAATAATAATACTATGTACACATAACTGTGTGTTTAAGGATGCACATACTGTTGAAGATATAATATGTACCATGGTGACAGCATATTGACAGATAGCATAATAACCTGAAGTTCCAGTAAAACATGCAAATTTGCTCAGTCGTAGCAACAAAAAAATAAAAAGACGAGCAAACAGTCCTGACACGACTGCACTTCAAAACGATTGAAGTGTCCTGTGGAGCATAGAAAGAAGTACGAATCTGACCCCTCAAAACGAACCAGCAGACAAGCTCTTAAACATGATACTAGATAACCATGTAGCAGTGTAACACCTGATAAAGCAACAGCATGCCAAGTGCCGTACAGCAAGACTCACCGAAATGCTGTCCCCACCCAGGTCTGTCTAATCTTTAGCAATAAAGTAAATGACTCCACTCCCAGCTAGATCCGAGCTGTTAAAACCACCACTCGCCACATCTCTGCTCACACAGAACAGGTTCCCTGGCGAGTGTGTCACTGCAGTGTCTTCACACCCGTTATTATTATTATTATTATTATTATTATTATTATTACTGTATTATTACTGGGAGTCTTTCAAGAAATCCTTACTTTTTGTTTTGTTTTTGTGGATATATGTGTACCGAGTCTACAGCTGCACTGTAATAGCAACTGTAGGTATAATTATGCATGGGGTGGAGGTCAAGAGCACAGAATGTTTACAGGAGTCTGTTTGGAATATCCCAGTGCCAGCGAGCAGTTTAAAACCACTTGGCACACAGCTTTTAGAATGCTGCTGTATGGTCCAGTGGTACGGTCCAGCGGTGTGGTCCAGCGGTTAAAGAAAAGGGCTTGTAACCAGGAGGTGCCCGGTTCAAATCCCACCTCAGCCACTGACTCACTGTGTGACCCTGAGCAAGTCACTTCACCTCCTTGTGCTCCGTCTTTCGGGTGAGACGTAGTTGTAAGTGACTCTGCAGCTCATGCATAGTTCACACACCCTAGTCTCTGTAAGTCGCCTTGGATAAAGGCCTCTGCTAAAATAAACAAATAATAATAATTCTCTCTGCTAAAATAAACAAATAATAATGCCTTCTCAAACAACAAGAACAAAAAGTACTTAGCAGCGATGTCTGACTTCCAACCCACACAGCAGGAAACCCTGGGAGGACATTATGAAAAAGAATACAAGAAATATCCAGCTCCTCAAACAGACTGCTATTAGAAATGAACAGTTCAAAGCAGATGGCCCTTTAAATGCATTCCTGGAATATAATATCAGTTCCACATGCAGGCAGAAAGGGAAATACATATCTCTTGAGTGAAGTCTAAATGAAGCATCAAGCACACATGACACATCGCCTGAGGAGGCTACTGCCTGATTGACAAGCAGATAAAAGAAAGACAGACAAAATGAAGATAGGACAGCAGACTTGCCAATAGGCAGTATCTAGTAAGACAGAATTAACAATGACAGACTGCATCAGAGGAATGCACACAAACTCACCTTTCACTGCAGCACAAGTTCTGTATACCATGTACCTTGCTGTTATGTGCCAGCAAAATAAATAAATAAATAATGGAGTCGTTCATTTTGAGACAGGCATTCATTTTAGATTGGCTTTTGGGGTGTGCTGAATATACACAGTGCGGTAAGTCACGTCACGTGATGTGCTTTCATATGAGCCCACTGTAAGCAGTCATTTAAATGGGGCTATCACAATGCTCCCAAGTGCAGGCCAATTTAATTAAGAATAAATCAGAAAAAACACCCCGATCAGGTCAATGAATTCATTTAGAATGTGTACATACTGTCGAGGGATGATTCATCAGAAAGATTGTATTTTACTTATTAACACTTCACCCAATCTTCTGTCAGCTGCGAGTACACTGTTTAGGTGGACAATTGTACTTAAAGCCAACATCACCAGTTACAGAGAACTCTGGGGACCAGTGGACTGGTGCAGCTACTTCTGTGCTTGTTACTTTAACACCCTGACTTATTCAGTACAGAATGTATACCCACTGCAGCAACTCACCAGCATATCCTGGAGGCTGGCTGCACCTGTGGGCAGGTAAAGTGCTGAAACAGCACAACTGACACGTTGCATTTTTGTTTTTCCTTCCTGAAAATGACACCACTAATTTACCATGGAAGCTTGCCAGATAGGAGCTGGTAAAGTATAGTGTCTTGAGTGTAACAATAGACACACACTCACAATGCGGACAGTACATGCTTTCTGTGTTTCTTTCTTTGGAATTTAAAATATTTAAAGCTTGCAAAACAATGCAGCTCATTCAAAAGCATGTTTTTGTAAACTACGGTCACCTGCAAGCATCATTTTGCCAGAGATGCACAGAGAATTAAAGACCACAGAATGATAAGGTTACATACAATCGCTGGCAACACTCCAGGAAAAAAAAAAAGTCTACAAGGTGACAAAGTTAATTAAATATGGTGCTATTTTGATGCTGCAGGCAGCGCGGGGTACTAGATTATTCTGCATCTGTCCGTCCACCTGCCAGCCGGTTTAATCCAGGCATCCGTCTTGTTCTCTCCTATCTATCTATCTATCTATCTATCACACAGCTCAATGCAATCCCCCGATGAATTGTGCCACTTAGTACAGCAGATGAGGCAGAATACATCAATGGCGTGTTGAATGTCATACACTCTCAGTGCCCTCCAAATTATGCAGGTCATCGCTGTTTTTTTTGTATTAATAATATATTTCTGTTTTGCTGAATGGTGTAACGTTGCAACACACAGAACACAGGTTTACTACAACATATCATGCTGTACAAAACAAAGTACTACCCTAACACATATTCAGCCGTCTCTTGTCACACACACGTATATATATATAAAGAACGAACAACACTAACAAGACAAGACGAAGCAGGATTTTTTGGAAAATGTGACTGCATACGAGCGACATCTCGATGAAACAACTCGAGCTGTGCTGTTATATTTGCTACCTGATCCGGGCAATGCGAATAAAAAGGTGCAATTGCGTATACACAGTATACCGCAAGCGCACTGACATACATTTAACTGGCTTAACAATGAATCTAATCCATCTCCAATATATGCCCCATCCTTCCTGATCCATTCCCGTGTAAGGCGAGCGATCCTGTGACTCTCTCTATTTATTTAGCACAGACCCAATGGTCCTGCACTAGTACATAGTGGTATACACCCCTTAATAACCTAAATAAATTCATCAGGGCTTACCCGTTGCAGCACACAATGATCCCCCGTGGTCAAAAGAAAGAAAGAACAGAAACGTCTGCCTTTCAGAAAGTAAGCAGTGTCGTTTTGATCATGGGTCTCTGCATATATTATTCTGGATGCATTCGCTGCACCCGATTACTCGTCTCATCCTTTCAATAACGCTGCATTACCTGCACCGCCAGCCTCATTTCAATTCAACTGAGCAACTGCAAGGAGTTCCGCATTACTCGCGCAGGGTGGGGGGGAAGGAATCTACCAAATCCACAAGCGAGTGAGCCAGTTAAAATAATAAGGTTTGACTAGGTTTTTATTTTTATTATTAATCTGTACATCAACCCGCAACCTGATTCAATACAGACTTCGACACAGTAAAAAGCGAAATATTTTACAGTACATCCCTAACAAAGCGCAAATTAAATGCTAGAATAAACCATTTAGTCCCCGAAAAAAAAAAACAAAAAAAAAAAACGTGACGGGGTGGATTAGCAGATTGGGTAACTCCAATAACAGGAGAGGTTGAATTCATACCAGGTTACTTCTCTTTTCTAATCCATCTATACAGATTAAGAGTTTTCATAGGACAAAATGGTTCCGGTTTTGAGAGACACCCGCCCCTGGTTGTTCTCGAATGGTACTTTCTATAAAGACAGCTCGCTGTGTTACATTTTCAATTCGCACCGTGGTGTTGAGAATCTTGGTTAACCATTGAGAAGCGAGTCATATATGTATACGCGAGCTTCTCAACACACTGAACTACAGTTCGTTCTCAAAGCCTCAATTGCATCGTTTGAAAATACATACGGGAGATATGGCTCGCCTTTTTTTATGTTTGCACTGCACCAGCAACGTTCATTTATAACTGCACTGATGCATTGAGGCAGAGATGAAGTGCTGTTGAATAATATCCATTATGATTGATCTCAGCCCTTGATGAATGCACCTCACTGAGCTGTGCAGTTACTGTGCATTACTCCTTGGAAAGTAAGAATTTAATTCCAACAACAGCAACATCAATGAGCATTACACAATTACCAAAGCATGTAACAGAGCTATAAAACACATTATATTACTAAAAGGCCACCCATAATCATGGTCACTTTTTATAGGCACAATTTATTTTATTTAGATTAAAAGCTGAAACAGTAAAAGTTATAGATACCCCCCCCCCCCCCCCATGTAAAGCCATATCTTTTTTTTTTTTTTAAATGCAATTATGCTTAATGTATTATACTTTTCTTAAACTATTCTGAACAAATCAATTGTCTTTTAACCCTAAAAGTCTATCTGCAATCCCACAGATCCCACCTCTTCCTCCCACCAGAAAGGGATTGTGACCAGACTGACTGGTGTACAATTTCTTTTTGGTCTTATTTTGGAGAATCATTGGTATTTGTTCTTTTTTGCATGGGGTACGAGTGAACCACAAAAGTATTGTTTTGGGTTAAGCTGAAATGGTGTACCGTTTCAATGAATGAACCCATGCACCCTGGCCAAAAAAAATAGCCTTTTTTAATTAGTTAATTCAGTTTGCATTTTTTAAATCACTGCTGAATCGCTGCTGAATTAGATACAAAACAAACAAACAAAAAACATACTTACAAGTGGTTTAAGATCTTAAAAGATGTTATTGCATTTATGTTTGTGCAAAAAAAAAAATTAGGTAAAGATCGAAATTAAAAGTCCAAAAATGATCTTTTGGCTAGACTTTATTTATTTTTTAAGCATCATTAAACATTATACAGTTAAACAAGCAGAACGTAGAAGGATTGAAGGCGTTTCAAACAAAAATATTAAATATATACTTTTTTCTATTTCAACATCTATTGCAGTTTCACTAAAGAAGTCAGACAAGATATAAATTAATGACAAATGTAGAGAACAACATTAAAACACTACAGGGTTATTTATAGTTTACAGCCTTCTGTGTCTTATTTCCCCTTAGCTTGTGGTATTTCAGTAGTATCTCCAATACAATGTATGCCCATAGGTTTGCACTTTACAAGGGAAAACCTTAAGATATAATCCCCCTCAAGTAGTTGTAACCAGTGCTTTGAAAGCCCCCCCCCCCCCTTTTGGTGTGATACTAGTCTCAAAAGGACTCCTTATTATTTATATCTATTCATATTCCAAAAGTTATTTTTGCGTTGGCTTTGTAATTTGTTACAGCACTACAAAGGCCATTCTGGCTTCCTGTGTTGCAGCTATATGGGTCCCACCTGCACCCCACACTCATGCTATAGGCTTAATGCACTCTACACAAACAGACAACCAAAAATAACTTCTTGTAAATGAACAAGTGTGCTGTAGACAACGAGGGAGACTCATACTACGATAATGAGGGTTTTAAAGCATTGCTTACTACTACAGTACCTTAGGAGTTTCCTGCTGAAACAAAAACACAGGCAGATACTTTCTCTTGTTCCTCCTTGCAGCCAGCTGCAATTGAACTGCAAAGGGTGTACAGGAACTGTCACTCAAACATCTTGCATTATTCTTCTAAGATATGGAAATAAATATCTTGTCATCCTTCAGTGGAACTGTGCCTGAGAAACCTATAATTTTTGCAATTCTTTCCTTGAAATTATAGCAGCTGTAACACAATGTTCAGGACAACCTGAACGAGGAAACATTTGAAAAGACAAGTACTGTACAAACTGTACTGTGGAATATATGCCTATGATTTATAAGAATATATATATGCTGTTTTTCTTCTACTTAGTTGAAGAGAACTAAGAGCAACTTGCAGTTTAGAAGCATACATTTGTGCTCTGATGTATTTCTTCCCTGCACCAGGGGGACAAGTTAATGGTTACACCAGGGGGACAAGTTAATGGTTACACCAGGGTTGGGGTCAATTCCTGTTTTTCAATTACCAATACCATTTCCAATTCCTTTTTTAAAATCAATTCCCAATTCCAATTATGTCAATTTTAGAGACATAATAATTCTTGTGATTGTTCAACTGCCTTCATATGAAGCCAATTTAAATGGACAAACACTGACTTCAGTAATTTGTTGTTTAGAAGAGACAGAGTGGTTTTACTACAGTGGTTTTGAACTGCTATTGCATAACTAACTGCTATTCTGTGCAATTTATTAATGCTAAAAGTTGCCTTGAGGGGAGACATGTGTTTGTCAACTTGTAGAAGTGGCACTAATGAATCACCCCTCTTTGATTTGCAATGTCAGTCTGCGGGCATACTGCTGGCTGGACTGCGGGCCCTATTCGCAGGTTAAATGTGTTTAAAAACATTATCTTACATTAACCATCGTTAAAAAAAACTGAAAACTTGAATTAATGAATCAAAACGGACTTTGAAAATAAACATTCCTTTACCAAGTTCAGTGACTGGAGCCCTGTTTACTAAATATCAGAATCCCCTGGTTAAAACAGACTAAAAAAAGTGCAAGACAACAACAACCCTTCCATATGTTAACACACTGAAGAAAAACAATATTTTGCATTGATAAATGTTGGCCATAGCCCACTGTAACCCGTTGTGTTCAGTGTTCCCTTTTATTTCATTCCTTAGTTTGTTTTTTACATGGAGTTTCACGTTCTTTGATGGCAGACAACACCTGCACAGCTCCTCTTAAGTCCTAGTGCACTGTCGAAGGCAATACCCAACCAAGGAGCCGCAGCTGGTAGGGTTATGTTTTGGGAAGAAGACATGGACTGCAGGTTGGTGTGTAACAAAAAGTGTCCACGCCAACGAACAATAATGTATTCACTCCTACTGAATTCCTAAAAAGCAAATGCTCAGGAAAAATCTTTGGGCAGCGCTCCTAACTTGAACTTGCTGTCCTTCCTCCAACACATTATACAGTGTAGAGCGATCAGAATCCCCAATCGGCACATGATACGAGCAATGGCTTCTTAACGGCTTGCTTAAGCATTCCTAATAAAAGAGCAAGCAGCTTCAAATGCCATTCTGTTTCCTTGTTCCACGTGTCCCTTGTATTTTTATGATGTGTGGTCCTGGGTTCTGTTGCTCCTTCATTTAGTAATCGTAATGTTTTGCTGAATCTACCTTTCCCTGGATTCGAACTTGCCTCCTGCTTGTCTGGATAAACTGCTTAGTACTGAGCAGACCTCGAAAAGGCACTTTTGTTACATGATCTGAGTTGAGTGAGGAAGTCTGTGGAGTACGAGGCAGTTGGAATACCTAAGTATTGGATCAACAGAACCCAAAAGCACTCATCAGGATTGCAAACATCAGAAAAAGGCAAAGGAAAGGTAGGAAATGCAATCAAATGAAATCAAACGACTTGCTCTAAAGAACACCATGTCATTTCTATGACGCAGCCTGGTCTTGTTGGAGCAGCTGCAGACTGGAAAGGATTTTGAATGGCTTTTTTTGGCTTTGTCCTGACAGACTGCACTGAAGCCCAGAAACCCAGGAAGCCTTCCTGTAGCCTCCACCCACACGATTTACCACTGGGTTCCAGCGCCATGTCACCGTATTTCTGTCTCCTGTACGTCTTGAGTGGATACCAGTGGTGAACAAATAAGCAAAACGTCACAATATTGCAGTCTCCTGCAACTTTATTTTTCTTTAGTGTCACAGTAATAGTAAGGAAATACTTGCTCTCAAGCAAAATGGTGCTGGCCTGCTTTTTTCAATGTATTTTATTTATTTATTTACTTTAACAAAAAAAGGCCTGCTTGCACATATGTGTAAGCATGTGTAAATCTATACTGCATTAACAGTCTTTGAAAGGTCTCCATAAGGTTGTACACACTATTAATTCCACAAAGTGTGATGACCTACACAGTCTCTGAATTAGTGTGTGGGTTTTTTGCCTTGACCAGGGCTAACTCATCCAAGAGTTTTTATTTATAAAATAAATACTCTGGAGTAGTGAAAATCCTGCTTGAAAACGAACTCCTCAGAGATAAGCTGTAGTTGCTCAACCCCACAGCTCCCGCTAGAGACAGGTGGCAAGCCCGTGGAACAAGCAGCATGCAATGAAGCGAATCTCCTGTGCCACCACAGGCTCCGAGTGAGAAGGACCAGGAATCAACTCTTTCCTGTCTCTCCGGATCAAGCAACACCTGACTGTGTCTACATCCAATGGTGGAAAACGCAGCAGTGAGGGGTGCGGTACGCAAGGTTAGTATGTATCTGGAACTGGAAGGTGAAGGCAAGGGAATATAAAATAACTGAGTGCAGCCAGAACTGCGATGTCCTTGCTTTGCCTTGCTGTACATGTGCCTGCTTTCTTTGTGTCTGTTGTTACAGTTGTGGTCTGGCTTTGCCCAGGGTTTAAGACAATGTTTCTTGAGATCTGGGGCTATGGAGAGTAACCGCATGGCATCGCACAGCCTCATTCCACTCCAAGGAAACAGAAGAAAAAGAGGCACACCCAGCTGCTGCAGTTCTTGTCAGTTTTCTGGGGGGAGGCTCCAGGGATGCAGTGCGGAGGCAAGGAGGTGCCGTTGGTCATTCGTGGACGTCCCAGATTTCAGACAGGAGAGGCGGCAGCTTCTTGTCCTGGAGCCGCAGAGCGAAGACCTGCTCCGAGTGGACACTGCTGAGGGTGCGAAGGCTCACCAGCTTCATCAACATGCGGGGGAACATCAGGTGATCCTGGGGAGAGAGGGGGAAAGAGATGAGAGTCGAGCTGGAAAGAGGGGCTGGCTAGCAAGACTAAAACTGCCAGTGCTTTTAAAAAGGTAAAAGTCAAGTCGATGGCAGGACTCACATTTGGCCTCTTGATCTTGGTGTAGGAATGAAGTGCATCGACGTACGGCTGCTGCAACCGTTCCACCAAATCGTGGTCTTGCACGTTCGGGCGGTCTGGAAAGAGATTCAAACATATGCTTCAGAAAGGGTGGAAATCAAGAATTCCTGCACATCTTGCACATAATTAAAAATGACTAAATGCACACTGTCGAGTACGGCTGCCTTTCTCTGTTTGAAATGTGGTAGCAGGAAGCCGCAGGAAGCAGCAGCACACTGGAAAGGTTGTACCTGCAGAGAAGATGTTGATTGCGATCAGAAGAGCGAACTCTGCTTCATCTAAATGCAGGTCGTTCATCCCCTTGGAGAACTCAAAGATGGGGTTGATAAACTCCAACTGCAGACCTGAAATACGCAGAGAAAGAGGGTTAAATCGCCAAAATCACTATAAACACTTATAAAAGTTTACCATGGTAATCTAGCTGTGGTTATACTACTCATTTACCCTGGTTAACCATGTTTAACCCTTTGCGGTCCATTTATTCAGCGCGTCTCAGGTCCAATTTATTTTCACACGCGCAGTTTATTTTAGACGTGCTGTTTAAAAGTATTTTTTTCCACAGTAAAACAGGTTTAAAAGGCATTGCATATCAACAGGACACTCAGTACTGCATCTCCAGCCCTGCCCCACCCCTTGTTCGCTATATATTTTTTACATACCTCGTAATAGTAGTACATACCGATAAATCATCTCCTGATCACTCGTTTTATCACCAAACTCCTCAATAATGCGATCCAAGTCATTATTTTATTACTATAACATCTAAACAAAGCTCTGCAAATGTCTGTGATATTCTCTGAGCGCTGGATGCGGAAGCAGCATCTTGTTTGTTTATGTCCGTGTTATCTACGTGGTGTCAGGGTTATCTGTATTCATGAGATACGCCCCTTTTTTTTCAGCTTCTCTCGGCTCCTATCGGTCTCACTCGGCCATGGAATGGTTTTCTCTGCTTTTTCCAAAGAAAAAACGACTAGAGACCTGTTTTTTACGTCTTTTTGATGATGTCGGACAGGGTCCGACATTGGACCACAAAGGGTTAACAAGCTTTACCAAACCTCTCTGAGCTTTTACAATGTTTTCACTATGTTTTATTACACTTTGTTATGATTTTACTATGGGAAACTTTTATAAGGGAAAGCAAGACCAGAGAAGGGAACTAAAAACAAGAAATTTGAGTAAAAAGAAAGTTCTGTCCAGAAGCACGGTACAGATCTGTTTTGAATGAAGGGATTGTAGAATTCTAACACTACTTTGTGACACTTGGGATCAGGCTGCATCCTTCTGTCGAGAAGTTTGACTGAACAGCATCTTAAAACGC